>NW_027099225.1:0-300000 GCF_037042795.1 Molothrus aeneus
GGGGTCTGCAAAGAGTTTGGCAAGAATGAAAGGTAGTTGTCCAAAACTCGTTCTTTTCCAATAGAATAACCATGGAAAAGGCAGGAGAGTGGTAAAGTACTGTTTTCTCTAAGTCTGAAGGCTGCCCACACTGTGCCTGTGTGCTGCAGCTTGCATCTTCGCCTTTGGGAAGCTGCCGCTCGCCGATTCTCCCGGAGGCGAAGAAGCGGCTTCTTCGCACACAGAGCATTGTGGCGAGCGCAGGGAGCTCCTGAGAGCGGTTTGTGCCGAAAGAAGCCCGGGACCGGCACTTAGCTTCGGAGAGCTGCGTATCTGCGTCTTCTGCGTGTCTTGCCGCTCTACACTCAGCAAAAAGCTTTTCCACCATATCTTGCAAGGAGAAACTCTGCCAGGAAAGAAAACATCCAAAATCTTGTTCTAAAGCTTGCAGGGGGGTCTGCAAAGAGTTTGGCAAGAATGAAAGGTAGTTGTCCAAAACTCGTTCTTTTCCAATAGAATAACCATGGAAAAGGCAGGAGAGTGGTAAAGTACTGTTTTCTCTAAGTCTGAAGGCTGCCCACACTGTGCCTGTGTGCTGCAGCTTGCATCTTCGCCTTTGGGAAGCTGCCGCTCGCCGATTCTCCCGGAGGCGAAGAAGCGGCTTCTTCGCACACAGAGCATTGTGGCGAGCGCAGGGAGCTCCTGAGAGCGGTTTGTGCCGAAAGAAGCCCGGGACCGGCACTTAGCTTCGGAGAGCTGCGTATCTGCGTCTTCTGCGTGTCTTGCCGCTCTACACTCAGCAAAAAGCTTTTCCACCATATCTTGCAAGGAGAAACTCTGCCAGGAAAGAAAACATCCAAAATCTTGTTCTAAAGCTTGCACGGGGGTCTGCAAAGAGTTTGGCAAGAATGAAAGGTAGTTGTCCAAAACTCGTTCTTTTCCAATAGAATAACCATGGAAAAGGCAGGAGAGTGGTAAAGTACTGTTTTCTCTAAGTCTGAAGGCTGCCCACACTGTGCCTGTGTGCTGCAGCTTGCATCTTCGCCTTTGGGAAGCTGCCGCTCGCCGATTCTCCCGGAGGCGAAGAAGCGGCTTCTTCGCACACAGAGCATTGTGGCGAGCGCAGGGAGCTCCTGAGAGCGGTTTGTGCCGAAAGAAGCCCGGGACCGGCACTTAGCTTCGGAGAGCTGCGTATCTGCGTCTTCTGCGTGTCTTGCCGCTCTACACTCAGCAAAAAGCTTTTCCACCATATCTTGCAAGGAGAAACTCTGCCAGGAAAGAAAACATCCAAAATCTTGTTCTAAAGCTTGCAGGGGGGTCTGCAAAGAGTTTGGCAAGAATGAAAGGTAGTTGTCCAAAACTCGTTCTTTTCCAATAAAATAACCATGGAAAAGGCAGGAGAGTGGTAAAGTACTGTTTTCTCGAAGTCTGAAGGCTGCCCACACTGTGCCTGTGTGCTGCAGCTTGCATCTTCGCCTTTGGGAAGCTGCCGCTCGCCGATTCTCCCGGAGGCGAAGAAGCGGCTTCTTCGCACACAGAGCATTGTGGCGAGCGCAGGGAGCTCCTGAGAGCGGTTTGTGCCGAAAGAAGCCCGGGACCGGCACTTAGCTTCGGAGAGCTGCGTATCTGCGTCTTCTGCGTGTCTTGCCGCTCTACACTCAGCAAAAAGCTTTTCCAGCATATTTTGCAAGGAGAAACTCTGCCAGGAAAGAAAACATCCAAAATCTTGTTCTAAAGCTTGCAGGGGGGTCTGCAAAGAGTTTGGGAAGAATGAAAGGTAGTTGTCCAAAACTCGTTCTTTTCCAATAGAATAACCATGGAAAAGGCAGGAGAGTGGTAAAGTACTGTTTTCTCTAAGTCTGAAGGCTGCCCACACTGTGCCTGCGTGATGCAGCTTGCATCTTCGCCTTTGGGAAGCTGCCGCTCGCCGATTCTCCCGGAGGCGAAGAAGCGGCTTCTTCGCACACAGAGCATTGTGGCGAGCGCAGGGAGCTCCTGAGAGCGGTTTGTGCCGAAAGAAGCCCGGGACCGGCACTTAGCTTCGGAGAGCTGCGTATCTGCGTCTTCTGCGTGTCTTGCCGCTCTACACTCAGCAAAAAGCTTTTCCACCATATCTTGCAAGGAGAAACTCTGCCAGGAAAGAAAACATCCAAAATCTTGTTCTAAAGCTTGCAGGGGGGTCTGCAAAGAGTTTGGCAAGAATGAAAGGTAGTTGTCCAAAACTCGTTCTTTTCCAATAGAATAACCATGGAAAAGGCAGGAGAGTGGTAAAGTACTGTTTTCTCGAAGTCTGAAGGCTGCCCACACTGTGCCTGTGTGCTGCAGCTTGCATCTTCGCCTTTGGGAAGCTGCCGCTCGCCGATTCTCCCGGAGGCGAAGAAGCGGCTTCTTCGCACACAGAGCATTGTGGCGAGCGCAGGGAGCTCCTGAGAGCGGTTTGTGCCGAAAGAAGCCCGGGACCGGCACTTAGCTTCGGAGAGCTGCGTATCTGCGTCTTCTGCGTGTCTTGCCGCTCTACACTCAGCAAAAAGCTTTTCCACCATATCTTGCAAGGAGAAACTCTGCCAGGAAAGAAAACATCCAAAATCTTGTTCTAAAGCTTGCACGGGGGTCTGCAAAGAGTTTGGCAAGAATGAAAGGTAGTTGTCCAAAACTCGTTCTTTTCCAATAGAATAACCATGGAAAAGGCAGGAGAGTGGTAAAGTACTGTTTTCTCTAAGTCTGAAGGCTGCCCACACTGTGCCTGTGTGCTGCAGCTTGCATCTTCGCCTTTGGGAAGCTGCCGCTCGCCGATTCTCCCGGAGGCGAAGAAGCGGCTTCTTCGCACACAGAGCATTGTGGCGAGCGCAGGGAGCTCCTGAGAGCGGTTTGTGCCGAAAGAAGCCCGGGACCGGCACTTAGCTTCGGAGAGCTGCGTATCTGCGTCTTCTGCGTGTCTTGCCGCTCTACACTCAGCAAAAAGCTTTTCCACCATATCTTGCAAGGAGAAACTCTGCCAGGAAAGAAAACATCCAAAATCTTGTTCTAAAGCTTGCACGGGGGTCTGCAAAGAGTTTGGGAAGAATGAAAGGTAGTTGTCCAAAACTCGTTCTTTTCCAATAAAATAACCATGGAAAAGGCAGGAGAGTGGTAAAGTACTGTTTTCTCGAAGTCTGAAGGCTGCCCACACTGTGCCTGTGTGCTGCAGCTTGCATCTTCGCCTTTGGGAAGCTGCCGCTCGCCGATTCTCCCGGAGGCGAAGAAGCGGCTTCTTCGCACACAGAGCATTGTGGCGAGCGCAGGGAGCTCCTGAGAGCGGTTTGTGCCGAAAGAAGCCCGGGACCGGCACTTAGCTTCGGAGAGCTGCGTATCTGCGTCTTCTGCGTGTCTTGCCGCTCTACACTCAGCAAAAAGCTTTTCCAGCATATTTTGCAAGGAGAAACTCTGCCAGGAAAGAAAACATCCAAAATCTTGTTCTAAAGCTTGCACGGGGGTCTGCAAAGAGTTTGGCAAGAATGAAAGGTAGTTGTCCAAAACTCGTTCTTTTCCAATAGAATAACCATGGAAAAGGCAGGAGAGTGGTAAAGTACTGTTTTCTCTAAGTCTGAAGGCTGCCCACACTGTGCCTGCGTGATGCAGCTTGCATCTTCGCCTTTGGGAAGCTGCCGCTCGCCGATTCTCCCGGAGGCGAAGAAGCGGCTTCTTCGCACACAGAGCATTGTGGCGAGCGCAGGGAGCTCCTGAGAGCGGTTTGTGCCGAAAGAAGCCCGGGACCGGCACTTAGCTTCGGAGAGCTGCGTATCTGCGTCTTCTGCGTGTCTTGCCGCTCTACACTCAGCAAAAAGCTTTTCCACCATATCTTGCAAGGAGAAACTCTGCCAGGAAAGAAAACATCCAAAATCTTGTTCTAAAGCTTGCAGGGGGGTCTGCAAAGAGTTTGGCAAGAATGAAAGGTAGTTGTCCAAAACTCGTTCTTTTCCAATAGAATAACCATGGAAAAGGCAGGAGAGTGGTAAAGTACTGTTTTCTCTAAGTCTGAAGGCTGCCCACACTGTGCCTGTGTGCTGCAGCTTGCATCTTCGCCTTTGGGAAGCTGCCGCTCGCCGATTCTCCCGGAGGCGAAGAAGCGGCTTCTTCGCACACAGAGCATTGTGGCGAGCGCAGGGAGCTCCTGAGAGCGGTTTGTGCCGAAAGAAGCCCGGGACCGGCACTTAGCTTCGGAGAGCTGCGTATCTGCGTCTTCTGCGTGTCTTGCCGCTCTACACTCAGCAAAAAGCTTTTCCACCATATCTTGCAAGGAGAAACTCTGCCAGGAAAGAAAACATCCAAAATCTTGTTCTAAAGCTTGCAGGGGGGTCTGCAAAGAGTTTGGCAAGAATGAAAGGTAGTTGTCCAAAACTCGTTCTTTTCCAATAGAATAAGCATGGAAAAGGCAGGAGAGTGGTAAAGTACTGTTTTCTCTAAGTCTGAAGGCTGCCCACACTGTGCCTGTGTGCTGCAGCTTGCATCTTCGCCTTTGGGAAGCTGCCGCTCGCCGATTCTCCCGGAGGCGAAGAAGCGGCTTCTTCGCACACAGAGCATTGTGGCGAGCGCAGGGAGCTCCTGAGAGCGGTTTGTGCCGAAAGAAGCCCGGGACCGGCACTTAGCTTCGGAGAGCTGCGTATCTGCGTCTTCTGCGTGTCTTGCCGCTCTACACTCAGCAAAAAGCTTTTCCACCATATCTTGCAAGGAGAAACTCTGCCAGGAAAGAAAACATCCAAAATCTTGTTCTAAAGCTTGCACGGGGGTCTGCAAAGAGTTTGGCAAGAATGAAAGGTAGTTGTCCAAAACTCGTTCTTTTCCAATAGAATAACCATGGAAAAGGCAGGAGAGTGGTAAAGTACTGTTTTCTCTAAGTCTGAAGGCTGCCCACACTGTGCCTGTGTGCTGCAGCTTGCATCTTCGCCTTTGGGAAGCTGCCGCTCGCCGATTCTCCCGGAGGCGAAGAAGCGGCTTCTTCGCACACAGAGCATTGTGGCGAGCGCAGGGAGCTCCTGAGAGCGGTTTGTGCCGAAAGAAGCCCGGGACCGGCACTTAGCTTCGGAGAGCTGCGTATCTGCGTCTTCTGCGTGTCTTGCCGCTCTACACTCAGCAAAAAGCTTTTCCACCATATCTTGCAAGGAGAAACTCTGCCAGGAAAGAAAACATCCAAAATCTTGTTCTAAAGCTTGCACGGGGGTCTGCAAAGAGTTTGGCAAGAATGAAAGGTAGTTGTCCAAAACTCGTTCTTTTCCAATAGAATAAGCATGGAAAAGGCAGGAGAGTGGTAAAGTACTGTTTTCTCTAAGTCTGAAGGCTGCCCACACTGTGCCTGTGTGCTGCAGCTTGCATCTTCGCCTTTGGGAAGCTGCCGCTCGCCGATTCTCCCGGAGGCGAAGAAGCGGCTTCTTCGCACACAGAGCATTGTGGCGAGCGCAGGGAGCTCCTGAGAGCGGTTTGTGCCGAAAGAAGCCCGGGACCGGCACTTAGCTTCGGAGAGCTGCGTATCTGCGTCTTCTGCGTGTCTTGCCGCTCTACACTCAGCAAAAAGCTTTTCCAGCATATTTTGCAAGGAGAAACTCTGCCAGGAAAGAAAACATCCAAAATCTTGTTCTAAAGCTTGCAGGGGGGTCTGCAAAGAGTTTGGCAAGAATGAAAGGTAGTTGTCCAAAACTCGTTCTTTTCCAATAGAATAACCATGGAAAAGGCAGGAGAGTGGTAAAGTACTGTTTTCTCTAAGTCTGAAGGCTGCCCACACTGTGCCTGTGTGCTGCAGCTTGCATCTTCGCCTTTGGGAAGCTGCCGCTCGCCGATTCTCCCGGAGGCGAAGAAGCGGCTTCTTCGCACACAGAGCATTGTGGCGAGCGCAGGGAGCTCCTGAGAGCGGTTTGTGCCGAAAGAAGCCCGGGACCGGCACTTAGCTTCGGAGAGCTGCGTATCTGCGTCTTCTGCGTGTCTTGCCGCTCTACACTCAGCAAAAAGCTTTTCCACCATATTTTGCAAGGAGAAACTCTGCCAGGAAAGAAAACATCCAAAATCTTGTTCTAAAGCTTGCACGGGGGTCTGCAAAGAGTTTGGCAAGAATGAAAGGTAGTTGTCCAAAACTCGTTCTTTTCCAATAGAATAACCATGGAAAAGGCAGGAGAGTGGTAAAGTACTGTTTTCTCTAAGTCTGAATGCTGCCCACACTGTGCCTGTGTGCTGCAGCTTGCATCTTCGCTTTGGGAAGCTGCCGCTCGCCGATTCTCCCGGAGGCGAAGAAGCGGCTTCTTCGCACACAGAGCATTGTGGCGAGCGCAGGGAGCTGCTGAGAGCGGTTTGTGCCGAAAGAAGCCCGGGACCGGCACTTAGCTTCGGAGAGCTGCGTATCTGCGTCTTCTGCGTGTCTTGCCGCTCTACACTCAGCAAAAAGCTTTTCCACCATATTTTGCAAGGAGAAACTCTGCCAGGAAAGAAAACATCCAAAATCTTGTTCTAAAGCTTGCAGGGGGGTCTGCAAAGAGTTTGGCAAGAATGAAAGGTAGTTGTCCAAAACTCGTTCTTTTGCAATAGAATAAGCATGGAAAAGGCAGGAGAGTGGTAAAGTACTGTTTTCTCTAAGTCTGAAGGCTGCCCACACTGTGCCTGTGTGCTGCAGCTTGCATCTTCGCTTTGGGAAGCTGCCGCTCGCCGATTCTCCCGGAGGCGAAGAAGCGGCTTCTTCGCACACAGAGCATTGTGGCGAGCGCAGGGAGCTCCTGAGAGCGGTTTGTGCCGAAAGAAGCCCGGGACCGGCACTTAGCTTCGGAGAGCTGCGTATCTGCGTCTTCTGCGTGTCTTGCCGCTCTACATTCAGCAAAAAGCTTTTCCACCATATCTTGCAAGGAGAAACTCTGCCAGGAAAGAAAACATCCAAAATCTTGTTCTAAAGCTTGCACGGGGGTCTGCAAAGAGTTTGGCAAGAATGAAAGGTAGTTGTCCAAAACTCGTTCTTTTCCAATAGAATAACCATGGAAAAGGCAGGAGAGTGGTAAAGTACTGTTTTCTCTAAGTCTGAAGGCTGCCCACACTGTGCCTGTGTGCTGCAGCTTGCATCTTCGCCTTTGGGAAGCTGCCGCTCGCCGATTCTCCCGGAGGCGAAGAAGCGGCTTCTTCGCACACAGAGCATTGTGGCGAGCGCAGGGAGCTCCTGAGAGCGGTTTGTGCCGAAAGAAGCCCGGGACCGGCACTTAGCTTCGGAGAGCTGCGTATCTGCGTCTTCTGCGTGTCTTGCCGCTCTACACTCAGCAAAAAGCTTTTCCAGCATATTTTGCAAGGAGAAACTCTGCCAGGAAAGAAAACATCCAAAATCTTGTTCTAAAGCTTGCACGGGGGTCTGCAAAGAGTTTGGCAAGAATGAAAGGTAGTTGTCCAAAACTCGTTCTTTTCCAATAGAATAACCATGGAAAAGGCAGGAGAGTGGTAAAGTACTGTTTTCTCTAAGTCTGAAGGCTGCCCACACTGTGCCTGTGTGCTGCAGCTTGCATCTTCGCCTTTGGGAAGCTGCCGCTCGCCGATTCTCCCGGAGGCGAAGAAGCGGCTTCTTCGCACACAGAGCATTGTGGCGAGCGCAGGGAGCTCCTGAGAGCGGTTTGTGCCGAAAGAAGCCCGGGACCGGCACTTAGCTTCGGAGAGCTGCGTATCTGCGTCTTCTGCGTGTCTTGCCGCTCTACACTCAGCAAAAAGCTTTTCCAGCATATTTTGCAAGGAGAAACTCTGCCAGGAAAGAAAACATCCAAAATCTTGTTCTAAAGCTTGCAGGGGGGTCTGCAAAGAGTTTGGCAAGAATGAAAGGTAGTTGTCCAAAACTCGTTCTTTTCCAATAGAATAACCATGGAAAAGGCAGGAGAGTGGTAAAGTACTGTTTTCTCTAAGTCTGAATGCTGCCCACACTGTGCCTGTGTGCTGCAGCTTGCATCTTCGCCTTTGGGAAGCTGCCGCTCGCCGATTCTCCCGGAGGCGAAGAAGCGGCTTCTTCGCACACAGAGCATTGTGGCGAGCGCAGGGAGCTCCTGAGAGCGGTTTGTGCCGAAAGAAGCCCGGGACCGGCACTTAGCTTCGGAGAGCTGCGTATCTGCGTCTTCTGCGTGTCTTGCCGCTCTACACTCAGCAAAAAGCTTTTCCAGCATATTTTGCAAGGAGAAACTCTGCCAGGAAAGAAAACATCCAAAATCTTGTTCTAAAGCTTGCAGGGGGGTCTGCAAAGAGTTTGGCAAGAATGAAAGGTAGTTGTCCAAAACTCGTTCTTTTCCAATAGAATAACCATGGAAAAGGCAGGAGAGTGGTAAAGTACTGTTTTCTCTAAGTCTGAAGGCTGCCCACACTGTGCCTGTGTGCTGCAGCTTGCATCTTCGCCTTTGGGAAGCTGCCGCTCGCCGATTCTCCCGGAGGCGAAGAAGCGGCTTCTTCGCACACAGAGCATTGTGGCGAGCGCAGGGAGCTCCTGAGAGCGGTTTGTGCCGAAAGAAGCCCGGGACCGGCACTTAGCTTCGGAGAGCTGCGTATCTGCGTCTTCTGCGTGTCTTGCCGCTCTACACTCAGCAAAAAGCTTTTCCACCATATCTTGCAAGGAGAAACTCTGCCAGGAAAGAAAACATCCAAAATCTTGTTCTAAAGCTTGCAGGGGGGGTCTGCAAAGAGTTTGGCAAGAATGAAAGGTAGTTGTCCAAAACTCGTTCTTTTCCAATAGAATAACCATGGAAAAGGCAGGAGAGTGGTAAAGTACTGTTTTCTCTAAGTCTGAATGCTGCCCACACTGTGCCTGTGTGCTGCAGCTTGCATCTTCGCCTTTGGGAAGCTGCCGCTCGCCGATTCTCCCGGAGGCGAAGAAGCGGCTTCTTCGCACACAGAGCATTGTGGCGAGCGCAGGGAGCTCCTGAGAGCGGTTTGTGCCGAAAGAAGCCCGGGACCGGCACTTAGCTTCGGAGAGCTGCGTATCTGCGTCTTCTGCGTGTCTTGCCGCTCTACACTCAGCAAAAAGCTTTTCCACCATATCTTGCAAGGAGAAACTCTGCCAGGAAAGAAAACATCCAAAATCTTGTTCTAAAGCTTGCACGGGGGTCTGCAAAGAGTTTGGCAAGAATGAAAGGTAGTTGTCCAAAACTCGTTCTTTTCCAATAGAATAACCATGGAAAAGGCAGGAGAGTGGTAAAGTACTGTTTTCTCTAAGTCTGAAGGCTGCCCACACTGTGCCTGTGTGCTGCAGCTTGCATCTTCGCCTTTGGGAAGCTGCCGCTCGCCGATTCTCCCGGAGGCGAAGAAGCGGCTTCTTCGCACACAGAGCATTGTGGCGAGCGCAGGGAGCTCCTGAGAGCGGTTTGTGCCGAAAGAAGCCCGGGACCGGCACTTAGCTTCGGAGAGCTGCGTATCTGCGTCTTCTGCGTGTCTTGCCGCTCTACACTCAGCAAAAAGCTTTTCCACCATATTTTGCAAGGAGAAACTCTGCCAGGAAAGAAAACATCCAAAATCTTGTTCTAAAGCTTGCACGGGGGTCTGCAAAGAGTTTGGCAAGAATGAAAGGTAGTTGTCCAAAACTCGTTCTTTTCCAATAGAATAACCATGGAAAAGGCAGGAGAGTGGTAAAGTACTGTTTTCTCTAAGTCTGAATGCTGCCCACACTGTGCCTGTGTGCTGCAGCTTGCATCTTCGCTTTGGGAAGCTGCCGCTCGCCGATTCTCCCGGAGGCGAAGAAGCGGCTTCTTCGCACACAGAGCATTGTGGCGAGCGCAGGGAGCTCCTGAGAGCGGTTTGTGCCGAAAGAAGCCCGGGACCGGCACTTAGCTTCGGAGAGCTGCGTATCTGCGTCTTCTGCGTGTCTTGCCGCTCTACACTCAGCAAAAAGCTTTTCCAGCATATTTTGCAAGGAGAAACTCTGCCAGGAAAGAAAACATCCAAAATCTTGTTCTAAAGCTTGCACGGGGGTCTGCAAAGAGTTTGGCAAGAATGAAAGGTAGTTGTCCAAAACTCGTTCTTTTCCAATAGAATAACCATGGAAAAGGCAGGAGAGTGGTAAAGTACTGTTTTCTCTAAGTCTGAAGGCTGCCCACACTGTGCCTGTGTGCTGCAGCTTGCATCTTCGCCTTTGGGAAGCTGCCGCTCGCCGATTCTCCCGGAGGCGAAGAAGCGGCTTCTTCGCACACAGAGCATTGTGGCGAGCGCAGGGAGCTCCTGAGAGCGGTTTGTGCCGAAAGAAGCCCGGGACCGGCACTTAGCTTCGGAGAGCTGCGTATCTGCGTCTTCTGCGTGTCTTGCCGCTCTACACTCAGCAAAAAGCTTTTCCACCATATTTTGCAAGGAGAAACTCTGCCAGGAAAGAAAACATCCAAAATCTTGTTCTAAAGCTTGCACGGGGGTCTGCAAAGAGTTTGGCAAGAATGAAAGGTAGTTGTCCAAAACTCGTTCTTTTCCAATAGAATAACCATGGAAAAGGCAGGAGAGTGGTAAAGTACTGTTTTCTCTAAGTCTGAATGCTGCCCACACTGTGCCTGTGTGCTGCAGCTTGCATCTTCGCTTTGGGAAGCTGCCGCTCGCCGATTCTCCCGGAGGCGAAGAAGCGGCTTCTTCGCACACAGAGCATTGTGGCGAGCGCAGGGAGCTCCTGAGAGCGGTTTGTGCCGAAAGAAGCCCGGGACCGGCACTTAGCTTCGGAGAGCTGCGTATCTGCGTCTTCTGCGTGTCTTGCCGCTCTACACTCAGCAAAAAGCTTTTCCACCATATCTTGCAAGGAGAAACTCTGCCAGGAAAGAAAACATCCAAAATCTTGTTCTAAAGCTTGCAGGGGGGTCTGCAAAGAGTTTGGCAAGAATGAAAGGTAGTTGTCCAAAACTCGTTCTTTTCCAATAGAATAAGCATGGAAAAGGCAGGAGAGTGGTAAAGTACTGTTTTCTCTAAGTCTGAAGGCTGCCCACACTGTGCCTGTGTGCTGCAGCTTGCATCTTCGCCTTTGGGAAGCTGCCGCTCGCCGATTCTCCCGGAGGCGAAGAAGCGGCTTCTTCGCACACAGAGCATTGTGGCGAGCGCAGGGAGCTCCTGAGAGCGGTTTGTGCCGAAAGAAGCCCGGGACCGGCACTTAGCTTCGGAGAGCTGCGTATCTGCGTCTTCTGCGTGTCTTGCCGCTCTACACTCAGCAAAAAGCTTTTCCACCATATCTTGCAAGGAGAAACTCTGCCAGGAAAGAAAACATCCAAAATCTTGTTCTAAAGCTTGCAGGGGGGTCTGCAAAGAGTTTGGCAAGAATGAAAGGTAGTTGTCCAAAACTCGTTCTTTTCCAATAGAATAAGCATGGAAAAGGCAGGAGAGTGGTAAAGTACTGTTTTCTCTAAGTCTGAAGGCTGCCCACACTGTGCCTGTGTGCTGCAGCTTGCATCTTCGCCTTTGGGAAGCTGCCGCTCGCCGATTCTCCCGGAGGCGAAGAAGCGGCTTCTTCGCACACAGAGCATTGTGGCGAGCGCAGGGAGCTCCTGAGAGCGGTTTGTGCCGAAAGAAGCCCGGGACCGGCACTTAGCTTCGGAGAGCTGCGTATCTGCGTCTTCTGCGTGTCTTGCCGCTCTACACTCAGCAAAAAGCTTTTCCACCATATCTTGCAAGGAGAAACTCTGCCAGGAAAGAAAACATCCAAAATCTTGTTCTAAAGCTTGCACGGGGGTCTGCAAAGAGTTTGGCAAGAATGAAAGGTAGTTGTCCAAAACTCGTTCTTTTCCAATAGAATAACCATGGAAAAGGCAGGAGAGTGGTAAAGTACTGTTTTCTCTAAGTCTGAAGGCTGCCCACACTGTGCCTGTGTGCTGCAGCTTGCATCTTCGCCTTTGGGAAGCTGCCGCTCGCCGATTCTCCCGGAGGCGAAGAAGCGGCTTCTTCGCACACAGAGCATTGTGGCGAGCGCAGGGAGCTCCTGAGAGCGGTTTGTGCCGAAAGAAGCCCGGGACCGGCACTTAGCTTCGGAGAGCTGCGTATCTGCGTCTTCTGCGTGTCTTGCCGCTCTACACTCAGCAAAAAGCTTTTCCACCATATCTTGCAAGGAGAAACTCTGCCAGGAAAGAAAACATCCAAAATCTTGTTCTAAAGCTTGCACGGGGGTCTGCAAAGAGTTTGGCAAGAATGAAAGGTAGTTGTCCAAAACTCGTTCTTTTCCAATAGAATAACCATGGAAAAGGCAGGAGAGTGGTAAAGTACTGTTTTCTCTAAGTCTGAATGCTGCCCACACTGTGCCTGTGTGCTGCAGCTTGCATCTTCGCTTTGGGAAGCTGCCGCTCGCCGATTCTCCCGGAGGCGAAGAAGCGGCTTCTTCGCACACAGAGCATTGTGGCGAGCGCAGGGAGCTCCTGAGAGCGGTTTGTGCCGAAAGAAGCCCGGGACCGGCACTTAGCTTCGGAGAGCTGCGTATCTGCGTCTTCTGCGTGTCTTGCCGCTCTACACTCAGCAAAAAGCTTTTCCACCATATCTTGCAAGGAGAAACTCTGCCAGGAAAGAAAACATCCAAAATCTTGTTCTAAAGCTTGCACGGGGGTCTGCAAAGAGTTTGGCAAGAATGAAAGGTAGTTGTCCAAAACTCGTTCTTTTCCAATAGAATAACCATGGAAAAGGCAGGAGAGTGGTAAAGTACTGTTTTCTCTAAGTCTGAAGGCTGCCCACACTGTGCCTGTGTGCTGCAGCTTGCATCTTCGCCTTTGGGAAGCTGCCGCTCGCCGATTCTCCCGGAGGCGAAGAAGCGGCTTCTTCGCACACAGAGCATTGTGGCGAGCGCAGGGAGCTCCTGAGAGCGGTTTGTGCCGAAAGAAGCCCGGGACCGGCACTTAGATTCGGAGAGCTGCGTATCTGCGTCTTCTGCGTGTCTTGCCGCTCTACACTCAGCAAAAAGCTTTTCCACCATATCTTGCAAGGAGAAACTCTGCCAGGAAAGAAAACATCCAAAATCTTGTTCTAAAGCTTGCACGGGGGTCTGCAAAGAGTTTGGCAAGAATGAAAGGTAGTTGTCCAAAACTCGTTCTTTTCCAATAGAATAACCATGGAAAAGGCAGGAGAGTGGTAAAGTACTGTTTTCTCTAAGTCTGAAGGCTGCCCACACTGTGCCTGTGTGCTGCAGCTTGCATCTTCGCCTTTGGGAAGCTGCCGCTCGCCGATTCTCCCGGAGGCGAAGAAGCGGCTTCTTCGCACACAGAGCATTGTGGCGAGCGCAGGGAGCTCCTGAGAGCGGTTTGTGCCGAAAGAAGCCCGGGACCGGCACTTAGCTTCGGAGAGCTGCGTATCTGCGTCTTCTGCGTGTCTTGCCGCTCTACACTCAGCAAAAAGCTTTTCCACCATATTTTGCAAGGAGAAACTCTGCCAGGAAAGAAAACATCCAAAATCTTGTTCTAAAGCTTGCAGGGGGGTCTGCAAAGAGTTTGGCAAGAATGAAAGGTAGTTGTCCAAAACTCGTTCTTTTCCAATAGAATAACCATGGAAAAGGCAGGAGAGTGGTAAAGTACTGTTTTCTCTAAGTCTGAAGGCTGCCCACACTGTGCCTGTGTGCTGCAGCTTGCATCTTCGCCTTTGGGAAGCTGCCGCTCGCCGATTCTCCCGGAGGCGAAGAAGCGGCTTCTTCGCACACAGAGCATTGTGGCGAGCGCAGGGAGCTCCTGAGAGCGGTTTGTGCCGAAAGAAGCCCGGGACCGGCACTTAGCTTCGGAGAGCTGCGTATCTGCGTCTTCTGCGTGTCTTGCCGCTCTACACTCAGCAAAAAGCTTTTCCAGCATATTTTGCAAGGAGAAACTCTGCCAGGAAAGAAAACATCCAAAATCTTGTTCTAAAGCTTGCAGGGGGGTCTGCAAAGAGTTTGGCAAGAATGAAAGGTAGTTGTCCAAAACTCGTTCTTTTCCAATAGAATAACCATGGAAAAGGCAGGAGAGTGGTAAAGTACTGTTTTCTCTAAGTCTGAAGGCTGCCCACACTGTGCCTGTGTGCTGCAGCTTGCATCTTCGCCTTTGGGAAGCTGCCGCTCGCCGATTCTCCCGGAGGCGAAGAAGCGGCTTCTTCGCACACAGAGCATTGTGGCGAGCGCAGGGAGCTCCTGAGAGCGGTTTGTGCCGAAAGAAGCCCGGGACCGGCACTTAGCTTCGGAGAGCTGCGTATCTGCGTCTTCTGCGTGTCTTGCCGCTCTACACTCAGCAAAAAGCTTTTCCAGCATATTTTGCAAGGAGAAACTCTGCCAGGAAAGAAAACATCCAAAATCTTGTTCTAAAGCTTGCACGGGGGTCTGCAAAGAGTTTGGCAAGAATGAAAGGTAGTTGTCCAAAACTCGTTCTTTTCCAATAGAATAACCATGGAAAAGGCAGGAGAGTGGTAAAGTACTGTTTTCTCTAAGTCTGAAGGCTGCCCACACTGTGCCTGTGTGCTGCAGCTTGCATCTTCGCCTTTGGGAAGCTGCCGCTCGCCGATTCTCCCGGAGGCGAAGAAGCGGCTTCTTCGCACACAGAGCATTGTGGCGAGCGCAGGGAGCTCCTGAGAGCGGTTTGTGCCGAAAGAAGCCCGGGACCGGCACTTAGCTTCGGAGAGCTGCGTATCTGCGTCTTCTGCGTGTCTTGCCGCTCTACACTCAGCAAAAAGCTTTTCCACCATATTTTGCAAGGAGAAACTCTGCCAGGAAAGAAAACATCCAAAATCTTGTTCTAAAGCTTGCACGGGGGTCTGCAAAGAGTTTGGCAAGAATGAAAGGTAGTTGTCCAAAACTCGTTCTTTTCCAATAGAATAACCATGGAAAAGGCAGGAGAGTGGTAAAGTACTGTTTTCTCTAAGTCTGAATGCTGCCCACACTGTGCCTGTGTGCTGCAGCTTGCATCTTCGCTTTGGGAAGCTGCCGCTCGCCGATTCTCCCGGAGGCGAAGAAGCGGCTTCTTCGCACACAGAGCATTGTGGCGAGCGCAGGGAGCTCCTGAGAGCGGTTTGTGCCGAAAGAAGCCCGGGACCGGCACTTAGCTTCGGAGAGCTGCGTATCTGCGTCTTCTGCGTGTCTTGCCGCTCTACACTCAGCAAAAAGCTTTTCCAGCATATTTTGCAAGGAGAAACTCTGCCAGGAAAGAAAACATCCAAAATCTTGTTCTAAAGCTTGCAGGGGGGTCTGCAAAGAGTTTGGCAAGAATGAAAGGTAGTTGTCCAAAACTCGTTCTTTTCCAATAGAATAAGCATGGAAAAGGCAGGAGAGTGGTAAAGTACTGTTTTCTCTAAGTCTGAAGGCTGCCCACACTGTGCCTGTGTGCTGCAGCTTGCATCTTCGCTTTGGGAAGCTGCCGCTCGCCGATTCTCCCGGAGGCGAAGAAGCGGCTTCTTCGCACACAGAGCATTGTGGCGAGCGCAGGGAGCTCCTGAGAGCGGTTTGTGCCGAAAGAAGCCCGGGACCGGCACTTAGCTTCGGAGAGCTGCGTATCTGCGTCTTCTGCGTGTCTTGCCGCTCTACACTCAGCAAAAAGCTTTTCCACCATATCTTGCAAGGAGAAACTCTGCCAGGAAAGAAAACATCCAAAATCTTGTTCTAAAGCTTGCACGGGGGTCTGCAAAGAGTTTGGCAAGAATGAAAGCTAGTTGTCCAAAACTCGTTCTTTTCCAATAGAATAACCATGGAAAAGGCAGGAGAGTGGTAAAGTACTGTTTTCTCTAAGTCTGAAGGCTGCCCACACTGTGCCTGTGTGCTGCAGCTTGCATCTTCGCCTTTGGGAAGCTGCCGCTCGCCGATTCTCCCGGAGGCGAAGAAGCGGCTTCTTCGCACACAGAGCATTGTGGCGAGCGCAGGGAGCTCCTGAGAGCGGTTTGTGCCGAAAGAAGCCCGGGACCGGCACTTAGCTTCGGAGAGCTGCGTATCTGCGTCTTCTGCGTGTCTTGCCGCTCTACACTCAGCAAAAAGCTTTTCCAGCATATTTTGCAAGGAGAAACTCTGCCAGGAAAGAAAACATCCAAAATCTTGTTCTAAAGCTTGCACGGGGGTCTGCAAAGAGTTTGGCAAGAATGAAAGGTAGTTGTCCAAAACTCGTTCTTTTCCAATAGAATAACCATGGAAAAGGCAGGAGAGTGGTAAAGTACTGTTTTCTCTAAGTCTGAAGGCTGCCCACACTGTGCCTGTGTGCTGCAGCTTGCATCTTCGCCTTTGGGAAGCTGCCGCTCGCCGATTCTCCCGGAGGCGAAGAAGCGGCTTCTTCGCACACAGAGCATTGTGGCGAGCGCAGGGAGCTCCTGAGAGCGGTTTGTGCCGAAAGAAGCCCGGGACCGGCACTTAGCTTCGGAGAGCTGCGTATCTGCGTCTTCTGCGTGTCTTGCCGCTCTACACTCAGCAAAAAGCTTTTCCAGCATATTTTGCAAGGAGAAACTCTGCCAGGAAAGAAAACATCCAAAATCTTGTTCTAAAGCTTGCAGGGGGGTCTGCAAAGAGTTTGGCAAGAATGAAAGGTAGTTGTCCAAAACTCGTTCTTTTCCAATAGAATAACCATGGAAAAGGCAGGAGAGTGGTAAAGTACTGTTTTCTCTAAGTCTGAATGCTGCCCACACTGTGCCTGTGTGCTGCAGCTTGCATCTTCGCCTTTGGGAAGCTGCCGCTCGCCGATTCTCCCGGAGGCGAAGAAGCGGCTTCTTCGCACACAGAGCATTGTGGCGAGCGCAGGGAGCTCCTGAGAGCGGTTTGTGCCGAAAGAAGCCCGGGACCGGCACTTAGCTTCGGAGAGCTGCGTATCTGCGTCTTCTGCGTGTCTTGCCGCTCTACACTCAGCAGAAAGCTTTTCCAGCATATTTTGCAAGGAGAAACTCTGCCAGGAAAGAAAACATCCAAAATCTTGTTCTAAAGCTTGCAGGGGGGTCTGCAAAGAGTTTGGCAAGAATGAAAGGTAGTTGTCCAAAACTCGTTCTTTTCCAATAGAATAACCATGGAAAAGGCAGGAGAGTGGTAAAGTACTGTTTTCTCTAAGTCTGAATGCTGCCCACACTGTGCCTGTGTGCTGCAGCTTGCATCTTCGCCTTTGGGAAGCTGCCGCTCGCCGATTCTCCCGGAGGCGAAGAAGCGGCTTCTTCGCACACAGAGCATTGTGGCGAGCGCAGGGAGCTCCTGAGAGCGGTTTGTGCCGAAAGAAGCCCGGGACCGGCACTTAGCTTCGGAGAGCTGCGTATCTGCGTCTTCTGCGTGTCTTGCCGCTCTACACTCAGCAAAAAGCTTTTCCACCATATCTTGCAAGGAGAAACTCTGCCAGGAAAGAAAACATCCAAAATCTTGTTCTAAAGCTTGCAGGGGGGTCTGCAAAGAGTTTGGCAAGAATGAAAGGTAGTTGTCCAAAACTCGTTCTTTTCCAATAGAATAACCATGGAAAAGGCAGGAGAGTGGTAAAGTACTGTTTTCTCTAAGTCTGAAGGCTGCCCACACTGTGCCTGTGTGCTGCAGCTTGCATCTTCGCCTTTGGGAAGCTGCCGCTCGCCGATTCTCCCGGAGGCGAAGAAGCGGCTTCTTCGCACACAGAGCATTGTGGCGAGCGCAGGGAGCTCCTGAGAGCGGTTTGTGCCGAAAGAAGCCCGGGACCGGCACTTAGCTTCGGAGAGCTGCGTATCTGCGTCTTCTGCGTGTCTTGCCGCTCTACACTCAGCAAAAAGCTTTTCCAGCATATTTTGCAAGGAGAAACTCTGCCAGGAAAGAAAACATCCAAAATCTTGTTCTAAAGCTTGCAGGGGGGTCTGCAAAGAGTTTGGCAAGAATGAAAGGTAGTTGTCCAAAACTCGTTCTTTTCCAATAGAATAACCATGGAAAAGGCAGGAGAGTGGTAAAGTACTGTTTTCTCTAAGTCTGAAGGCTGCCCACACTGTGCCTGTGTGCTGCAGCTTGCATCTTCGCCTTTGGGAAGCTGCCGCTCGCCGATTCTCCCGGAGGCGAAGAAGCGGCTTCTTCGCACACAGAGCATTGTGGCGAGCGCAGGGAGCTCCTGAGAGCGGTTTGTGCCGAAAGAAGCCCGGGACCGGCACTTAGATTCGGAGAGCTGCGTATCTGCGTCTTCTGCGTGTCTTGCCGCTCTACACTCAGCAAAAAGCTTTTCCACCATATCTTGCAAGGAGAAACTCTGCCAGGAAAGAAAACATCCAAAATCTTGTTCTAAAGCTTGCACGGGGGTCTGCAAAGAGTTTGGCAAGAATGAAAGGTAGTTGTCCAAAACTCGTTCTTTTCCAATAGAATAACCATGGAAAAGGCAGGAGAGTGGTAAAGTACTGTTTTCTCTAAGTCTGAAGGCTGCCCACACTGTGCCTGTGTGCTGCAGCTTGCATCTTCGCCTTTGGGAAGCTGCCGCTCGCCGATTCTCCCGGAGGCGAAGAAGCGGCTTCTTCGCACACAGAGCATTGTGGCGAGCGCAGGGAGCTCCTGAGAGCGGTTTGTGCCGAAAGAAGCCCGGGACCGGCACTTAGCTTCGGAGAGCTGCGTATCTGCGTCTTCTGCGTGTCTTGCCGCTCTACACTCAGCCAAAAGCTTTTCCACCATATCTTGCAAGGAGAAACTCTGCCAGGAAAGAAAACATCCAAAATCTTGTTCTAAAGCTTGCACGGGGGTCTGCAAAGAGTTTGGCAAGAATGAAAGGTAGTTGTCCAAAACTCGTTCTTTTCCAATAGAATA
The DNA here is from genome assembly GCF_037042795.1 of Molothrus aeneus. Taxonomy (NCBI): domain Eukaryota; kingdom Metazoa; phylum Chordata; class Aves; order Passeriformes; family Icteridae; genus Molothrus; species Molothrus aeneus. The sequence continues at coordinate 18,596 of NW_027099225.1, forward strand.
ACCATGGAAAAGGCAGGAGAGTGGTAAAGTACTGTTTTCTCTAAGTCTGAAGGCTGCCCACACTGTGCCTGTGTGCTGCAGCTTGCATCTTCGCCTTTGGGAAGCTGCCGCTCGCCGATTCTCCCGGAGGCGAAGAAGCGGCTTCTTCGCACACAGAGCATTGTGGCGAGCGCAGGGAGCTCCTGAGAGCGGTTTGTGCCGAAAGAAGCCCGGGACCGGCACTTAGCTTCGGAGAGCTGCGTATCTGCGTCTTCTGCGTGTCTTGCCGCTCTACACTCAGCAAAAAGCTTTTCCAGCATATTTTGCAAGGAGAAACTCTGCCAGGAAAGAAAACATCCAAAATCTTGTTCTAAAGCTTGCAGGGGGGTCTGCAAAGAGTTTGGCAAGAATGAAAGGTAGTTGTCCAAAACTCGTTCTTTTCCAATAGAATAAGCATGGAAAAGGCAGGAGAGTGGTAAAGTACTGTTTTCTCTAAGTCTGAAGGCTGCCCACACTGTGCCTGTGTGCTGCAGCTTGCATCTTCGCCTTTGGGAAGCTGCCGCTCGCCGATTCTCCCGGAGGCGAAGAAGCGGCTTCTTCGCACACAGAGCATTGTGGCGAGCGCAGGGAGCTCCTGAGAGCGGTTTGTGCCGAAAGAAGCCCGGGACCGGCACTTAGCTTCGGAGAGCTGCGTATCTGCGTCTTCTGCGTGTCTTGCCGCTCTACACTCAGCAAAAAGCTTTTCCACCATATCTTGCAAGGAGAAACTCTGCCAGGAAAGAAAACATCCAAAATCTTGTTCTAAAGCTTGCACGGGGGTCTGCAAAGAGTTTGGCAAGAATGAAAGGTAGTTGTCCAAAACTCGTTCTTTTCCAATAGAATAACCATGGAAAAGGCAGGAGAGTGGTAAAGTACTGTTTTCTCTAAGTCTGAAGGCTGCCCACACTGTGCCTGTGTGCTGCAGCTTGCATCTTCGCCTTTGGGAAGCTGCCGCTCGCCGATTCTCCCGGAGGCGAAGAAGCGGCTTCTTCGCACACAGAGCATTGTGGCGAGCGCAGGGAGCTCCTGAGAGCGGTTTGTGCCGAAAGAAGCCCGGGACCGGCACTTAGCTTCGGAGAGCTGCGTATCTGCGTCTTCTGCGTGTCTTGCCGCTCTACACTCAGCAAAAAGCTTTTCCACCATATTTTGCAAGGAGAAACTCTGCCAGGAAAGAAAACATCCAAAATCTTGTTCTAAAGCTTGCACGGGGGTCTGCAAAGAGTTTGGCAAGAATGAAAGGTAGTTGTCCAAAACTCGTTCTTTTCCAATAGAATAACCATGGAAAAGGCAGGAGAGTGGTAAAGTACTGTTTTCTCTAAGTCTGAATGCTGCCCACACTGTGCCTGTGTGCTGCAGCTTGCATCTTCGCCTTTGGGAAGCTGCCGCTCGCCGATTCTCCCGGAGGCGAAGAAGCGGCTTCTTCGCACACAGAGCATTGTGGCGAGCGCAGGGAGCTCCTGAGAGCGGTTTGTGCCGAAAGAAGCCCGGGACCGGCACTTAGCTTCGGAGAGCTGCGTATCTGCGTCTTCTGCGTGTCTTGCCGCTCTACACTCAGCAAAAAGCTTTTCCACCATATCTTGCAAGGAGAAACTCTGCCAGGAAAGAAAACATCCAAAATCTTGTTCTAAAGCTTGCACGGGGGTCTGCAAAGAGTTTGGCAAGAATGAAAGGTAGTTGTCCAAAACTCGTTCTTTTCCAATAGAAGAACCATGGAAAAGGCAGGAGAGTGGTAAAGTACTGTTTTCTCTAAGTCTGAAGGCTGCCCACACTGTGCCTGTGTGCTGCAGCTTGCATCTTCGCCTTTGGGAAGCTGCCGCTCGCCGATTCTCCCGGAGGCGAAGAAGCGGCTTCTTCGCACACAGAGCATTGTGGCGAGCGCAGGGAGCTCCTGAGAGCGGTTTGTGCCGAAAGAAGCCCGGGACCGGCACTTAGCTTCGGAGAGCTGCGTATCTGCGTCTTCTGCGTGTCTTGCCGCTCTACACTCAGCAAAAAGCTTTTCCAGCATATTTTGCAAGGAGAAACTCTGCCAGGAAAGAAAACATCCAAAATCTTGTTCTAAAGCTTGCACGGGGGTCTGCAAAGAGTTTGGCAAGAATGAAAGGTAGTTGTCCAAAACTCGTTCTTTTCCAATAGAATAAGCATGGAAAAGGCAGGAGAGTGGTAAAGTACTGTTTTCTCTAAGTCTGAAGGCTGCCCACACTGTGCCTGTGTGCTGCAGCTTGCATCTTCGCCTTTGGGAAGCTGCCGCTCGCCGATTCTCCCGGAGGCGAAGAAGCGGCTTCTTCGCACACAGAGCATTGTGGCGAGCGCAGGGAGCTCCTGAGAGCGGTTTGTGCCGAAAGAAGCCCGGGACCGGCACTTAGCTTCGGAGAGCTGCGTATCTGCGTCTTCTGCGTGTCTTGCCGCTCTACACTCAGCAAAAAGCTTTTCCAGCATATTTTGCAAGGAGAAACTCTGCCAGGAAAGAAAACATCCAAAATCTTGTTCTAAAGCTTGCACGGGGGTCTGCAAAGAGTTTGGCAAGAATGAAAGGTAGTTGTCCAAAACTCGTTCTTTTCCAATAGAATAAGCATGGAAAAGGCAGGAGAGTGGTAAAGTACTGTTTTCTCTAAGTCTGAAGGCTGCCCACACTGTGCCTGTGTGCTGCAGCTTGCATCTTCGCCTTTGGGAAGCTGCCGCTCGCCGATTCTCCCGGAGGCGAAGAAGCGGCTTCTTCGCACACAGAGCATTGTGGCGAGCGCAGGGAGCTCCTGAGAGCGGTTTGTGCCGAAAGAAGCCCGGGACCGGCACTTAGCTTCGGAGAGCTGCGTATCTGCGTCTTCTGCGTGTCTTGCCGCTCTACACTCAGCAAAAAGCTTTTCCAGCATATTTTGCAAGGAGAAACTCTGCCAGGAAAGAAAACATCCAAAATCTTGTTCTAAAGCTTGCACGGGGGTCTGCAAAGAGTTTGGCAAGAATGAAAGGTAGTTGTCCAAAACTCGTTCTTTTCCAATAGAATAAGCATGGAAAAGGCAGGAGAGTGGTAAAGTACTGTTTTCTCTAAGTCTGAAGGCTGCCCACACTGTGCCTGTGTGCTGCAGCTTGCATCTTCGCCTTTGGGAAGCTGCCGCTCGCCGATTCTCCCGGAGGCGAAGAAGCGGCTTCTTCGCACACAGAGCATTGTGGCGAGCGCAGGGAGCTCCTGAGAGCGGTTTGTGCCGAAAGAAGCCCGGGACCGGCACTTAGCTTCGGAGAGCTGCGTATCTGCGTCTTCTGCGTGTCTTGCCGCTCTACACTCAGCAAAAAGCTTTTCCACCATATCTTGCAAGGAGAAACTCTGCCAGGAAAGAAAACATCCAAAATCTTGTTCTAAAGCTTGCACGGGGGTCTGCAAAGAGTTTGGCAAGAATGAAAGGTAGTTGTCCAAAACTCGTTCTTTTCCAATAGAATAACCATGGAAAAGGCAGGAGAGTGGTAAAGTACTGTTTTCTCTAAGTCTGAAGGCTGCCCACACTGTGCCTGTGTGCTGCAGCTTGCATCTTCGCCTTTGGGAAGCTGCCGCTCGCCGATTCTCCCGGAGGCGAAGAAGCGGCTTCTTCGCACACAGAGCATTGTGGCGAGCGCAGGGAGCTCCTGAGAGCGGTTTGTGCCGAAAGAAGCCCGGGACCGGCACTTAGCTTCGGAGAGCTGCGTATCTGCGTCTTCTGCGTGTCTTGCCGCTCTACACTCAGCAAAAAGCTTTTCCACCATATTTTGCAAGGAGAAACTCTGCCAGGAAAGAAAACATCCAAAATCTTGTTCTAAAGCTTGCAGGGGGGTCTGCAAAGAGTTTGGCAAGAATGAAAGGTAGTTGTCCAAAACTCGTTCTTTTCCAATAGAATAAGCATGGAAAAGGCAGGAGAGTGGTAAAGTACTGTTTTCTCTAAGTCTGAAGGCTGCCCACACTGTGCCTGTGTGCTGCAGCTTGCATCTTCGCTTTGGGAAGCTGCCGCTCGCCGATTCTCCCGGAGGCGAAGAAGCGGCTTCTTCGCACACAGAGCATTGTGGCGAGCGCAGGGAGCTCCTGAGAGCGGTTTGTGCCAAAGAAGCCCGGGACCGGCACTTAGCTTCGGAGAGCTGCGTATCTGCGTCTTCTGCGTGTCTTGCCGCTCTACACTCAGCAAAAAGCTTTTCCAGCATATCTTGCAAGGAGAAACTCTGCCAGGAAAGAAAACATCCAAAATCTTGTTCTAAAGCTTGCACGGGGGTCTGCAAAGAGTTTGGCAAGAATGAAAGGTAGTTGTCCAAAACTCGTTCTTTTCCAATAGAATAACCATGGAAAAGGCAGGAGAGTGGTAAAGTACTGTTTTCTCTAAGTCTGAAGGCTGCCCACACTGGGCCTGTGTGCTGCAGCTTGCATCTTCGCCTTTGGGAAGCTGCCGCTCGCCGATTCTCCCGGAGGCGAAGAAGCGGCTTCTTCGCATACAGAGCATTGTGGCGAGCGCAGGGAGCTCCTGAGAGCGGTTTGTGCCGAAAGAAGCCCGGGACCGGCACTTAGCTTCGGAGAGCTGCGTATCTGCGTCTTCTGCGTGTCTTGCCGCTCTACACTCAGCAAAAAGCTTTTCCACCATATTTTGCAAGGAGAAACTCTGCCAGGAAAGAAAACATCCAAAATCTTGTTCTAAAGCTTGCACGGGGGTCTGCAAAGAGTTTGGCAAGAATGAAAGGTAGTTGTCCAAAACTCGTTCTTTTCCAATAAAATAACCATGGAAAAGGCAGGAGAGTGGTAAAGTACTGTTTTCTCTAAGTCTGAAGGCTGCCCACACTGTGCCTGTGTGCTGCAGCTTGCATCTTCGCCTTTGGGAAGCTGCCGCTCGCCGATTCTCCCGGAGGCGAAGAAGCGGCTTCTTCGCACACAGAGCATTGTGGCGAGCGCAGGGAGCTCCTGAGAGCGGTTTGTGCCGAAAGAAGCCCGGGACCGGCACTTAGCTTCGGAGAGCTGCGTATCTGCGTCTTCTGCGTGTCTTGCCGCTCTACACTCAGCAAAAAGCTTTTCCACCATATCTTGCAAGGAGAAACTCTGCCAGGAAAGAAAACATCCAAAATCTTGTTCTAAAGCTTGCACGGGGGTCTGCAAAGAGTTTGGCAAGAATGAAAGGTAGTTGTCCAAAACTCGTTCTTTTCCAATAGAATAACCATGGAAAAGGCAGGAGAGTGGTAAAGTACTGTTTTCTCTAAGTCTGAATGCTGCCCACACTGTGCCTGTGTGCTGCAGCTTGCATCTTCGCTTTGGGAAGCTGCCGCTCGCCGATTCTCCCGGAGGCGAAGAAGCGGCTTCTTCGCACACAGAGCATTGTGGCGAGCGCAGGGAGCTCCTGAGAGCGGTTTGTGCCGAAAGAAGCCCGGGACCGGCACTTAGCTTCGGAGAGCTGCGTATCTGCGTCTTCTGCGTGTCTTGCCGCTCTACACTCAGCAAAAAGCTTTTCCAGCATATTTTGCAAGGAGAAACTCTGCCAGGAAAGAAAACATCCAAAATCTTGTTCTAAAGCTTGCAGGGGGGTCTGCAAAGAGTTTGGCAAGAATGAAAGGTAGTTGTCCAAAACTCGTTCTTTTCCAATAGAATAACCATGGAAAAGGCAGGAGAGTGGTAAAGTACTGTTTTCTCTAAGTCTGAAGGCTGCCCACACTGTGCCTGTGTGCTGCAGCTTGCATCTTCGCCTTTGGGAAGCTGCCGCTCGCCGATTCTCCCGGAGGCGAAGAAGCGGCTTCTTCGCACACAGAGCATTGTGGCGAGCGCAGGGAGCTCCTGAGAGCGGTTTGTGCCAAAGAAGCCCGGGACCGGCACTTAGATTCGGAGAGCTGCGTATCTGCGTCTTCTGCGTGTCTTGCCGCTCTACACTCAGCAAAAAGCTTTTCCACCATATCTTGCAAGGAGAAACTCTGCCAGGAAAGAAAACATCCAAAATCTTGTTCTAAAGCTTGCACGGGGGTCTGCAAAGAGTTTGGCAAGAATGAAAGGTAGTTGTCCAAAACTCGTTCTTTTCCAATAGAATAACCATGGAAAAGGCAGGAGAGTGGTAAAGTACTGTTTTCTCTAAGTCTGAAGGCTGCCCACACTGTGCCTGTGTGCTGCAGCTTGCATCTTCGCCTTTGGGAAGCTGCCGCTCGCCGATTCTCCCGGAGGCGAAGAAGCGGCTTCTTCGCACACAGAGCATTGTGGCGAGCGCAGGGAGCTCCTGAGAGCGGTTTGTGCCGAAAGAAGCCCGGGACCGGCACTTAGCTTCGGAGAGCTGCGTATCTGCGTCTTCTGCGTGTCTTGCCGCTCTACACTCAGCAAAAAGCTTTTCCACCATATTTTGCAAGGAGAAACTCTGCCAGGAAAGAAAACATCCAAAATCTTGTTCTAAAGCTTGCAGGGGGGTCTGCAAAGAGTTTGGCAAGAATGAAAGGTAGTTGTCCAAAACTCGTTCTTTTCCAATAGAATAACCATGGAAAAGGCAGGAGAGTGGTAAAGTACTGTTTTCTCTAAGTCTGAAGGCTGCCCACACTGTGCCTGTGTGCTGCAGCTTGCATCTTCGCCTTTGGGAAGCTGCCGCTCGCCGATTCTCCCGGAGGCGAAGAAGCGGCTTCTTCGCACACAGAGCATTGTGGCGAGCGCAGGGAGCTCCTGAGAGCGGTTTGTGCCGAAAGAAGCCCGGGACCGGCACTTAGCTTCGGAGAGCTGCGTATCTGCGTCTTCTGCGTGTCTTGCCGCTCTACACTCAGCAAAAAGCTTTTCCAGCATATTTTGCAAGGAGAAACTCTGCCAGGAAAGAAAACATCCAAAATCTTGTTCTAAAGCTTGCAGGGGGGTCTGCAAAGAGTTTGGCAAGAATGAAAGGTAGTTGTCCAAAACTCGTTCTTTTCCAATAGAATAACCATGGAAAAGGCAGGAGAGTGGTAAAGTACTGTTTTCTCTAAGTCTGAAGGCTGCCCACACTGTGCCTGTGTGCTGCAGCTTGCATCTTCGCCTTTGGGAAGCTGCCGCTCGCCGATTCTCCCGGAGGCGAAGAAGCGGCTTCTTCGCACACAGAGCATTGTGGCGAGCGCAGGGAGCTCCTGAGAGCGGTTTGTGCCGAAAGAAGCCCGGGACCGGCACTTAGCTTCGGAGAGCTGCGTATCTGCGTCTTCTGCGTGTCTTGCCGCTCTACACTCAGCAAAAAGCTTTTCCACCATATCTTGCAAGGAGAAACTCTGCCAGGAAAGAAAACATCCAAAATCTTGTTCTAAAGCTTGCACGGGGGTCTGCAAAGAGTTTGGCAAGAATGAAAGGTAGTTGTCCAAAACTCGTTCTTTTCCAATAGAATAACCATGGAAAAGGCAGGAGAGTGGTAAAGTACTGTTTTCTCTAAGTCTGAAGGCTGCCCACACTGTGCCTGTGTGCTGCAGCTTGCATCTTCGCCTTTGGGAAGCTGCCGCTCGCCGATTCTCCCGGAGGCGAAGAAGCGGCTTCTTCGCACACAGAGCATTGTGGCGAGCGCAGGGAGCTCCTGAGAGCGGCTTCTGCCGAAAGAAGCCCGGGACCGGCACTTAGCTTCGGAGAGCTGCGTATCTGCGTCTTCTGCGTGTCTTGCCGCTCTACACTCAGCCAAAAGCTTTTCCACCATATCTTGCAAGGAGAAACTCTGCCAGGAAAGAAAACATCCAAAATCTTGTTCTAAAGCTTGCACGGGGGTCTGCAAAGAGTTTGGCAAGAATGAAAGGTAGTTGTCCAAAACTCGTTCTTTTCCAATAAAATAACCATGGAAAAGGCAGGAGAGTGGTAAAGTACTGTTTTCTCGAAGTCTGAAGGCTGCCCACACTGTGCCTGTGTGCTGCAGCTTGCATCTTCGCCTTTGGGAAGCTGCCGCTCGCCGATTCTCCCGGAGGCGAAGAAGCGGCTTCTTCGCACACAGAGCATTGTGGCGAGCGCAGGGAGCTCCTGAGAGCGGTTTGTGCCGAAAGAAGCCCGGGACCGGCACTTAGCTTCGGAGAGCTGCGTATCTGCGTCTTCTGCGTGTCTTGCCGCTCTACACTCAGCAAAAAGCTTTTCCAGCATATTTTGCAAGGAGAAACTCTGCCAGGAAAGAAAACATCCAAAATCTTGTTCTAAAGCTTGCAGGGGGGTCTGCAAAGAGTTTGGGAAGAATGAAAGGTAGTTGTCCAAAACTCGTTCTTTTCCAATAGAATAAGCATGGAAAAGGCAGGAGAGTGGTAAAGTACTGTTTTCTCTAAGTCTGAAGGCTGCCCACACTGTGCCTGTGTGCTGCAGCTTGCATCTTCGCCTTTGGGAAGCTGCCGCTCGCCGATTCTCCCGGAGGCGAAGAAGCGGCTTCTTCGCACACAGAGCATTGTGGCGAGCGCAGGGAGCTCCTGAGAGCGGTTTGTGCCGAAAGAAGCCCGGGACCGGCACTTAGCTTCGGAGAGCTGCGTATCTGCGTCTTCTGCGTGTCTTGCCGCTCTACACTCAGCAAAAAGCTTTTCCAGCATATTTTGCAAGGAGAAACTCTGCCAGGAAAGAAAACATCCAAAATCTTGTTCTAAAGCTTGCAGGGGGGTCTGCAAAGAGTTTGGCAAGAATGAAAGGTAGTTGTCCAAAACTCGTTCTTTTCCAATAGAATAACCATGGAAAAGGCAGGAGAGTGGTAAAGTACTGTTTTCTCTAAGTCTGAAGGCTGCCCACACTGTGCCTGTGTGCTGCAGCTTGCATCTTCGCCTTTGGGAAGCTGCCGCTCGCCGATTCTCCCGGAGGCGAAGAAGCGGCTTCTTCGCACACAGAGCATTGTGGCGAGCGCAGGGAGCTCCTGAGAGCGGTTTGTGCCGAAAGAAGCCCGGGACCGGCACTTAGCTTCGGAGAGCTGCGTATCTGCGTCTTCTGCGTGTCTTGCCGCTCTACACTCAGCAAAAAGCTTTTCCACCATATTTTGCAAGGAGAAACTCTGCCAGGAAAGAAAACATCCAAAATCTTGTTCTAAAGCTTGCAGGGGGGTCTGCAAAGAGTTTGGCAAGAATGAAAGGTAGTTGTCCAAAACTCGTTCTTTTCCAATAGAATAACCATGGAAAAGGCAGGAGAGTGGTAAAGTACTGTTTTCTCTAAGTCTGAAGGCTGCCCACACTGTGCCTGTGTGCTGCAGCTTGCATCTTCGCCTTTGGGAAGCTGCCGCTCGCCGATTCTCCCGGAGGCGAAGAAGCGGCTTCTTCGCACACAGAGCATTGTGGCGAGCGCAGGGAGCTCCTGAGAGCGGTTTGTGCCGAAAGAAGCCCGGGACCGGCACTTAGCTTCGGAGAGCTGCGTATCTGCGTCTTCTGCGTGTCTTGCCGCTCTACACTCAGCAAAAAGCTTTTCCACCATATCTTGCAAGGAGAAACTCTGCCAGGAAAGAAAACATCCAAAATCTTGTTCTAAAGCTTGCACGGGGGTCTGCAAAGAGTTTGGCAAGAATGAAAGGTAGTTGTCCAAAACTCGTTCTTTTCCAATAGAATAACCATGGAAAAGGCAGGAGAGTGGTAAAGTACTGTTTTCTCTAAGTCTGAAGGCTGCCCACACTGTGCCTGTGTGCTGCAGCTTGCATCTTCGCCTTTGGGAAGCTGCCGCTCGCCGATTCTCCCGGAGGCGAAGAAGCGGCTTCTTCGCACACAGAGCATTGTGGCGAGCGCAGGGAGCTCCTGAGAGCGGTTTGTGCCGAAAGAAGCCCGGGACCGGCACTTAGATTCGGAGAGCTGCGTATCTGCGTCTTCTGCGTGTCTTGCCGCTCTACACTCAGCAAAAAGCTTTTCCACCATATTTTGCAAGGAGAAACTCTGCCAGGAAAGAAAACATCCAAAATCTTGTTCTAAAGCTTGCACGGGGGTCTGCAAAGAGTTTGGCAAGAATGAAAGGTAGTTGTCCAAAACTCGTTCTTTTCCAATAGAATAAGCATGGAAAAGGCAGGAGAGTGGTAAAGTACTGTTTTCTCTAAGTCTGAAGGCTGCCCACACTGTGCCTGTGTGCTGCAGCTTGCATCTTCGCCTTTGGGAAGCTGCCGCTCGCCGATTCTCCCGGAGGCGAAGAAGCGGCTTCTTCGCACACAGAGCATTGTGGCGAGCGCAGGGAGCTCCTGAGAGCGGTTTGTGCCGAAAGAAGCCCGGGACCGGCACTTAGCTTCGGAGAGCTGCGTATCTGCGTCTTCTGCGTGTCTTGCCGCTCTACACTCAGCAAAAAGCTTTTCCACCATATCTTGCAAGGAGAAACTCTGCCAGGAAAGAAAACATCCAAAATCTTGTTCTAAAGCTTGCACGGGGGTCTGCAAAGAGTTTGGCAAGAATGAAAGGTAGTTGTCCAAAACTCGTTCTTTTCCAATAGAATAACCATGGAAAAGGCAGGAGAGTGGTAAAGTACTGTTTTCTCTAAGTCTGAAGGCTGCCCACACTGTGCCTGTGTGCTGCAGCTTGCATCTTCGCCTTTGGGAAGCTGCCGCTCGCCGATTCTCCCGGAGGCGAAGAAGCGGCTTCTTCGCACACAGAGCATTGTGGCGAGCGCAGGGAGCTCCTGAGAGCGGTTTGTGCCGAAAGAAGCCCGGGACCGGCACTTAGCTTCGGAGAGCTGCGTATCTGCGTCTTCTGCGTGTCTTGCCGCTCTACACTCAGCAAAAAGCTTTTCCACCATATTTTGCAAGGAGAAACTCTGCCAGGAAAGAAAACATCCAAAATCTTGTTCTAAAGCTTGCACGGGGGTCTGCAAAGAGTTTGGCAAGAATGAAAGGTAGTTGTCCAAAACTCGTTCTTTTCCAATAGACTAACCATGGAAAAGGCAGGAGAGTGGTAAAGTACTGTTTTCTCTAAGTCTGAATGCTGCCCACACTGTGCCTGTGTGCTGCAGCTTGCATCTTCGCTTTGGGAAGCTGCCGCTCGCCGATTCTCCCGGAGGCGAAGAAGCGGCTTCTTCGCACACAGAGCATTGTGGCGAGCGCAGGGAGCTCCTGAGAGCGGTTTGTGCCGAAAGAAGCCCGGGACCGGCACTTAGCTTCGGAGAGCTGCGTATCTGCGTCTTCTGCGTGTCTTGCCGCTCTACACTCAGCAAAAAGCTTTTCCACCATATCTTGCAAGGAGAAACTCTGCCAGGAAAGAAAACATCCAAAATCTTGTTCTAAAGCTTGCAGGGGGGTCTGCAAAGAGTTTGGCAAGAATGAAAGGTAGTTGTCCAAAACTCGTTCTTTTCCAATAGAATAAGCATGGAAAAGGCAGGAGAGTGGTAAAGTACTGTTTTCTCTAAGTCTGAAGGCTGCCCACACTGTGCCTGTGTGCTGCAGCTTGCATCTTCGCCTTTGGGAAGCTGCCGCTCGCCGATTCTCCCGGAGGCGAAGAAGCGGCTTCTTCGCACACAGAGCATTGTGGCGAGCGCAGGGAGCTCCTGAGAGCGGTTTGTGCCGAAAGAAGCCCGGGACCGGCACTTAGCTTCGGAGAGCTGCGTATCTGCGTCTTCTGCGTGTCTTGCCGCTCTACACTCAGCAAAAAGCTTTTCCAGCATATTTTGCAAGGAGAAACTCTGCCAGGAAAGAAAACATCCAAAATCTTGTTCTAAAGCTTGCAGGGGGGTCTGCAAAGAGTTTGGGAAGAATGAAAGGTAGTTGTCCAAAACTCGTTCTTTTCCAATAGAATAACCATGGAAAAGGCAGGAGAGTGGTAAAGTACTGTTTTCTCTAAGTCTGAAGGCTGCCCACACTGTGCCTGTGTGCTGCAGCTTGCATCTTCGCCTTTGGGAAGCTGCCGCTCGCCGATTCTCCCGGAGGCGAAGAAGCGGCTTCTTCGCACACAGAGCATTGTGGCGAGCGCAGGGAGCTCCTGAGAGCGGTTTGTGCCGAAAGAAGCCCGGGACCGGCACTTAGCTTCGGAGAGCTGCGTATCTGCGTCTTCTGCGTGTCTTGCCGCTCTACACTCAGCAAAAAGCTTTTCCAGCATATTTTGCAAGGAGAAACTCTGCCAGGAAAGAAAACATCCAAAATCTTGTTCTAAAGCTTGCAGGGGGGTCTGCAAAGAGTTTGGCAAGAATGAAAGGTAGTTGTCCAAAACTCGTTCTTTTCCAATAGAATAAGCATGGAAAAGGCAGGAGAGTGGTAAAGTACTGTTTTCTCTAAGTCTGAAGGCTGCCCACACTGTGCCTGTGTGCTGCAGCTTGCATCTTCGCCTTTGGGAAGCTGCCGCTCGCCGATTCTCCCGGAGGCGAAGAAGCGGCTTCTTCGCACACAGAGCATTGTGGCGAGCGCAGGGAGCTCCTGAGAGCGGTTTGTGCCGAAAGAAGCCCGGGACCGGCACTTAGCTTCGGAGAGCTGCGTATCTGCGTCTTCTGCGTGTCTTGCCGCTCTACACTCAGCAAAAAGCTTTTCCACCATATTTTGCAAGGAGAAACTCTGCCAGGAAAGAAAACATCCAAAATCTTGTTCTAAAGCTTGCAGGGGGGTCTGCAAAGAGTTTGGCAAGAATGAAAGGTAGTTGTCCAAAACTCGTTCTTTTCCAATAGAATAACCATGGAAAAGGCAGGAGAGTGGTAAAGTACTGTTTTCTCTAAGTCTGAAGGCTGCCCACACTGTGCCTGTGTGCTGCAGCTTGCATCTTCGCCTTTGGGAAGCTGCCGCTCGCCGATTCTCCCGGAGGCGAAGAAGCGGCTTCTTCGCACACAGAGCATTGTGGCGAGCGCAGGGAGCTCCTGAGAGCGGTTTGTGCCGAAAGAAGCCCGGGACCGGCACTTAGCTTCGGAGAGCTGCGTATCTGCGTCTTCTGCGTGTCTTGCCGCTCTACACTCAGCAAAAAGCTTTTCCAGCATATTTTGCAAGGAGAAACTCTGCCAGGAAAGAAAACATCCAAAATCTTGTTCTAAAGCTTGCAGGGGGGTCTGCAAAGAGTTTGGCAAGAATGAAAGGTAGTTGTCCAAAACTCGTTCTTTTCCAATAGAATAACCATGGAAAAGGCAGGAGAGTGGTAAAGTACTGTTTTCTCTAAGTCTGAAGGCTGCCCACACTGTGCCTGTGTGCTGCAGCTTGCATCTTCGCCTTTGGGAAGCTGCCGCTCGCCGATTCTCCCGGAGGCGAAGAAGCGGCTTCTTCGCACACAGAGCATTGTGGCGAGCGCAGGGAGCTCCTGAGAGCGGTTTGTGCCGAAAGAAGCCCGGGACCGGCACTTAGCTTCGGAGAGCTGCGTATCTGCGTCTTCTGCGTGTCTTGCCGCTCTACACTCAGCAAAAAGCTTTTCCACCATATCTTGCAAGGAGAAACTCTGCCAGGAAAGAAAACATCCAAAATCTTGTTCTAAAGCTTGCACGGGGGTCTGCAAAGAGTTTGGCAAGAATGAAAGGTAGTTGTCCAAAACTCGTTCTTTTCCAATAGAATAACCATGGAAAAGGCAGGAGAGTGGTAAAGTACTGTTTTCTCTAAGTCTGAAGGCTGCCCACACTGTGCCTGTGTGCTGCAGCTTGCATCTTCGCCTTTGGGAAGCTGCCGCTCGCCGATTCTCCCGGAGGCGAAGAAGCGGCTTCTTCGCACACAGAGCATTGTGGCGAGCGCAGGGAGCTCCTGAGAGCGGTTTGTGCCGAAAGAAGCCCGGGACCGGCACTTAGCTTCGGAGAGCTGCGTATCTGCGTCTTCTGCGTGTCTTGCCGCTCTACACTCAGCAAAAAGCTTTTCCACCATATCTTGCAAGGAGAAACTCTGCCAGGAAAGAAAACATCCAAAATCTTGTTCTAAAGCTTGCACGGGGGTCTGCAAAGAGTTTGGCAAGAATGAAAGGTAGTTGTCCAAAACTCGTTCTTTTCCAATAGAATAACCATGGAAAAGGCAGGAGAGTGGTAAAGTACTGTTTTCTCTAAGTCTGAAGGCTGCCCACACTGTGCCTGTGTGCTGCAGCTTGCATCTTCGCCTTTGGGAAGCTGCCGCTCGCCGATTCTCCCGGAGGCGAAGAAGCGGCTTCTTCGCACACAGAGCATTGTGGCGAGCGCAGGGAGCTCCTGAGAGCGGTTTGTGCCGAAAGAAGCCCGGGACCGGCACTTAGCTTCGGAGAGCTGCGTATCTGCGTCTTCTGCGTGTCTTGCCGCTCTACACTCAGCAAAAAGCTTTTCCAGCATATTTTGCAAGGAGAAACTCTGCCAGGAAAGAAAACATCCAAAATCTTGTTCTAAAGCTTGCACGGGGGTCTGCAAAGAGTTTGGCAAGAATGAAAGGTAGTTGTCCAAAACTCGTTCTTTTCCAATAGAATAAGCATGGAAAAGGCAGGAGAGTGGTAAAGTACTGTTTTCTCTAAGTCTGAATGCTGCCCACACTGTGCCTGTGTGCTGCAGCTTGCATCTTCGCTTTGGGAAGCTGCCGCTCGCCGATTCTCCCGGAGGCGAAGAAGCGGCTTCTTCGCACACAGAGCATTGTGGCGAGCGCAGGGAGCTCCTGAGAGCGGTTTGTGCCGAAAGAAGCCCGGGACCGGCACTTAGCTTCGGAGAGCTGCGTATCTGCGTCTTCTGCGTGTCTTGCCGCTCTACACTCAGCAAAAAGCTTTTCCACCATATTTTGCAAGGAGAAACTCTGCCAGGAAAGAAAACATCCAAAATCTTGTTCTAAAGCTTGCACGGGGGTCTGCAAAGAGTTTGGCAAGAATGAAAGGTAGTTGTCCAAAACTCGTTCTTTTCCAATAGAATAAGCATGGAAAAGGCAGGAGAGTGGTAAAGTACTGTTTTCTCTAAGTCTGAAGGCTGCCCACACTGTGCCTGTGTGCTGCAGCTTGCATCTTCGCTTTGGGAAGCTGCCGCTCGCCGATTCTCCCGGAGGCGAAGAAGCGGCTTCTTCGCACACAGAGCATTGTGGCGAGCGCAGGGAGCTCCTGAGAGCGGTTTGTGCCGAAAGAAGCCCGGGACCGGCACTTAGCTTCGGAGAGCTGCGTATCTGCGTCTTCTGCGTGTCTTGCCGCTCTACACTCAGCAAAAAGCTTTTCCAGCATATTTTGCAAGGAGAAACTCTGCCAGGAAAGAAAACATCCAAAATCTTGTTCTAAAGCTTGCAGGGGGGTCTGCAAAGAGTTTGGCAAGAATGAAAGGTAGTTGTCCAAAACTCGTTCTTTTCCAATAGAATAACCATGGAAAAGGCAGGAGAGTGGTAAAGTACTGTTTTCTCTAAGTCTGAAGGCTGCCCACACTGTGCCTGTGTGCTGCAGCTTGCATCTTCGCCTTTGGGAAGCTGCCGCTCGCCGATTCTCCCGGAGGCGAAGAAGCGGCTTCTTCGCACACAGAGCATTGTGGCGAGCGCAGGGAGCTCCTGAGAGCGGTTTGTGCCGAAAGAAGCCCGGGACCGGCACTTAGCTTCGGAGAGCTGCGTATCTGCGTCTTCTGCGTGTCTTGCCGCTCTACACTCAGCAAAAAGCTTTTCCACCATATCTTGCAAGGAGAAACTCTGCCAGGAAAGAAAACATCCAAAATCTTGTTCTAAAGCTTGCACGGGGGTCTGCAAAGAGTTTGGCAAGAATGAAAGGTAGTTGTCCAAAACTCGTTCTTTTCCAATAGAATAAGCATGGAAAAGGCAGGAGAGTGGTAAAGTACTGTTTTCTCTAAGTCTGAAGGCTGCCCACACTGTGCCTGTGTGCTGCAGCTTGCATCTTCGCCTTTGGCAAGCTGCCGCTCGCCGATTCTCCCGGAGGCGAAGAAGCGGCTTCTTCGCACACAGAGCATTGTGGCGAGCGCAGGGAGCTCCTGAGAGCGGTTTGTGCCGAAAGAAGCCCGGGACCGGCACTTAGCTTCGGAGAGCTGCGTATCTGCGTCTTCTGCGTGTCTTGCCGCTCTACACTCAGCAAAAAGCTTTTCCACCATATCTTGCAAGGAGAAACTCTGCCAGGAAAGAAAACATCCAAAATCTTGTTCTAAAGCTTGCAGGGGGGTCTGCAAAGAGTTTGGCAAGAATGAAAGGTAGTTGTCCAAAACTCCTTCTTTTCCAATAGAATAAGCATGGAAAAGGCAGGAGAGTGGTAAAGTACTGTTTTCTCGAAGTCTGAAGGCTGCCCACACTGTGCCTGTGTGCTGCAGCTTGCATCTTCGCCTTTGGGAAGCTGCCGCTCGCCGATTCTCCCGGAGGCGAAGAAGCGGCTTCTTCGCACACAGAGCATTGTGGCGAGCGCAGGGAGCTCCTGAGAGCGGTTTGTGCCGAAAGAAGCCCGGGACCGGCACTTAGCTTCGGAGAGCTGCGTATCTGCGTCTTCTGCGTGTCTTGCCGCTCTACACTCAGCAAAAAGCTTTTCCACCATATCTTGCAAGGAGAAACTCTGCCAGGAAAGAAAACATCCAAAATCTTGTTCTAAAGCTTGCACGGGGGTCTGCAAAGAGTTTGGCAAGAATGAAAGGTAGTTGTCCAAAACTCGTTCTTTTCCAATAGAATAACCATGGAAAAGGCAGGAGAGTGGTAAAGTACTGTTTTCTCGAAGTCTGAATGCTGCCCACACTGTGCCTGTGTGCTGCAGCTTGCATCTTCGCTTTGGGAAGCTGCCGCTCGCCGATTCTCCCGGAGGCGAAGAAGCGGCTTCTTCGCACACAGAGCATTGTGGCGAGCGCAGGGAGCTCCTGAGAGCGGTTTGTGCCGAAAGAAGCCCGGGACCGGCACTTAGCTTCGGAGAGCTGCGTATCTGCGTCTTCTGCGTGTCTTGCCGCTCTACACTCAGCAAAAAGCTTTTCCACCATATTTTGCAAGGAGAAACTCTGCCAGGAAAGAAAACATCCAAAATCTTGTTCTAAAGCTTGCAGGGGGGTCTGCAAAGAGTTTGGCAAGAATGAAAGGTAGTTGTCCAAAACTCGTTCTTTTCCAATAGAATAACCATGGAAAAGGCAGGAGAGTGGTAAAGTACTGTTTTCTCTAAGTCTGAAGGCTGCCCACACTGTGCCTGTGTGCTGCAGCTTGCATCTTCGCTTTGGGAAGCTGCCGCTCGCCGATTCTCCCGGAGGCGAAGAAGCGGCTTCTTCGCACACAGAGCATTGTGGCGAGCGCAGGGAGCTCCTGAGAGCGGTTTGTGCCGAAAGAAGCCCGGGACCGGCACTTAGCTTCGGAGAGCTGCGTATCTGCGTCTTCTGCGTGTCTTGCCGCTCTACACTCAGCAAAAAGCTTTTCCACCATATCTTGCAAGGAGAAACTCTGCCAGGAAAGAAAACATCCAAAATCTTGTTCTAAAGCTTGCAGGGGGGTCTGCAAAGAGTTTGGCAAGAATGAAAGGTAGTTGTCCAAAACTCGTTCTTTTCCAATAGAATAACCATGGAAAAGGCAGGAGAGTGGTAAAGTACTGTTTTCTCTAAGTCTGAAGGCTGCCCACACTGTGCCTGTGTGCTGCAGCTTGCATCTTCGCCTTTGGGAAGCTGCCGCTCGCCGATTCTCCCGGAGGCGAAGAAGCGGCTTCTTCGCACACAGAGCATTGTGGCGAGCGCAGGGAGCTCCTGAGAGCGGTTTGTGCCGAAAGAAGCCCGGGACCGGCACTTAGCTTCGGAGAGCTGCGTATCTGCGTCTTCTGCGTGTCTTGCCGCTCTACACTCAGCAAAAAGCTTTTCCAGCATATTTTGCAAGGAGAAACTCTGCCAGGAAAGAAAACATCCAAAATCTTGTTCTAAAGCTTGCAGGGGGGTCTGCAAAGAGTTTGGGAAGAATGAAAGGTAGTTGTCCAAAACTCGTTCTTTTCCAATAAAATAACCATGGAAAAGGCAGGAGAGTGGTAAAGTACTGTTTTCTCTAAGTCTGAATGCTGCCCACACTGTGCCTGTGTGCTGCAGCTTGCATCTTCGCCTTTGGGAAGCTGCCGCTCGCCGATTCTCCCGGAGGCGAAGAAGCGGCTTCTTCGCACACAGAGCATTGTGGCGAGCGCAGGGAGCTCCTGAGAGCGGTTTGTGCCGAAAGAAGCCCGGGACCGGCACTTAGCTTCGGAGAGCTGCGTATCTGCGTCTTCTGCGTGTCTTGCCGCTCTACACTCAGCAAAAAGCTTTTCCAGCATATTTTGCAAGGAGAAACTCTGCCAGGAAAGAAAACATCCAAAATCTTGTTCTAAAGCTTGCAGGGGGGTCTGCAAAGAGTTTGGCAAGAATGAAAGGTAGTTGTCCAAAACTCGTTCTTTTCCAATAGAATAACCATGGAAAAGGCAGGAGAGTGGTAAAGTACTGTTTTCTCTAAGTCTGAATGCTGCCCACACTGTGCCTGTGTGCTGCAGCTTGCATCTTCGCCTTTGGGAAGCTGCCGCTCGCCGATTCTCCCGGAGGCGAAGAAGCGGCTTCTTCGCACACAGAGCATTGTGGCGAGCGCAGGGAGCTCCTGAGAGCGGTTTGTGCCGAAAGAAGCCCGGGACCGGCACTTAGCTTCGGAGAGCTGCGTATCTGCGTCTTCTGCGTGTCTTGCCGCTCTACACTCAGCAAAAAGCTTTTCCAGCATATTTTGCAAGGAGAAACTCTGCCAGGAAAGAAAACATCCAAAATCTTGTTCTAAAGCTTGCAGGGGGGTCTGCAAAGAGTTTGGCAAGAATGAAAGGTAGTTGTCCAAAACTCGTTCTTTTCCAATAGAATAACCATGGAAAAGGCAGGAGAGTGGTAAAGTACTGTTTTCTCTAAGTCTGAAGGCTGCCCACACTGTGCCTGTGTGCTGCAGCTTGCATCTTCGCCTTTGGGAAGCTGCCGCTCGCCGATTCTCCCGGAGGCGAAGAAGCGGCTTCTTCGCACACAGAGCATTGTGGCGAGCGCAGGGAGCTCCTGAGAGCGGTTTGTGCCAAAAGAAGCCCGGGACCGGCACTTAGCTTCGGAGAGCTGCGTATCTGCGTCTTCTGCGTGTCTTGCCGCTCTACACTCAGCAAAAAGCTTTTCCACCATATCTTGCAAGGAGAAACTCTGCCAGGAAAGAAAACATCCAAAATCTTGTTCTAAAGCTTGCAGGGGGGTCTGCAAAGAGTTTGGCAAGAATGAAAGGTAGTTGTCCAAAACTCGTTCTTTTCCAATAGAATAACCATGGAAAAGGCAGGAGAGTGGTAAAGTACTGTTTTCTCTAAGTCTGAAGGCTGCCCACACTGTGCCTGTGTGCTGCAGCTTGCATCTTCGCCTTTGGGAAGCTGCCGCTCGCCGATTCTCCCGGAGGCGAAGAAGCGGCTTCTTCGCACACAGAGCATTGTGGCGAGCGCAGGGAGCTCCTGAGAGCGGTTTGTGCCGAAAGAAGCCCGGGACCGGCACTTAGCTTCGGAGAGCTGCGTATCTGCGTCTTCTGCGTGTCTTGCCGCTCTACACTCAGCAAAAAGCTTTTCCACCATATCTTGCAAGGAGAAACTCTGCCAGGAAAGAAAACATCCAAAATCTTGTTCTAAAGCTTGCACGGGGGTCTGCAAAGAGTTTGGCAAGAATGAAAGGTAGTTGTCCAAAACTCGTTCTTTTCCAATAGAATAAGCATGGAAAAGGCAGGAGAGTGGTAAAGTACTGTTTTCTCTAAGTCTGAAGGCTGCCCACACTGTGCCTGTGTGCTGCAGCTTGCATCTTCGCCTTTGGGAAGCTGCCGCTCGCCGATTCTCCCGGAGGCGAAGAAGCGGCTTCTTCGCACACAGAGCATTGTGGCGAGCGCAGGGAGCTCCTGAGAGCGGTTTGTGCCGAAAGAAGCCCGGGACCGGCACTTAGCTTCGGAGAGCTGCGTATCTGCGTCTTCTGCGTGTCTTGCCGCTCTACACTCAGCAAAAAGCTTTTCCACCATATCTTGCAAGGAGAAACTCTGCCAGGAAAGAAAACATCCAAAATCTTGTTCTAAAGCTTGCACGGGGGTCTGCAAAGAGTTTGGCAAGAATGAAAGGTAGTTGTCCAAAACTCGTTCTTTTCCAATAGAATAACCATGGAAAAGGCAGGAGAGTGGTAAAGTACTGTTTTCTCTAAGTCTGAAGGCTGCCCACACTGTGCCTGTGTGCTGCAGCTTGCATCTTCGCCTTTGGGAAGCTGCCGCTCGCCGATTCTCCCGGAGGCGAAGAAGCGGCTTCTTCGCACACAGAGCATTGTGGCGAGCGCAGGGAGCTCCTGAGAGCGGTTTGTGCCGAAAGAAGCCCGGGACCGGCACTTAGCTTCGGAGAGCTGCGTATCTGCGTCTTCTGCGTGTCTTGCCGCTCTACACTCAGCAAAAAGCTTTTCCACCATATTTTGCAAGGAGAAACTCTGCCAGGAAAGAAAACATCCAAAATCTTGTTCTAAAGCTTGCACGGGGGTCTGCAAAGAGTTTGGCAAGAATGAAAGGTAGTTGTCCAAAACTCGTTCTTTTCCAATAGAATAACCATGGAAAAGGCAGGAGAGTGGTAAAGTACTGTTTTCTCTAAGTCTGAAGGCTGCCCACACTGTGCCTGTGTGCTGCAGCTTGCATCTTCGCTTTGGGAAGCTGCCGCTCGCCGATTCTCCCGGAGGCGAAGAAGCGGCTTCTTCGCACACAGAGCATTGTGGCGAGCGCAGGGAGCTCCTGAGAGCGGTTTGTGCCGAAAGAAGCCCGGGACCGGCACTTAGCTTCGGAGAGCTGCGTATCTGCGTCTTCTGCGTGTCTTGCCGCTCTACACTCAGCAAAAAGCTTTTCCACCATATTTTGCAAGGAGAAACTCTGCCAGGAAAGAAAACATCCAAAATCTTGTTCTAAAGCTTGCAGGGGGGTCTGCAAAGAGTTTGGCAAGAATGAAAGGTAGTTGTCCAAAACTCGTTCTTTTCCAATAGAATAAGCATGGAAAAGGCAGGAGAGTGGTAAAGTACTGTTTTCTCTAAGTCTGAAGGCTGCCCACACTGTGCCTGTGTGCTGCAGCTTGCATCTTCGCCTTTGGGAAGCTGCCGCTCGCCGATTCTCCCGGAGGCGAAGAAGCGGCTTCTTCGCACACAGAGCATTGTGGCGAGCGCAGGGAGCTCCTGAGAGCGGTTTGTGCCGAAAGAAGCCCGGGACCGGCACTTAGCTTCGGAGAGCTGCGTATCTGCGTCTTCTGCGTGTCTTGCCGCTCTACACTCAGCAAAAAGCTTTTCCACCATATCTTGCAAGGAGAAACTCTGCCAGGAAAGAAAACATCCAAAATCTTCTTCTAAAGCTTGCACGGGGGTCTGCAAAGAGTTTGGCAAGAATGAAAGGTAGTTGTCCAAAACTCGTTCTTTTCCAATAGAATAAGCATGGAAAAGGCAGGAGAGTGGTAAAGTACTGTTTTCTCTAAGTCTGAAGGCTGCCCACACTGTGCCTGTGTGCTGCAGCTTGCATCTTCGCCTTTGGGAAGCTGCCGCTCGCCGATTCTCCCGGAGGCGAAGAAGCGGCTTCTTCGCACACAGAGCATTGTGGCGAGCGCAGGGAGCTCCTGAGAGCGGTTTGTGCCGAAAGAAGCCCGGGACCGGCACTTAGCTTCGGAGAGCTGCGTATCTGCGTCTTCTGCGTGTCTTGCCGCTCTACACTCAGCAAAAAGCTTTTCCACCATATTTTGCAAGGAGAAACTCTGCCAGGAAAGAAAACATCCAAAATCTTGTTCTAAAGCTTGCAGGGGGGTCTGCAAAGAGTTTGGCAAGAATGAAAGGTAGTTGTCCAAAACTCGTTCTTTTCCAATAGAATAACCATGGAAAAGGCAGGAGAGTGGTAAAGTACTGTTTTCTCTAAGTCTGAATGCTGCCCACACTGTGCCTGTGTGCTGCAGCTTGCATCTTCGCTTTGGGAAGCTGCCGCTCGCCGATTCTCCCGGAGGCGAAGAAGCGGCTTCTTCGCACACAGAGCATTGTGGCGAGCGCAGGGAGCTCCTGAGAGCGGTTTGTGCCGAAAGAAGCCCGGGACCGGCACTTAGCTTCGGAGAGCTGCGTATCTGCGTCTTCTGCGTGTCTTGCCGCTCTACACTCAGCAAAAAGCTTTTCCACCATATTTTGCAAGGAGAAACTCTGCCAGGAAAGAAAACATCCAAAATCTTGTTCTAAAGCTTGCAGGGGGGTCTGCAAAGAGTTTGGCAAGAATGAAAGGTAGTTGTCCAAAACTCGTTCTTTTCCAATAGAATAAGCATGGAAAAGGCAGGAGAGTGGTAAAGTACTGTTTTCTCTAAGTCTGAAGGCTGCCCACACTGTGCCTGTGTGCTGCAGCTTGCATCTTCGCTTTGGGAAGCTGCCGCTCGCCGATTCTCCCGGAGGCGAAGAAGCGGCTTCTTCGCACACAGAGCATTGTGGCGAGCGCAGGGAGCTCCTGAGAGCGGTTTGTGCCGAAAGAAGCCCGGGACCGGCACTTAGCTTCGGAGAGCTGCGTATCTGCGTCTTCTGCGTGTCTTGCCGCTCTACACTCAGCAAAAAGCTTTTCCACCATATCTTGCAAGGAGAAACTCTGCCAGGAAAGAAAACATCCAAAATCTTGTTCTAAAGCTTGCACGGGGGTCTGCAAAGAGTTTGGCAAGAATGAAAGGTAGTTGTCCAAAACTCGTTCTTTTCCAATAGAATAACCATGGAAAAGGCAGGAGAGTGGTAAAGTACTGTTTTCTCTAAGTCTGAAGGCTGCCCACACTGTGCCTGTGTGCTGCAGCTTGCATCTTCGCCTTTGGGAAGCTGCCGCTCGCCGATTCTCCCGGAGGCGAAGAAGCGGCTTCTTCGCACACAGAGCATTGTGGCGAGCGCAGGGAGCTCCTGAGAGCGGTTTGTGCCGAAAGAAGCCCGGGACCGGCACTTAGCTTCGGAGAGCTGCGTATCTGCGTCTTCTGCGTGTCTTGCCGCTCTACACTCAGCAAAAAGCTTTTCCACCATATTTTGCAAGGAGAAACTCTGCCAGGAAAGAAAACATCCAAAATCTTGTTCTAAAGCTTGCAGGGGGGTCTGCAAAGAGTTTGGGAAGAATGAAAGGTAGTTGTCCAAAACTCGTTCTTTTCCAATAGAATAACCATGGAAAAGGCAGGAGAGTGGTAAAGTACTGTTTTCTCTAAGTCTGAAGGCTGCCCACACTGTGCCTGTGTGCTGCAGCTTGCATCTTCGCCTTTGGGAAGCTGCCGCTCGCCGATTCTCCCGCAGGCGAAGAAGCGGCTTCTTCGCACACAGAGCATTGTGGCGAGCGCAGGGAGCTCCTGAGAGCGGTTTGTGCCGAAAGAAGCCCGGGACCGGCACTTAGCTTCGGAGAGCTGCGTATCTGCGTCTTCTGCGTGTCTTGCCGCTCTACACTCAGCAAAAAGCTTTTCCACCATATCTTGCAAGGAGAAACTCTGCCAGGAAAGAAAACATCCAAAATCTTGTTCTAAAGCTTGCACGGGGGTCTGCAAAGAGTTTGGCAAGAATGAAAGGTAGTTGTCCAAAACTCGTTCTTTTCCAATAGAATAACCATGGAAAAGGCAGGAGAGTGGTAAAGTACTGTTTTCTCTAAGTCTGAAGGCTGCCCACACTGTGCCTGTGTGCTGCAGCTTGCATCTTCGCCTTTGGGAAGCTGCCGCTCGCCGATTCTCCCGGAGGCGAAGAAGCGGCTTCTTCGCACACAGAGCATTGTGGCGAGCGCAGGGAGCTCCTGAGAGCGGTTTGTGCCGAAAGAAGCCCGGGACCGGCACTTAGCTTCGGAGAGCTGCGTATCTGCGTCTTCTGCGTGTCTTGCCGCTCTACACTCAGCAAAAAGCTTTTCCACCATATCTTGCAAGGAGAAACTCTGCCAGGAAAGAAAACATCCAAAATCTTGTTCTAAAGCTTGCAGGGGGGTCTGCAAAGAGTTTGGCAAGAATGAAAGGTAGTTGTCCAAAACTCGTTCTTTTCCAATAGAATAACCATGGAAAAGGCAGGAGAGTGGTAAAGTACTGTTTTCTCTAAGTCTGAAGGCTGCCCACACTGTGCCTGTGTGCTGCAGCTTGCATCTTCGCCTTTGGGAAGCTGCCGCTCGCCGATTCTCCCGGAGGCGAAGAAGCGGCTTCTTCGCACACAGAGCATTGTGGCGAGCGCAGGGAGCTCCTGAGAGCGGTTTGTGCCGAAAGAAGCCCGGGACCGGCACTTAGCTTCGGAGAGCTGCGTATCTGCGTCTTCTGCGTGTCTTGCCGCTCTACACTCAGCAAAAAGCTTTTCCACCATATCTTGCAAGGAGAAACTCTGCCAGGAAAGAAAACATCCAAAATCTTGTTCTAAAGCTTGCACGGGGGTCTGCAAAGAGTTTGGCAAGAATGAAAGGTAGTTGTCCAAAACTCGTTCTTTTCCAATAGAATAACCATGGAAAAGGCAGGAGAGTGGTAAAGTACTGTTTTCTCTAAGTCTGAAGGCTGCCCACACTGTGCCTGTGTGCTGCAGCTTGCATCTTCGCCTTTGGGAAGCTGCCGCTCGCCGATTCTCCCGGAGGCGAAGAAGCGGCTTCTTCGCACACAGAGCATTGTGGCGAGCGCAGGGAGCTCCTGAGAGCGGTTTGTGCCGAAAGAAGCCCGGGACCGGCACTTAGCTTCGGAGAGCTGCGTATCTGCGTCTTCTGCGTGTCTTGCCGCTCTACACTCAGCCAAAAGCTTTTCCACCATATTTTGCAAGGAGAAACTCTGCCAGGAAAGAAAACATCCAAAATCTTGTTCTAAAGCTTGCACGGGGGTCTGCAAAGAGTTTGGGAAGAATGAAAGGTAGTTGTCCAAAACTCGTTCTTTTCCAATAGAATAACCATGGAAAAGGCAGGAGAGTGGTAAAGTACTGTTTTCTCGAAGTCTGAATGCTGCCCACACTGTGCCTGTGTGCTGCAGCTTGCATCTTCGCTTTGGGAAGCTGCCGCTCGCCGATTCTCCCGGAGGCGAAGAAGCGGCTTCTTCGCACACAGAGCATTGTGGCGAGCGCAGGGAGCTCCTGAGAGCGGTTTGTGCCGAAAGAAGCCCGGGACCGGCACTTAGCTTCGGAGAGCTGCGTATCTGCGTCTTCTGCGTGTCTTGCCGCTCTACACTCAGCAAAAAGCTTTTCCACCATATTTTGCAAGGAGAAACTCTGCCAGGAAAGAAAACATCCAAAATCTTGTTCTAAAGCTTGCAGGGGGGTCTGCAAAGAGTTTGGCAAGAATGAAAGGTAGTTGTCCAAAACTCGTTCTTTTCCAATAGAATAAGCATGGAAAAGGCAGGAGAGTGGTAAAGTACTGTTTTCTCTAAGTCTGAAGGCTGCCCACACTGTGCCTGTGTGCTGCAGCTTGCATCTTCGCTTTGGGAAGCTGCCGCTCGCCGATTCTCCCGGAGGCGAAGAAGCGGCTTCTTCGCACACAGAGCATTGTGGCGAGCGCAGGGAGCTCCTGAGAGCGGTTTGTGCCGAAAGAAGCCCGGGACCGGCACTTAGCTTCGGAGAGCTGCGTATCTGCGTCTTCTGCGTGTCTTGCCGCTCTACACTCAGCAAAAAGCTTTTCCACCATATCTTGCAAGGAGAAACTCTGCCAGGAAAGAAAACATCCAAAATCTTGTTCTAAAGCTTGCACGGGGGTCTGCAAAGAGTTTGGCAAGAATGAAAGGTAGTTGTCCAAAACTCGTTCTTTTCCAATAGAATAACCATGGAAAAGGCAGGAGAGTGGTAAAGTACTGTTTTCTCTAAGTCTGAAGGCTGCCCACACTGTGCCTGTGTGCTGCAGCTTGCATCTTCGCCTTTGGGAAGCTGCCGCTCGCCGATTCTCCCGGAGGCGAAGAAGCGGCTTCTTCGCATACAGAGCATTGTGGCGAGCGCAGGGAGCTCCTGAGAGCGGTTTGTGCCGAAAGAAGCCCGGGACCGGCACTTAGCTTCGGAGAGCTGCGTATCTGCGTCTTCTGCGTGTCTTGCCGCTCTACACTCAGCAAAAAGCTTTTCCACCATATCTTGCAAGGAGAAACTCTGCCAGGAAAGAAAACATCCAAAATCTTGTTCTAAAGCTTGCACGGGGGTCTGCAAAGAGTTTGGCAAGAATGAAAGGTAGTTGTCCAAAACTCGTTCTTTTCCAATAAAATAACCATGGAAAAGGCAGGAGAGTGGTAAAGTACTGTTTTCTCTAAGTCTGAAGGCTGCCCACACTGTGCCTGTGTGCTGCAGCTTGCATCTTCGCCTTTGGGAAGCTGCCGCTCGCCGATTCTCCCGGAGGCGAAGAAGCGGCTTCTTCGCACACAGAGCATTGTGGCGAGCGCAGGGAGCTCCTGAGAGCGGTTTGTGCCGAAAGAAGCCCGGGACCGGCACTTAGCTTCGGAGAGCTGCGTATCTGCGTCTTCTGCGTGTCTTGCCGCTCTACACTCAGCAAAAAGCTTTTCCACCATATCTTGCAAGGAGAAACTCTGCCAGGAAAGAAAACATCCAAAATCTTGTTCTAAAGCTTGCACGGGGGTCTGCAAAGAGTTTGGCAAGAATGAAAGGTAGTTGTCCAAAACTCGTTCTTTTCCAATAGAATAACCATGGAAAAGGCAGGAGAGTGGTAAAGTACTGTTTTCTCTAAGTCTGAATGCTGCCCACACTGTGCCTGTGTGCTGCAGCTTGCATCTTCGCTTTGGGAAGCTGCCGCTCGCCGATTCTCCCGGAGGCGAAGAAGCGGCTTCTTCGCACACAGAGCATTGTGGCGAGCGCAGGGAGCTCCTGAGAGCGGTTTGTGCCGAAAGAAGCCCGGGACCGGCACTTAGCTTCGGAGAGCTGCGTATCTGCGTCTTCTGCGTGTCTTGCCGCTCTACACTCAGCAAAAAGCTTTTCCAGCATATTTTGCAAGGAGAAACTCTGCCAGGAAAGAAAACATCCAAAATCTTGTTCTAAAGCTTGCAGGGGGGTCTGCAAAGAGTTTGGCAAGAATGAAAGGTAGTTGTCCAAAACTCGTTCTTTTCCAATAGAATAACCATGGAAAAGGCAGGAGAGTGGTAAAGTACTGTTT
The DNA here is from genome assembly GCF_037042795.1 of Molothrus aeneus. NCBI lineage: Eukaryota > Metazoa > Chordata > Aves > Passeriformes > Icteridae > Molothrus > Molothrus aeneus. The sequence goes on from NW_027099225.1 coordinate 45,340, forward strand.
TCTCTAAGTCTGAAGGCTGCCCACACTGTGCCTGTGTGCTGCAGCTTGCATCTTCGCCTTTGGGAAGCTGCCGCTCGCCGATTCTCCCGGAGGCGAAGAAGCGGCTTCTTCGCACACAGAGCATTGTGGCGAGCGCAGGGAGCTCCTGAGAGCGGTTTGTGCCAAAGAAGCCCGGGACCGGCACTTAGATTCGGAGAGCTGCGTATCTGCGTCTTCTGCGTGTCTTGCCGCTCTACACTCAGCAAAAAGCTTTTCCACCATATCTTGCAAGGAGAAACTCTGCCAGGAAAGAAAACATCCAAAATCTTGTTCTAAAGCTTGCACGGGGGTCTGCAAAGAGTTTGGCAAGAATGAAAGGTAGTTGTCCAAAACTCGTTCTTTTCCAATAGAATAACCATGGAAAAGGCAGGAGAGTGGTAAAGTACTGTTTTCTCTAAGTCTGAAGGCTGCCCACACTGTGCCTGTGTGCTGCAGCTTGCATCTTCGCCTTTGGGAAGCTGCCGCTCGCCGATTCTCCCGGAGGCGAAGAAGCGGCTTCTTCGCACACAGAGCATTGTGGCGAGCGCAGGGAGCTCCTGAGAGCGGTTTGTGCCGAAAGAAGCCCGGGACCGGCACTTAGCTTCGGAGAGCTGCGTATCTGCGTCTTCTGCGTGTCTTGCCGCTCTACACTCAGCAAAAAGCTTTTCCACCATATTTTGCAAGGAGAAACTCTGCCAGGAAAGAAAACATCCAAAATCTTGTTCTAAAGCTTGCAGGGGGGTCTGCAAAGAGTTTGGCAAGAATGAAAGGTAGTTGTCCAAAACTCGTTCTTTTCCAATAGAATAACCATGGAAAAGGCAGGAGAGTGGTAAAGTACTGTTTTCTCTAAGTCTGAAGGCTGCCCACACTGTGCCTGTGTGCTGCAGCTTGCATCTTCGCCTTTGGGAAGCTGCCGCTCGCCGATTCTCCCGGAGGCGAAGAAGCGGCTTCTTCGCACACAGAGCATTGTGGCGAGCGCAGGGAGCTCCTGAGAGCGGTTTGTGCCGAAAGAAGCCCGGGACCGGCACTTAGCTTCGGAGAGCTGCGTATCTGCGTCTTCTGCGTGTCTTGCCGCTCTACACTCAGCAAAAAGCTTTTCCAGCATATTTTGCAAGGAGAAACTCTGCCAGGAAAGAAAACATCCAAAATCTTGTTCTAAAGCTTGCACGGGGGTCTGCAAAGAGTTTGGCAAGAATGAAAGGTAGTTGTCCAAAACTCGTTCTTTTCCAATAGAATAACCATGGAAAAGGCAGGAGAGTGGTAAAGTACTGTTTTCTCTAAGTCTGAAGGCTGCCCACACTGTGCCTGTGTGCTGCAGCTTGCATCTTCGCCTTTGGGAAGCTGCCGCTCGCCGATTCTCCCGGAGGCGAAGAAGCGGCTTCTTCGCACACAGAGCATTGTGGCGAGCGCAGGGAGCTCCTGAGAGCGGTTTGTGCCGAAAGAAGCCCGGGACCGGCACTTAGCTTCGGAGAGCTGCGTATCTGCGTCTTCTGCGTGTCTTGCCGCTCTACACTCAGCAAAAAGCTTTTCCACCATATCTTGCAAGGAGAAACTCTGCCAGGAAAGAAAACATCCAAAATCTTGTTCTAAAGCTTGCACGGGGGTCTGCAAAGAGTTTGGCAAGAATGAAAGGTAGTTGTCCAAAACTCGTTCTTTTCCAATAGAATAACCATGGAAAAGGCAGGAGAGTGGTAAAGTACTGTTTTCTCTAAGTCTGAAGGCTGCCCACACTGTGCCTGTGTGCTGCAGCTTGCATCTTCGCCTTTGGGAAGCTGCCGCTCGCCGATTCTCCCGGAGGCGAAGAAGCGGCTTCTTCGCACACAGAGCATTGTGGCGAGCACAGGGAGCTCCTGAGAGCGGTTTGTGCCGAAAGAAGCCCGGGACCGGCACTTAGCTTCGGAGAGCTGCGTATCTGCGTCTTCTGCGTGTCTTGCCGCTCTACACTCAGCAAAAAGCTTTTCCACCATATCTTGCAAGGAGAAACTCTGCCAGGAAAGAAAACATCCAAAATCTTGTTCTAAAGCTTGCAGGGGGGTCTGCAAAGAGTTTGGCAAGAATGAAAGGTAGTTGTCCAAAACTCGTTCTTTTCCAATAAAATAACCATGGAAAAGGCAGGAGAGTGGTAAAGTACTGTTTTCTCGAAGTCTGAAGGCTGCCCACACTGTGCCTGTGTGCTGCAGCTTGCATCTTCGCCTTTGGGAAGCTGCCGCTCGCCGATTCTCCCGGAGGCGAAGAAGCGGCTTCTTCGCACACAGAGCATTGTGGCGAGCGCAGGGAGCTCCTGAGAGCGGTTTGTGCCGAAAGAAGCCCGGGACCGGCACTTAGCTTCGGAGAGCTGCGTATCTGCGTCTTCTGCGTGTCTTGCCGCTCTACACTCAGCAAAAAGCTTTTCCAGCATATTTTGCAAGGAGAAACTCTGCCAGGAAAGAAAACATCCAAAATCTTGTTCTAAAGCTTGCAGGGGGGTCTGCAAAGAGTTTGGCAAGAATGAAAGGTAGTTGTCCAAAACTCGTTCTTTTCCAATAGAATAACCATGGAAAAGGCAGGAGAGTGGTAAAGTACTGTTTTCTCTAAGTCTGAAGGCTGCCCACACTGTGCCTGTGTGCTGCAGCTTGCATCTTCGCCTTTGGGAAGCTGCCGCTCGCCGATTCTCCCGGAGGCGAAGAAGCGGCTTCTTCGCACACAGAGCATTGTGGCGAGCGCAGGGAGCTCCTGAGAGCGGTTTGTGCCGAAAGAAGCCCGGGACCGGCACTTAGCTTCGGAGAGCTGCGTATCTGCGTCTTCTGCGTGTCTTGCCGCTCTACACTCAGCAAAAAGCTTTTCCACCATATTTTGCAAGGAGAAACTCTGCCAGGAAAGAAAACATCCAAAATCTTGTTCTAAAGCTTGCAGGGGGGTCTGCAAAGAGTTTGGCAAGAATGAAAGGTAGTTGTCCAAAACTCGTTCTTTTCCAATAGAATAAGCATGGAAAAGGCAGGAGAGTGGTAAAGTACTGTTTTCTCTAAGTCTGAAGGCTGCCCACACTGTGCCTGTGTGCTGCAGCTTGCATCTTCGCTTTGGGAAGCTGCCGCTCGCCGATTCTCCCGGAGGCGAAGAAGCGGCTTCTTCGCACACAGAGCATTGTGGCGAGCGCAGGGAGCTCCTGAGAGCGGTTTGTGCCGAAAGAAGCCCGGGACCGGCACTTAGCTTCGGAGAGCTGCGTATCTGCGTCTTCTGCGTGTCTTGCCGCTCTACACTCAGCAAAAAGCTTTTCCACCATATCTTGCAAGGAGAAACTCTGCCAGGAAAGAAAACATCCAAAATCTTGTTCTAAAGCTTGCACGGGGGTCTGCAAAGAGTTTGGCAAGAATGAAAGGTAGTTGTCCAAAACTCGTTCTTTTCCAATAGAATAACCATGGAAAAGGCAGGAGAGTGGTAAAGTACTGTTTTCTCTAAGTCTGAAGGCTGCCCACACTGTGCCTGTGTGCTGCAGCTTGCATCTTCGCCTTTGGGAAGCTGCCGCTCGCCGATTCTCCCGGAGGCGAAGAAGCGGCTTCTTCGCATACAGAGCATTGTGGCGAGCGCAGGGAGCTCCTGAGAGCGGTTTGTGCCGAAAGAAGCCCGGGACCGGCACTTAGCTTCGGAGAGCTGCGTATCTGCGTCTTCTGCGTGTCTTGCCGCTCTACACTCAGCAAAAAGCTTTTCCACCATATCTTGCAAGGAGAAACTCTGCCAGGAAAGAAAACATCCAAAATCTTGTTCTAAAGCTTGCACGGGGGTCTGCAAAGAGTTTGGCAAGAATGAAAGGTAGTTGTCCAAAACTCGTTCTTTTCCAATAAAATAACCATGGAAAAGGCAGGAGAGTGGTAAAGTACTGTTTTCTCTAAGTCTGAAGGCTGCCCACACTGTGCCTGTGTGCTGCAGCTTGCATCTTCGCCTTTGGGAAGCTGCCGCTCGCCGATTCTCCCGGAGGCGAAGAAGCGGCTTCTTCGCACACAGAGCATTGTGGCGAGCGCAGGGAGCTCCTGAGAGCGGTTTGTGCCGAAAGAAGCCCGGGACCGGCACTTAGCTTCGGAGAGCTGCGTATCTGCGTCTTCTGCGTGTCTTGCCGCTCTACACTCAGCAAAAAGCTTTTCCACCATATCTTGCAAGGAGAAACTCTGCCAGGAAAGAAAACATCCAAAATCTTGTTCTAAAGCTTGCACGGGGGTCTGCAAAGAGTTTGGCAAGAATGAAAGGTAGTTGTCCAAAACTCGTTCTTTTCCAATAGAATAACCATGGAAAAGGCAGGAGAGTGGTAAAGTACTGTTTTCCTCTAAGTCTGAATGCTGCCCACACTGTGCCTGTGTGCTGCAGCTTGCATCTTCGCTTTGGGAAGCTGCCGCTCGCCGATTCTCCCGGAGGCGAAGAAGCGGCTTCTTCGCACACAGAGCATTGTGGCGAGCGCAGGGAGCTCCTGAGAGCGGTTTGTGCCGAAAGAAGCCCGGGACCGGCACTTAGCTTCGGAGAGCTGCGTATCTGCGTCTTCTGCGTGTCTTGCCGCTCTACACTCAGCAAAAAGCTTTTCCAGCATATTTTGCAAGGAGAAACTCTGCCAGGAAAGAAAACATCCAAAATCTTGTTCTAAAGCTTGCAGGGGGGTCTGCAAAGAGTTTGGCAAGAATGAAAGGTAGTTGTCCAAAACTCGTTCTTTTCCAATAGAATAACCATGGAAAAGGCAGGAGAGTGGTAAAGTACTGTTTTCTCTAAGTCTGAAGGCTGCCCACACTGTGCCTGTGTGCTGCAGCTTGCATCTTCGCCTTTGGGAAGCTGCCGCTCGCCGATTCTCCCGGAGGCGAAGAAGCGGCTTCTTCGCACACAGAGCATTGTGGCGAGCGCAGGGAGCTCCTGAGAGCGGTTTGTGCCAAAGAAGCCCGGGACCGGCACTTAGCTTCGGAGAGCTGCGTATCTGCGTCTTCTGCGTGTCTTGCCGCTCTACACTCAGCAAAAAGCTTTTCCACCATATCTTGCAAGGAGAAACTCTGCCAGGAAAGAAAACATCCAAAATCTTGTTCTAAAGCTTGCACGGGGGTCTGCAAAGAGTTTGGCAAGAATGAAAGGTAGTTGTCCAAAACTCGTTCTTTTCCAATAGAATAACCATGGAAAAGGCAGGAGAGTGGTAAAGTACTGTTTTCTCTAAGTCTGAAGGCTGCCCACACTGTGCCTGTGTGCTGCAGCTTGCATCTTCGCCTTTGGGAAGCTGCCGCTCGCCGATTCTCCCGGAGGCGAAGAAGCGGCTTCTTCGCACACAGAGCATTGTGGCGAGCGCAGGGAGCTCCTGAGAGCGGTTTGTGCCGAAAGAAGCCCGGGACCGGCACTTAGCTTCGGAGAGCTGCGTATCTGCGTCTTCTGCGTGTCTTGCCGCTCTACACTCAGCAAAAAGCTTTTCCACCATATTTTGCAAGGAGAAACTCTGCCAGGAAAGAAAACATCCAAAATCTTGTTCTAAAGCTTGCAGGGGGGTCTGCAAAGAGTTTGGCAAGAATGAAAGGTAGTTGTCCAAAACTCGTTCTTTTCCAATAGAATAACCATGGAAAAGGCAGGAGAGTGGTAAAGTACTGTTTTCTCTAAGTCTGAAGGCTGCCCACACTGTGCCTGTGTGCTGCAGCTTGCATCTTCGCCTTTGGGAAGCTGCCGCTCGCCGATTCTCCCGGAGGCGAAGAAGCGGCTTCTTCGCACACAGAGCATTGTGGCGAGCGCAGGGAGCTCCTGAGAGCGGTTTGTGCCGAAAGAAGCCCGGGACCGGCACTTAGCTTCGGAGAGCTGCGTATCTGCGTCTTCTGCGTGTCTTGCCGCTCTACACTCAGCAAAAAGCTTTTCCAGCATATTTTGCAAGGAGAAACTCTGCCAGGAAAGAAAACATCCAAAATCTTGTTCTAAAGCTTGCACGGGGGTCTGCAAAGAGTTTGGCAAGAATGAAAGGTAGTTGTCCAAAACTCGTTCTTTTCCAATAGAATAACCATGGAAAAGGCAGGAGAGTGGTAAAGTACTGTTTTCTCTAAGTCTGAAGGCTGCCCACACTGTGCCTGTGTGCTGCAGCTTGCATCTTCGCCTTTGGGAAGCTGCCGCTCGCCGATTCTCCCGGAGGCGAAGAAGCGGCTTCTTCGCACACAGAGCATTGTGGCGAGCGCAGGGAGCTCCTGAGAGCGGTTTGTGCCGAAAGAAGCCCGGGACCGGCACTTAGCTTCGGAGAGCTGCGTATCTGCGTCTTCTGCGTGTCTTGCCGCTCTACACTCAGCAAAAAGCTTTTCCACCATATCTTGCAAGGAGAAACTCTGCCAGGAAAGAAAACATCCAAAATCTTGTTCTAAAGCTTGCACGGGGGTCTGCAAAGAGTTTGGCAAGAATGAAAGGTAGTTGTCCAAAACTCGTTCTTTTCCAATAGAATAACCATGGAAAAGGCAGGAGAGTGGTAAAGTACTGTTTTCTCTAAGTCTGAAGGCTGCCCACACTGTGCCTGTGTGCTGCAGCTTGCATCTTCGCCTTTGGGAAGCTGCCGCTCGCCGATTCTCCCGGAGGCGAAGAAGCGGCTTCTTCGCACACAGAGCATTGTGGCGAGCGCAGGGAGCTCCTGAGAGCGGTTTGTGCCGAAAGAAGCCCGGGACCGGCACTTAGCTTCGGAGAGCTGCGTATCTGCGTCTTCTGCGTGTCTTGCCGCTCTACACTCAGCAAAAAGCTTTTCCACCATATCTTGCAAGGAGAAACTCTGCCAGGAAAGAAAACATCCAAAATCTTGTTCTAAAGCTTGCACGGGGGTCTGCAAAGAGTTTGGCAAGAATGAAAGGTAGTTGTCCAAAACTCGTTCTTTTCCAATAAAATAACCATGGAAAAGGCAGGAGAGTGGTAAAGTACTGTTTTCTCGAAGTCTGAAGGCTGCCCACACTGTGCCTGTGTGCTGCAGCTTGCATCTTCGCCTTTGGGAAGCTGCCGCTCGCCGATTCTCCCGGAGGCGAAGAAGCGGCTTCTTCGCACACAGAGCATTGTGGCGAGCGCAGGGAGCTCCTGAGAGCGGTTTGTGCCGAAAGAAGCCCGGGACCGGCACTTAGCTTCGGAGAGCTGCGTATCTGCGTCTTCTGCGTGTCTTGCCGCTCTACACTCAGCAAAAAGCTTTTCCAGCATATTTTGCAAGGAGAAACTCTGCCAGGAAAGAAAACATCCAAAATCTTGTTCTAAAGCTTGCAGGGGGGTCTGCAAAGAGTTTGGCAAGAATGAAAGGTAGTTGTCCAAAACTCGTTCTTTTCCAATAGAATAACCATGGAAAAGGCAGGAGAGTGGTAAAGTACTGTTTTCTCTAAGTCTGAAGGCTGCCCACACTGTGCCTGTGTGCTGCAGCTTGCATCTTCGCCTTTGGGAAGCTGCCGCTCGCCGATTCTCCCGGAGGCGAAGAAGCGGCTTCTTCGCACACAGAGCATTGTGGCGAGCGCAGGGAGCTCCTGAGAGCGGTTTGTGCCGAAAGAAGCCCGGGACCGGCACTTAGCTTCGGAGAGCTGCGTATCTGCGTCTTCTGCGTGTCTTGCCGCTCTACACTCAGCAAAAAGCTTTTCCAGCATATTTTGCAAGGAGAAACTCTGCCAGGAAAGAAAACATCCAAAATCTTGTTCTAAAGCTTGCAGGGGGGTCTGCAAAGAGTTTGGCAAGAATGAAAGGTAGTTGTCCAAAACTCGTTCTTTTCCAATAGAATAACCATGGAAAAGGCAGGAGAGTGGTAAAGTACTGTTTTCTCGAAGTCTGAAGGCTGCCCACACTGTGCCTGTGTGCTGCAGCTTGCATCTTCGCCTTTGGGAAGCTGCCGCTCGCCGATTCTCCCGGAGGCGAAGAAGCGGCTTCTTCGCACACAGAGCATTGTGGCGAGCGCAGGGAGCTCCTGAGAGCGGTTTGTGCCGAAAGAAGCCCGGGACCGGCACTTAGCTTCGGAGAGCTGCGTATCTGCGTCTTCTGCGTGTCTTGCCGCTCTACACTCAGCAAAAAGCTTTTCCACCATATCTTGCAAGGAGAAACTCTGCCAGGAAAGAAAACATCCAAAATCTTGTTCTAAAGCTTGCAGGGGGGTCTGCAAAGAGTTTGGCAAGAATGAAAGGTAGTTGTCCAAAACTCGTTCTTTTCCAATAGAATAACCATGGAAAAGGCAGGAGAGTGGTAAAGTACTGTTTTCTCTAAGTCTGAAGGCTGCCCACACTGTGCCTGTGTGCTGCAGCTTGCATCTTCGCCTTTGGGAAGCTGCCGCTCGCCGATTCTCCCGGAGGCGAAGAAGCGGCTTCTTCGCACACAGAGCATTGTGGCGAGCGCAGGGAGCTCCTGAGAGCGGTTTGTGCCGAAAGAAGCCCGGGACCGGCACTTAGCTTCGGAGAGCTGCGTATCTGCGTCTTCTGCGTGTCTTGCCGCTCTACACTCAGCAAAAAGCTTTTCCACCATATCTTGCAAGGAGAAACTCTGCCAGGAAAGAAAACATCCAAAATCTTGTTCTAAAGCTTGCACGGGGGTCTGCAAAGAGTTTGGCAAGAATGAAAGGTAGTTGTCCAAAACTCGTTCTTTTCCAATAGAATAACCATGGAAAAGGCAGGAGAGTGGTAAAGTACTGTTTTCTCTAAGTCTGAAGGCTGCCCACACTGTGCCTGTGTGCTGCAGCTTGCATCTTCGCCTTTGGGAAGCTGCCGCTCGCCGATTCTCCCGGAGGCGAAGAAGCGGCTTCTTCGCACACAGAGCATTGTGGCGAGCGCAGGGAGCTCCTGAGAGCGGTTTGTGCCGAAAGAAGCCCGGGACCGGCACTTAGATTCGGAGAGCTGCGTATCTGCGTCTTCTGCGTGTCTTGCCGCTCTACACTCAGCAAAAAGCTTTTCCACCATATTTTGCAAGGAGAAACTCTGCCAGGAAAGAAAACATCCAAAATCTTGTTCTAAAGCTTGCACGGGGGTCTGCAAAGAGTTTGGCAAGAATGAAAGGTAGTTGTCCAAAACTCGTTCTTTTCCAATAGAATAAGCATGGAAAAGGCAGGAGAGTGGTAAAGTACTGTTTTCTCTAAGTCTGAAGGCTGCCCACACTGTGCCTGTGTGCTGCAGCTTGCATCTTCGCCTTTGGGAAGCTGCCGCTCGCCGATTCTCCCGGAGGCGAAGAAGCGGCTTCTTCGCACACAGAGCATTGTGGCGAGCGCAGGGAGCTCCTGAGAGCGGTTTGTGCCGAAAGAAGCCCGGGACCGGCACTTAGCTTCGGAGAGCTGCGTATCTGCGTCTTCTGCGTGTCTTGCCGCTCTACACTCAGCAAAAAGCTTTTCCACCATATCTTGCAAGGAGAAACTCTGCCAGGAAAGAAAACATCCAAAATCTTGTTCTAAAGCTTGCACGGGGGTCTGCAAAGAGTTTGGCAAGAATGAAAGGTAGTTGTCCAAAACTCGTTCTTTTCCAATAGAATAACCATGGAAAAGGCAGGAGAGTGGTAAAGTACTGTTTTCTCTAAGTCTGAAGGCTGCCCACACTGTGCCTGTGTGCTGCAGCTTGCATCTTCGCCTTTGGGAAGCTGCCGCTCGCCGATTCTCCCGGAGGCGAAGAAGCGGCTTCTTCGCACACAGAGCATTGTGGCGAGCGCAGGGAGCTCCTGAGAGCGGTTTGTGCCGAAAGAAGCCCGGGACCGGCACTTAGCTTCGGAGAGCTGCGTATCTGCGTCTTCTGCGTGTCTTGCCGCTCTACACTCAGCAAAAAGCTTTTCCACCATATTTTGCAAGGAGAAACTCTGCCAGGAAAGAAAACATCCAAAATCTTGTTCTAAAGCTTGCACGGGGGTCTGCAAAGAGTTTGGCAAGAATGAAAGGTAGTTGTCCAAAACTCGTTCTTTTCCAATAGAATAACCATGGAAAAGGCAGGAGAGTGGTAAAGTACTGTTTTCTCTAAGTCTGAATGCTGCCCACACTGTGCCTGTGTGCTGCAGCTTGCATCTTCGCTTTGGGAAGCTGCCGCTCGCCGATTCTCCCGGAGGCGAAGAAGCGGCTTCTTCGCACACAGAGCATTGTGGCGAGCGCAGGGAGCTCCTGAGAGCGGTTTGTGCCGAAAGAAGCCCGGGACCGGCACTTAGCTTCGGAGAGCTGCGTATCTGCGTCTTCTGCGTGTCTTGCCGCTCTACACTCAGCAAAAAGCTTTTCCACCATATCTTGCAAGGAGAAACTCTGCCAGGAAAGAAAACATCCAAAATCTTGTTCTAAAGCTTGCAGGGGGGTCTGCAAAGAGTTTGGCAAGAATGAAAGGTAGTTGTCCAAAACTCGTTCTTTTCCAATAGAATAAGCATGGAAAAGGCAGGAGAGTGGTAAAGTACTGTTTTCTCTAAGTCTGAAGGCTGCCCACACTGTGCCTGTGTGCTGCAGCTTGCATCTTCGCCTTTGGGAAGCTGCCGCTCGCCGATTCTCCCGGAGGCGAAGAAGCGGCTTCTTCGCACACAGAGCATTGTGGCGAGCGCAGGGAGCTCCTGAGAGCGGTTTGTGCCGAAAGAAGCCCGGGACCGGCACTTAGCTTCGGAGAGCTGCGTATCTGCGTCTTCTGCGTGTCTTGCCGCTCTACACTCAGCAAAAAGCTTTTCCAGCATATTTTGCAAGGAGAAACTCTGCCAGGAAAGAAAACATCCAAAATCTTGTTCTAAAGCTTGCAGGGGGGTCTGCAAAGAGTTTGGCAAGAATGAAAGGTAGTTGTCCAAAACTCGTTCTTTTCCAATAGAATAAGCATGGAAAAGGCAGGAGAGTGGTAAAGTACTGTTTTCTCTAAGTCTGAAGGCTGCCCACACTGTGCCTGTGTGCTGCAGCTTGCATCTTCGCCTTTGGGAAGCTGCCGCTCGCCGATTCTCCCGGAGGCGAAGAAGCGGCTTCTTCGCACACAGAGCATTGTGGCGAGCGCAGGGAGCTCCTGAGAGCGGTTTGTGCCGAAAGAAGCCCGGGACCGGCACTTAGCTTCGGAGAGCTGCGTATCTGCGTCTTCTGCGTGTCTTGCCGCTCTACACTCAGCAAAAAGCTTTTCCAGCATATTTTGCAAGGAGAAACTCTGCCAGGAAAGAAAACATCCAAAATCTTGTTCTAAAGCTTGCAGGGGGGTCTGCAAAGAGTTTGGCAAGAATGAAAGGTAGTTGTCCAAAACTCGTTCTTTTCCAATAGAATAAGCATGGAAAAGGCAGGAGAGTGGTAAAGTACTGTTTTCTCTAAGTCTGAAGGCTGCCCACACTGTGCCTGTGTGCTGCAGCTTGCATCTTCGCCTTTGGGAAGCTGCCGCTCGCCGATTCTCCCGGAGGCGAAGAAGCGGCTTCTTCGCACACAGAGCATTGTGGCGAGCGCAGGGAGCTCCTGAGAGCGGTTTGTGCCGAAAGAAGCCCGGGACCGGCACTTAGCTTCGGAGAGCTGCGTATCTGCGTCTTCTGCGTGTCTTGCCGCTCTACACTCAGCAAAAAGCTTTTCCACCATATCTTGCAAGGAGAAACTCTGCCAGGAAAGAAAACATCCAAAATCTTGTTCTAAAGCTTGCACGGGGGTCTGCAAAGAGTTTGGCAAGAATGAAAGGTAGTTGTCCAAAACTCGTTCTTTTCCAATAGAATAACCATGGAAAAGGCAGGAGAGTGGTAAAGTACTGTTTTCTCTAAGTCTGAAGGCTGCCCACACTGTGCCTGTGTGCTGCAGCTTGCATCTTCGCCTTTGGGAAGCTGCCGCTCGCCGATTCTCCCGGAGGCGAAGAAGCGGCTTCTTCGCACACAGAGCATTGTGGCGAGCGCAGGGAGCTCCTGAGAGCGGTTTGTGCCGAAAGAAGCCCGGGACCGGCACTTAGCTTCGGAGAGCTGCGTATCTGCGTCTTCTGCGTGTCTTGCCGCTCTACACTCAGCAAAAAGCTTTTCCACCATATCTTGCAAGGAGAAACTCTGCCAGGAAAGAAAACATCCAAAATCTTGTTCTAAAGCTTGCAGGGGGGTCTGCAAAGAGTTTGGCAAGAATGAAAGGTAGTTGTCCAAAACTCGTTCTTTTCCAATAGAATAACCATGGAAAAGGCAGGAGAGTGGTAAAGTACTGTTTTCTCGAAGTCTGAAGGCTGCCCACACTGTGCCTGTGTGCTGCAGCTTGCATCTTCGCCTTTGGGAAGCTGCCGCTCGCCGATTCTCCCGGAGGCGAAGAAGCGGCTTCTTCGCACACAGAGCATTGTGGCGAGCGCAGGGAGCTCCTGAGAGCGGTTTGTGCCGAAAGAAGCCCGGGACCGGCACTTAGCTTCGGAGAGCTGCGTATCTGCGTCTTCTGCGTGTCTTGCCGCTCTACACTCAGCAAAAAGCTTTTCCACCATATCTTGCAAGGAGAAACTCTGCCAGGAAAGAAAACATCCAAAATCTTGTTCTAAAGCTTGCAGGGGGGTCTGCAAAGAGTTTGGCAAGAATGAAAGGTAGTTGTCCAAAACTCGTTCTTTTCCAATAGAATAACCATGGAAAAGGCAGGAGAGTGGTAAAGTACTGTTTTCTCTAAGTCTGAAGGCTGCCCACACTGTGCCTGTGTGCTGCAGCTTGCATCTTCGCCTTTGGGAAGCTGCCGCTCGCCGATTCTCCCGGAGGCGAAGAAGCGGCTTCTTCGCACACAGAGCATTGTGGCGAGCGCAGGGAGCTCCTGAGAGCGGTTTGTGCCGAAAGAAGCCCGGGACCGGCACTTAGCTTCGGAGAGCTGCGTATCTGCGTCTTCTGCGTGTCTTGCCGCTCTACACTCAGCAAAAAGCTTTTCCACCATATCTTGCAAGGAGAAACTCTGCCAGGAAAGAAAACATCCAAAATCTTGTTCTAAAGCTTGCACGGGGGTCTGCAAAGAGTTTGGCAAGAATGAAAGGTAGTTGTCCAAAACTCGTTCTTTTCCAATAGAATAACCATGGAAAAGGCAGGAGAGTGGTAAAGTACTGTTTTCTCTAAGTCTGAAGGCTGCCCACACTGTGCCTGTGTGCTGCAGCTTGCATCTTCGCCTTTGGGAAGCTGCCGCTCGCCGATTCTCCCGGAGGCGAAGAAGCGGCTTCTTCGCACACAGAGCATTGTGGCGAGCGCAGGGAGCTCCTGAGAGCGGTTTGTGCCGAAAGAAGCCCGGGACCGGCACTTAGATTCGGAGAGCTGCGTATCTGCGTCTTCTGCGTGTCTTGCCGCTCTACACTCAGCAAAAAGCTTTTCCACCATATTTTGCAAGGAGAAACTCTGCCAGGAAAGAAAACATCCAAAATCTTGTTCTAAAGCTTGCACGGGGGTCTGCAAAGAGTTTGGCAAGAATGAAAGGTAGTTGTCCAAAACTCGTTCTTTTCCAATAGAATAAGCATGGAAAAGGCAGGAGAGTGGTAAAGTACTGTTTTCTCTAAGTCTGAAGGCTGCCCACACTGTGCCTGTGTGCTGCAGCTTGCATCTTCGCCTTTGGGAAGCTGCCGCTCGCCGATTCTCCCGGAGGCGAAGAAGCGGCTTCTTCGCACACAGAGCATTGTGGCGAGCGCAGGGAGCTCCTGAGAGCGGTTTGTGCCGAAAGAAGCCCGGGACCGGCACTTAGCTTCGGAGAGCTGCGTATCTGCGTCTTCTGCGTGTCTTGCCGCTCTACACTCAGCAAAAAGCTTTTCCACCATATCTTGCAAGGAGAAACTCTGCCAGGAAAGAAAACATCCAAAATCTTGTTCTAAAGCTTGCACGGGGGTCTGCAAAGAGTTTGGCAAGAATGAAAGGTAGTTGTCCAAAACTCGTTCTTTTCCAATAGAATAACCATGGAAAAGGCAGGAGAGTGGTAAAGTACTGTTTTCTCTAAGTCTGAAGGCTGCCCACACTGTGCCTGTGTGCTGCAGCTTGCATCTTCGCCTTTGGGAAGCTGCCGCTCGCCGATTCTCCCGGAGGCGAAGAAGCGGCTTCTTCGCACACAGAGCATTGTGGCGAGCGCAGGGAGCTCCTGAGAGCGGTTTGTGCCGAAAGAAGCCCGGGACCGGCACTTAGCTTCGGAGAGCTGCGTATCTGCGTCTTCTGCGTGTCTTGCCGCTCTACACTCAGCAAAAAGCTTTTCCACCATATTTTGCAAGGAGAAACTCTGCCAGGAAAGAAAACATCCAAAATCTTGTTCTAAAGCTTGCACGGGGGTCTGCAAAGAGTTTGGCAAGAATGAAAGGTAGTTGTCCAAAACTCGTTCTTTTCCAATAGAATAACCATGGAAAAGGCAGGAGAGTGGTAAAGTACTGTTTTCTCTAAGTCTGAATGCTGCCCACACTGTGCCTGTGTGCTGCAGCTTGCATCTTCGCTTTGGGAAGCTGCCGCTCGCCGATTCTCCCGGAGGCGAAGAAGCGGCTTCTTCGCACACAGAGCATTGTGGCGAGCGCAGGGAGCTCCTGAGAGCGGTTTGTGCCGAAAGAAGCCCGGGACCGGCACTTAGCTTCGGAGAGCTGCGTATCTGCGTCTTCTGCGTGTCTTGCCGCTCTACACTCAGCAAAAAGCTTTTCCACCATATCTTGCAAGGAGAAACTCTGCCAGGAAAGAAAACATCCAAAATCTTGTTCTAAAGCTTGCAGGGGGGTCTGCAAAGAGTTTGGCAAGAATGAAAGGTAGTTGTCCAAAACTCGTTCTTTTCCAATAGAATAAGCATGGAAAAGGCAGGAGAGTGGTAAAGTACTGTTTTCTCTAAGTCTGAAGGCTGCCCACACTGTGCCTGTGTGCTGCAGCTTGCATCTTCGCCTTTGGGAAGCTGCCGCTCGCCGATTCTCCCGGAGGCGAAGAAGCGGCTTCTTCGCACACAGAGCATTGTGGCGAGCGCAGGGAGCTCCTGAGAGCGGTTTGTGCCGAAAGAAGCCCGGGACCGGCACTTAGCTTCGGAGAGCTGCGTATCTGCGTCTTCTGCGTGTCTTGCCGCTCTACACTCAGCAAAAAGCTTTTCCAGCATATTTTGCAAGGAGAAACTCTGCCAGGAAAGAAAACATCCAAAATCTTGTTCTAAAGCTTGCAGGGGGGTCTGCAAAGAGTTTGGCAAGAATGAAAGGTAGTTGTCCAAAACTCGTTCTTTTCCAATAGAATAAGCATGGAAAAGGCAGGAGAGTGGTAAAGTACTGTTTTCTCTAAGTCTGAAGGCTGCCCACACTGTGCCTGTGTGCTGCAGCTTGCATCTTCGCCTTTGGGAAGCTGCCGCTCGCCGATTCTCCCGGAGGCGAAGAAGCGGCTTCTTCGCACACAGAGCATTGTGGCGAGCGCAGGGAGCTCCTGAGAGCGGTTTGTGCCGAAAGAAGCCCGGGACCGGCACTTAGCTTCGGAGAGCTGCGTATCTGCGTCTTCTGCGTGTCTTGCCGCTCTACACTCAGCAAAAAGCTTTTCCAGCATATTTTGCAAGGAGAAACTCTGCCAGGAAAGAAAACATCCAAAATCTTGTTCTAAAGCTTGCAGGGGGGTCTGCAAAGAGTTTGGCAAGAATGAAAGGTAGTTGTCCAAAACTCGTTCTTTTCCAATAGAATAAGCATGGAAAAGGCAGGAGAGTGGTAAAGTACTGTTTTCTCTAAGTCTGAAGGCTGCCCACACTGTGCCTGTGTGCTGCAGCTTGCATCTTCGCCTTTGGGAAGCTGCCGCTCGCCGATTCTCCCGGAGGCGAAGAAGCGGCTTCTTCGCACACAGAGCATTGTGGCGAGCGCAGGGAGCTCCTGAGAGCGGTTTGTGCCGAAAGAAGCCCGGGACCGGCACTTAGCTTCGGAGAGCTGCGTATCTGCGTCTTCTGCGTGTCTTGCCGCTCTACACTCAGCAAAAAGCTTTTCCACCATATCTTGCAAGGAGAAACTCTGCCAGGAAAGAAAACATCCAAAATCTTGTTCTAAAGCTTGCACGGGGGTCTGCAAAGAGTTTGGCAAGAATGAAAGGTAGTTGTCCAAAACTCGTTCTTTTCCAATAGAATAACCATGGAAAAGGCAGGAGAGTGGTAAAGTACTGTTTTCTCTAAGTCTGAAGGCTGCCCACACTGTGCCTGTGTGCTGCAGCTTGCATCTTCGCCTTTGGGAAGCTGCCGCTCGCCGATTCTCCCGGAGGCGAAGAAGCGGCTTCTTCGCACACAGAGCATTGTGGCGAGCGCAGGGAGCTCCTGAGAGCGGTTTGTGCCGAAAGAAGCCCGGGACCGGCACTTAGCTTCGGAGAGCTGCGTATCTGCGTCTTCTGCGTGTCTTGCCGCTCTACACTCAGCAAAAAGCTTTTCCACCATATCTTGCAAGGAGAAACTCTGCCAGGAAAGAAAACATCCAAAATCTTGTTCTAAAGCTTGCACGGGGGTCTGCAAAGAGTTTGGCAAGAATGAAAGGTAGTTGTCCAAAACTCGTTCTTTTCCAATAGAATAACCATGGAAAAGGCAGGAGAGTGGTAAAGTACTGTTTTCTCTAAGTCTGAAGGCTGCCCACACTGTGCCTGTGTGCTGCAGCTTGCATCTTCGCCTTTGGGAAGCTGCCGCTCGCCGATTCTCCCGGAGGCGAAGAAGCGGCTTCTTCGCACACAGAGCATTGTGGCGAGCGCAGGGAGCTCCTGAGAGCGGTTTGTGCCGAAAGAAGCCCGGGACCGGCACTTAGCTTCGGAGAGCTGCGTATCTGCGTCTTCTGCGTGTCTTGCCGCTCTACACTCAGCAAAAAGCTTTTCCAGCATATTTTGCAAGGAGAAACTCTGCCAGGAAAGAAAACATCCAAAATCTTGTTCTAAAGCTTGCACGGGGGTCTGCAAAGAGTTTGGCAAGAATGAAAGGTAGTTGTCCAAAACTCGTTCTTTTCCAATAGAATAAGCATGGAAAAGGCAGGAGAGTGGTAAAGTACTGTTTTCTCTAAGTCTGAAGGCTGCCCACACTGTGCCTGTGTGCTGCAGCTTGCATCTTCGCTTTGGGAAGCTGCCGCTCGCCGATTCTCCCGGAGGCGAAGAAGCGGCTTCTTCGCACACAGAGCATTGTGGCGAGCGCAGGGAGCTCCTGAGAGCGGTTTGTGCCGAAAGAAGCCCGGGACCGGCACTTAGCTTCGGAGAGCTGCGTATCTGCGTCTTCTGCGTGTCTTGCCGCTCTACACTCAGCAAAAAGCTTTTCCACCATATTTTGCAAGGAGAAACTCTGCCAGGAAAGAAAACATCCAAAATCTTGTTCTAAAGCTTGCAGGGGGGTCTGCAAAGAGTTTGGCAAGAATGAAAGGTAGTTGTCCAAAACTCGTTCTTTTCCAATAGAATAACCATGGAAAAGGCAGGAGAGTGGTAAAGTACTGTTTTCTCTAAGTCTGAAGGCTGCCCACACTGTGCCTGTGTGCTGCAGCTTGCATCTTCGCCTTTGGGAAGCTGCCGCTCGCCGATTCTCCCGGAGGCGAAGAAGCGGCTTCTTCGCACACAGAGCATTGTGGCGAGCGCAGGGAGCTCCTGAGAGCGGTTTGTGCCGAAAGAAGCCCGGGACCGGCACTTAGCTTCGGAGAGCTGCGTATCTGCGTCTTCTGCGTGTCTTGCCGCTCTACACTCAGCAAAAAGCTTTTCCACCATATCTTGCAAGGAGAAACTCTGCCAGGAAAGAAAACATCCAAAATCTTGTTCTAAAGCTTGCACGGGGGTCTGCAAAGAGTTTGGCAAGAATGAAAGGTAGTTGTCCAAAACTCGTTCTTTTCCAATAGAATAACCATGGAAAAGGCAGGAGAGTGGTAAAGTACTGTTTTCTCTAAGTCTGAAGGCTGCCCACACTGTGCCTGTGTGCTGCAGCTTGCATCTTCGCCTTTGGCAAGCTGCCGCTCGCCGATTCTCCCGGAGGCGAAGAAGCGGCTTCTTCGCACACAGAGCATTGTGGCGAGCGCAGGGAGCTCCTGAGAGCGGTTTGTGCCGAAAGAAGCCCGGGACCGGCACTTAGCTTCGGAGAGCTGCGTATCTGCGTCTTCTGCGTGTCTTGCCGCTCTACACTCAGCAAAAAGCTTTTCCACCATATCTTGCAAGGAGAAACTCTGCCAGGAAAGAAAACATCCAAAATCTTGTTCTAAAGCTTGCAGGGGGGTCTGCAAAGAGTTTGGCAAGAATGAAAGGTAGTTGTCCAAAACTCGTTCTTTTCCAATAGAATAAGCATGGAAAAGGCAGGAGAGTGGTAAAGTACTGTTTTCTCGAAGTCTGAAGGCTGCCCACACTGTGCCTGTGTGCTGCAGCTTGCATCTTCGCCTTTGGGAAGCTGCCGCTCGCCGATTCTCCCGGAGGCGAAGAAGCGGCTTCTTCGCACACAGAGCATTGTGGCGAGCGCAGGGAGCTCCTGAGAGCGGTTTGTGCCGAAAGAAGCCCGGGACCGGCACTTAGCTTCGGAGAGCTGCGTATCTGCGTCTTCTGCGTGTCTTGCCGCTCTACACTCAGCAAAAAGCTTTTCCACCATATCTTGCAAGGAGAAACTCTGCCAGGAAAGAAAACATCCAAAATCTTGTTCTAAAGCTTGCACGGGGGTCTGCAAAGAGTTTGGCAAGAATGAAAGGTAGTTGTCCAAAACTCGTTCTTTTCCAATAGAATAACCATGGAAAAGGCAGGAGAGTGGTAAAGTACTGTTTTCTCGAAGTCTGAATGCTGCCCACACTGTGCCTGTGTGCTGCAGCTTGCATCTTCGCTTTGGGAAGCTGCCGCTCGCCGATTCTCCCGGAGGCGAAGAAGCGGCTTCTTCGCACACAGAGCATTGTGGCGAGCGCAGGGAGCTCCTGAGAGCGGTTTGTGCCGAAAGAAGCCCGGGACCGGCACTTAGCTTCGGAGAGCTGCGTATCTGCGTCTTCTGCGTGTCTTGCCGCTCTACACTCAGCAAAAAGCTTTTCCACCATATTTTGCAAGGAGAAACTCTGCCAGGAAAGAAAACATCCAAAATCTTGTTCTAAAGCTTGCAGGGGGGTCTGCAAAGAGTTTGGCAAGAATGAAAGGTAGTTGTCCAAAACTCGTTCTTTTCCAATAGAATAACCATGGAAAAGGCAGGAGAGTGGTAAAGTACTGTTTTCTCTAAGTCTGAAGGCTGCCCACACTGTGCCTGTGTGCTGCAGCTTGCATCTTCGCTTTGGGAAGCTGCCGCTCGCCGATTCTCCCGGAGGCGAAGAAGCGGCTTCTTCGCACACAGAGCATTGTGGCGAGCGCAGGGAGCTCCTGAGAGCGGTTTGTGCCGAAAGAAGCCCGGGACCGGCACTTAGCTTCGGAGAGCTGCGTATCTGCGTCTTCTGCGTGTCTTGCCGCTCTACACTCAGCAAAAAGCTTTTCCACCATATTTTGCAAGGAGAAACTCTGCCAGGAAAGAAAACATCCAAAATCTTGTTCTAAAGCTTGCACGGGGGTCTGCAAAGAGTTTGGCAAGAATGAAAGGTAGTTGTCCAAAACTCGTTCTTTTCCAATAGAATAACCATGGAAAAGGCAGGAGAGTGGTAAAGTACTGTTTTCTCTAAGTCTGAAGGCTGCCCACACTGTGCCTGTGTGCTGCAGCTTGCATCTTCGCCTTTGGGAAGCTGCCGCTCGCCGATTCTCCCGGAGGCGAAGAAGCGGCTTCTTCGCACACAGAGCATTGTGGCGAGCGCAGGGAGCTCCTGAGAGCGGTTTGTGCCGAAAGAAGCCCGGGACCGGCACTTAGCTTCGGAGAGCTGCGTATCTGCGTCTTCTGCGTGTCTTGCCGCTCTACACTCAGCAAAAAGCTTTTCCAGCATATTTTGCAAGGAGAAACTCTGCCAGGAAAGAAAACATCCAAAATCTTGTTCTAAAGCTTGCAGGGGGGTCTGCAAAGAGTTTGGGAAGAATGAAAGGTAGTTGTCCAAAACTCGTTCTTTTCCAATAAAATAACCATGGAAAAGGCAGGAGAGTGGTAAAGTACTGTTTTCTCTAAGTCTGAAGGCTGCCCACACTGTGCCTGTGTGCTGCAGCTTGCATCTTCGCCTTTGGGAAGCTGCCGCTCGCCGATTCTCCCGGAGGCGAAGAAGCGGCTTCTTCGCACACAGAGCATTGTGGCGAGCGCAGGGAGCTCCTGAGAGCGGTTTGTGCCGAAAGAAGCCCGGGACCGGCACTTAGCTTCGGAGAGCTGCGTATCTGCGTCTTCTGCGTGTCTTGCCGCTCTACACTCAGCAAAAAGCTTTTCCAGCATATTTTGCAAGGAGAAACTCTGCCAGGAAAGAAAACATCCAAAATCTTGTTCTAAAGCTTGCAGGGGGGTCTGCAAAGAGTTTGGCAAGAATGAAAGGTAGTTGTCCAAAACTCGTTCTTTTCCAATAGAATAACCATGGAAAAGGCAGGAGAGTGGTAAAGTACTGTTTTCTCTAAGTCTGAATGCTGCCCACACTGTGCCTGTGTGCTGCAGCTTGCATCTTCGCCTTTGGGAAGCTGCCGCTCGCCGATTCTCCCGGAGGCGAAGAAGCGGCTTCTTCGCACACAGAGCATTGTGGCGAGCGCAGGGAGCTCCTGAGAGCGGTTTGTGCCGAAAGAAGCCCGGGACCGGCACTTAGCTTCGGAGAGCTGCGTATCTGCGTCTTCTGCGTGTCTTGCCGCTCTACACTCAGCAAAAAGCTTTTCCAGCATATTTTGCAAGGAGAAACTCTGCCAGGAAAGAAAACATCCAAAATCTTGTTCTAAAGCTTGCAGGGGGGTCTGCAAAGAGTTTGGCAAGAATGAAAGGTAGTTGTCCAAAACTCGTTCTTTTCCAATAGAATAACCATGGAAAAGGCAGGAGAGTGGTAAAGTACTGTTTTCTCTAAGTCTGAAGGCTGCCCACACTGTGCCTGTGTGCTGCAGCTTGCATCTTCGCCTTTGGGAAGCTGCCGCTCGCCGATTCTCCCGGAGGCGAAGAAGCGGCTTCTTCGCACACAGAGCATTGTGGCGAGCGCAGGGAGCTCCTGAGAGCGGTTTGTGCCGAAAGAAGCCCGGGACCGGCACTTAGCTTCGGAGAGCTGCGTATCTGCGTCTTCTGCGTGTCTTGCCGCTCTACACTCAGCAAAAAGCTTTTCCACCATATCTTGCAAGGAGAAACTCTGCCAGGAAAGAAAACATCCAAAATCTTGTTCTAAAGCTTGCAGGGGGGTCTGCAAAGAGTTTGGCAAGAATGAAAGGTAGTTGTCCAAAACTCGTTCTTTTCCAATAGAATAACCATGGAAAAGGCAGGAGAGTGGTAAAGTACTGTTTTCTCTAAGTCTGAAGGCTGCCCACACTGTGCCTGTGTGCTGCAGCTTGCATCTTCGCCTTTGGGAAGCTGCCGCTCGCCGATTCTCCCGGAGGCGAAGAAGCGGCTTCTTCGCACACAGAGCATTGTGGCGAGCGCAGGGAGCTCCTGAGAGCGGTTTGTGCCGAAAGAAGCCCGGGACCGGCACTTAGCTTCGGAGAGCTGCGTATCTGCGTCTTCTGCGTGTCTTGCCGCTCTACACTCAGCAAAAAGCTTTTCCACCATATCTTGCAAGGAGAAACTCTGCCAGGAAAGAAAACATCCAAAATCTTGTTCTAAAGCTTGCACGGGGGTCTGCAAAGAGTTTGGCAAGAATGAAAGGTAGTTGTCCAAAACTCGTTCTTTTCCAATAGAATAACCATGGAAAAGGCAGGAGAGTGGTAAAGTACTGTTTTCTCTAAGTCTGAAGGCTGCCCACACTGTGCCTGTGTGCTGCAGCTTGCATCTTCGCCTTTGGGAAGCTGCCGCTCGCCGATTCTCCCGGAGGCGAAGAAGCGGCTTCTTCGCACACAGAGCATTGTGGCGAGCGCAGGGAGCTCCTGAGAGCGGTTTGTGCCGAAAGAAGCCCGGGACCGGCACTTAGCTTCGGAGAGCTGCGTATCTGCGTCTTCTGCGTGTCTTGCCGCTCTACACTCAGCAAAAAGCTTTTCCACCATATCTTGCAAGGAGAAACTCTGCCAGGAAAGAAAACATCCAAAATCTTGTTCTAAAGCTTGCACGGGGGTCTGCAAAGAGTTTGGCAAGAATGAAAGGTAGTTGTCCAAAACTCGTTCTTTTCCAATAGAATAACCATGGAAAAGGCAGGAGAGTGGTAAAGTACTGTTTTCTCTAAGTCTGAAGGCTGCCCACACTGTGCCTGTGTGCTGCAGCTTGCATCTTCGCCTTTGGGAAGCTGCCGCTCGCCGATTCTCCCGGAGGCGAAGAAGCGGCTTCTTCGCACACAGAGCATTGTGGCGAGCGCAGGGAGCTCCTGAGAGCGGTTTGTGCCGAAAGAAGCCCGGGACCGGCACTTAGCTTCGGAGAGCTGCGTATCTGCGTCTTCTGCGTGTCTTGCCGCTCTACACTCAGCAAAAAGCTTTTCCACCATATTTTGCAAGGAGAAACTCTGCCAGGAAAGAAAACATCCAAAATCTTGTTCTAAAGCTTGCACGGGGGTCTGCAAAGAGTTTGGCAAGAATGAAAGGTAGTTGTCCAAAACTCGTTCTTTTCCAATAGAATAACCATGGAAAAGGCAGGAGAGTGGTAAAGTACTGTTTTCTCTAAGTCTGAATGCTGCCCACACTGTGCCTGTGTGCTGCAGCTTGCATCTTCGCTTTGGGAAGCTGCCGCTCGCCGATTCTCCCGGAGGCGAAGAAGCGGCTTCTTCGCACACAGAGCATTGTGGCGAGCGCAGGGAGCTCCTGAGAGCGGTTTGTGCCGAAAGAAGCCCGGGACCGGCACTTAGCTTCGGAGAGCTGCGTATCTGCGTCTTCTGCGTGTCTTGCCGCTCTACACTCAGCAAAAAGCTTTTCCACCATATTTTGCAAGGAGAAACTCTGCCAGGAAAGAAAACATCCAAAATCTTGTTCTAAAGCTTGCAGGGGGGTCTGCAAAGAGTTTGGCAAGAATGAAAGGTAGTTGTCCAAAACTCGTTCTTTTCCAATAGAATAAGCATGGAAAAGGCAGGAGAGTGGTAAAGTACTGTTTTCTCTAAGTCTGAAGGCTGCCCACACTGTGCCTGTGTGCTGCAGCTTGCATCTTCGCCTTTGGGAAGCTGCCGCTCGCCGATTCTCCCGGAGGCGAAGAAGCGGCTTCTTCGCACACAGAGCATTGTGGCGAGCGCAGGGAGCTCCTGAGAGCGGTTTGTGCCGAAAGAAGCCCGGGACCGGCACTTAGCTTCGGAGAGCTGCGTATCTGCGTCTTCTGCGTGTCTTGCCGCTCTACACTCAGCAAAAAGCTTTTCCACCATATCTTGCAAGGAGAAACTCTGCCAGGAAAGAAAACATCCAAAATCTTGTTCTAAAGCTTGCACGGGGGTCTGCAAAGAGTTTGGCAAGAATGAAAGGTAGTTGTCCAAAACTCGTTCTTTTCCAATAGAATAAGCATGGAAAAGGCAGGAGAGTGGTAAAGTACTGTTTTCTCTAAGTCTGAAGGCTGCCCACACTGTGCCTGTGTGCTGCAGCTTGCATCTTCGCCTTTGGGAAGCTGCCGCTCGCCGATTCTCCCGGAGGCGAAGAAGCGGCTTCTTCGCACACAGAGCATTGTGGCGAGCGCAGGGAGCTCCTGAGAGCGGTTTGTGCCGAAAGAAGCCCGGGACCGGCACTTAGCTTCGGAGAGCTGCGTATCTGCGTCTTCTGCGTGTCTTGCCGCTCTACACTCAGCAAAAAGCTTTTCCACCATATTTTGCAAGGAGAAACTCTGCCAGGAAAGAAAACATCCAAAATCTTGTTCTAAAGCTTGCACGGGGGTCTGCAAAGAGTTTGGCAAGAATGAAAGGTAGTTGTCCAAAACTCGTTCTTTTCCAATAGAATAACCATGGAAAAGGCAGGAGAGTGGTAAAGTACTGTTTTCTCTAAGTCTGAATGCTGCCCACACTGTGCCTGTGTGCTGCAGCTTGCATCTTCGCTTTGGGAAGCTGCCGCTCGCCGATTCTCCCGGAGGCGAAGAAGCGGCTTCTTCGCACACAGAGCATTGTGGCGAGCGCAGGGAGCTCCTGAGAGCGGTTTGTGCCGAAAGAAGCCCGGGACCGGCACTTAGCTTCGGAGAGCTGCGTATCTGCGTCTTCTGCGTGTCTTGCCGCTCTACACTCAGCAAAAAGCTTTTCCACCATATTTTGCAAGGAGAAACTCTGCCAGGAAAGAAAACATCCAAAATCTTGTTCTAAAGCTTGCAGGGGGGTCTGCAAAGAGTTTGGCAAGAATGAAAGGTAGTTGTCCAAAACTCGTTCTTTTCCAATAGAATAAGCATGGAAAAGGCAGGAGAGTGGTAAAGTACTGTTTTCTCTAAGTCTGAAGGCTGCCCACACTGTGCCTGTGTGCTGCAGCTTGCATCTTCGCTTTGGGAAGCTGCCGCTCGCCGATTCTCCCGGAGGCGAAGAAGCGGCTTCTTCGCACACAGAGCATTGTGGCGAGCGCAGGGAGCTCCTGAGAGCGGTTTGTGCCGAAAGAAGCCCGGGACCGGCACTTAGCTTCGGAGAGCTGCGTATCTGCGTCTTCTGCGTGTCTTGCCGCTCTACACTCAGCAAAAAGCTTTTCCACCATATCTTGCAAGGAGAAACTCTGCCAGGAAAGAAAACATCCAAAATCTTGTTCTAAAGCTTGCACGGGGGTCTGCAAAGAGTTTGGCAAGAATGAAAGGTAGTTGTCCAAAACTCGTTCTTTTCCAATAGAATAACCATGGAAAAGGCAGGAGAGTGGTAAAGTACTGTTTTCTCTAAGTCTGAAGGCTGCCCACACTGTGCCTGTGTGCTGCAGCTTGCATCTTCGCCTTTGGGAAGCTGCCGCTCGCCGATTCTCCCGGAGGCGAAGAAGCGGCTTCTTCGCACACAGAGCATTGTGGCGAGCGCAGGGAGCTCCTGAGAGCGGTTTGTGCCGAAAGAAGCCCGGGACCGGCACTTAGCTTCGGAGAGCTGCGTATCTGCGTCTTCTGCGTGTCTTGCCGCTCTACACTCAGCAAAAAGCTTTTCCACCATATTTTGCAAGGAGAAACTCTGCCAGGAAAGAAAACATCCAAAATCTTGTTCTAAAGCTTGCAGGGGGGTCTGCAAAGAGTTTGGGAAGAATGAAAGGTAGTTGTCCAAAACTCGTTCTTTTCCAATAGAATAACCATGGAAAAGGCAGGAGAGTGGTAAAGTACTGTTTTCTCTAAGTCTGAAGGCTGCCCACACTGTGCCTGTGTGCTGCAGCTTGCATCTTCGCCTTTGGGAAGCTGCCGCTCGCCGATTCTCCCGGAGGCGAAGAAGCGGCTTCTTCGCACACAGAGCATTGTGGCGAGCGCAGGGAGCTCCTGAGAGCGGTTTGTGCCGAAAGAAGCCCGGGACCGGCACTTAGCTTCGGAGAGCTGCGTATCTGCGTCTTCTGCGTGTCTTGCCGCTCTACACTCAGCAAAAAGCTTTTCCACCATATCTTGCAAGGAGAAACTCTGCCAGGAAAGAAAACATCCAAAATCTTGTTCTAAAGCTTGCACGGGGGTCTGCAAAGAGTTTGGCAAGAATGAAAGGTAGTTGTCCAAAACTCGTTCTTTTCCAATAGAATAACCATGGAAAAGGCAGGAGAGTGGTAAAGTACTGTTTTCTCTAAGTCTGAAGGCTGCCCACACTGTGCCTGTGTGCTGCAGCTTGCATCTTCGCCTTTGGGAAGCTGCCGCTCGCCGATTCTCCCGGAGGCGAAGAAGCGGCTTCTTCGCACACAGAGCATTGTGGCGAGCGCAGGGAGCTCCTGAGAGCGGTTTGTGCCGAAAGAAGCCCGGGACCGGCACTTAGCTTCGGAGAGCTGCGTATCTGCGTCTTCTGCGTGTCTTGCCGCTCTACACTCAGCAAAAAGCTTTTCCACCATATCTTGCAAGGAGAAACTCTGCCAGGAAAGAAAACATCCAAAATCTTGTTCTAAAGCTTGCAGGGGGGTCTGCAAAGAGTTTGGCAAGAATGAAAGGTAGTTGTCCAAAACTCGTTCTTTTCCAATAGAATAACCATGGAAAAGGCAGGAGAGTGGTAAAGTACTGTTTTCTCTAAGTCTGAAGGCTGCCCACACTGTGCCTGTGTTCTGCAGCTTGCATCTTCGCCTTTGGGAAGCTGCTGCTCGCCGATTCTCCCGGAGGCGAAGAAGCGGCTTCTTCGCACACAGAGCATTGTGGCGAGCGCAGGGAGCTCCTGAGAGCGGTTTGTGCCGAAAGAAGCCCGGGACCGGCACTTAGCTTCGGAGAGCTGCGTATCTGCGTCTTCTGCGTGTCTTGCCGCTCTACACTCAGCAAAAAGCTTTTCCACCATATCTTGCAAGGAGAAACTCTGCCAGGAAAGAAAACATCCAAAATCTTGTTCTAAAGCTTGCACGGGGGTCTGCAAAGAGTTTGGCAAGAATGAAAGGTAGTTGTCCAAAACTCGTTCTTTTCCAATAGAATAAGCATGGAAAAGGCAGGAGAGTGGTAAAGTACTGTTTTCTCTAAGTCTGAAGGCTGCCCACACTGTGCCTGTGTGCTGCAGCTTGCATCTTCGCCTTTGGGAAGCTGCCGCTCGCCGATTCTCCCGGAGGCGAAGAAGCGGCTTCTTCGCACACAGAGCATTGTGGCGAGCGCAGGGAGCTCCTGAGAGCGGTTTGTGCCGAAAGAAGCCCGGGACCGGCACTTAGCTTCGGAGAGCTGCGTATCTGCGTCTTCTGCGTGTCTTGCCGCTCTACACTCAGCAAAAAGCTTTTCCAGCATATCTTGCAAGGAGAAACTCTGCCAGGAAAGAAAACATCCAAAATCTTGTTCTAAAGCTTGCACGGGGGTCTGCAAAGAGTTTGGCAAGAATGAAAGGTAGTTGTCCAAAACTCGTTCTTTTCCAATAGAATAACCATGGAAAAGGCAGGAGAGTGGTAAAGTACTGTTTTCTCTAAGTCTGAAGGCTGCCCACACTGTGCCTGTGTGCTGCAGCTTGCATCTTCGCCTTTGGGAAGCTGCCGCTCGCCGATTCTCCCGGAGGCGAAGAAGCGGCTTCTTCGCACACAGAGCATTGTGGCGAGCGCAGGGAGCTCCTGAGAGCGGTTTGTGCCGAAAGAAGCCCGGGACCGGCACTTAGCTTCGGAGAGCTGCGTATCTGCGTCTTCTGCGTGTCTTGCCGCTCTACACTCAGCAAAAAGCTTTTCCACCATATTTTGCAAGGAGAAACTCTGCCAGGAAAGAAAACATCCAAAATCTTGTTCTAAAGCTTGCACGGGGGTCTGCAAAGAGTTTGGCAAGAATGAAAGGTAGTTGTCCAAAACTCGTTCTTTTCCAATAGAATAACCATGGAAAAGGCAGGAGAGTGGTAAAGTACTGTTTTCTCGAAGTCTGAAGGCTGCCCACACTGTGCCTGTGTGCTGCAGCTTGCATCTTCGCCTTTGGGAAGCTGCCGCTCGCCGATTCTCCCGGAGGCGAAGAAGCGGCTTCTTCGCACACAGAGCATTGTGGCGAGCGCAGGGAGCTCCTGAGAGCGGTTTGTGCCGAAAGAAGCCCGGGGACCGGCACTTAGCTTCGGAGAGCTGCGTATCTGCGTCTTCTGCGTGTCTTGCCGCTCTACACTCAGCAAAAAGCTTTTCCACCATATTTTGCAAGGAGAAACTCTGCCAGGAAAGAAAACATCCAAAATCTTGTTCTAAAGCTTGCAGGGGGGTCTGCAAAGAGTTTGGCAAGAATGAAAGGTAGTTGTCCAAAACTCGTTCTTTTCCAATAGAATAACCATGGAAAAGGCAGGAGAGTGGTAAAGTACTGTTTTCTCTAAGTCTGAAGGCTGCCCACACTGTGCCTGTGTGCTGCAGCTTGCATCTTCGCCTTTGGGAAGCTGCCGCTCGCCGATTCTCCCGGAGGCGAAGAAGCGGCTTCTTCGCACACAGAGCATTGTGGCGAGCGCAGGGAGCTCCTGAGAGCGGTTTGTGCCGAAAGAAGCCCGGGACCGGCACTTAGCTTCGGAGAGCTGCGTATCTGCGTCTTCTGCGTGTCTTGCCGCTCTACACTCAGCAAAAAGCTTTTCCACCATATCTTGCAAGGAGAAACTCTGCCAGGAAAGAAAACATCCAAAATCTTGTTCTAAAGCTTGCACGGGGGTCTGCAAAGAGTTTGGCAAGAATGAAAGGTAGTTGTCCAAAACTCGTTCTTTTCCAATAGAATAACCATGGAAAAGGCAGGAGAGTGGTAAAGTACTGTTTTCTCTAAGTCTGAAGGCTGCCCACACTGTGCCTGTGTGCTGCAGCTTGCATCTTCGCCTTTGGGAAGCTGCCGCTCGCCGATTCTCCCGGAGGCGAAGAAGCGGCTTCTTCGCACACAGAGCATTGTGGCGAGCGCAGGGAGCTCCTGAGAGCGGTTTGTGCCGAAAGAAGCCCGGGACCGGCACTTAGCTTCGGAGAGCTGCGTATCTGCGTCTTCTGCGTGTCTTGCCGCTCTACACTCAGCAAAAAGCTTTTCCACCATATTTTGCAAGGAGAAACTCTGCCAGGAAAGAAAACATCCAAAATCTTGTTCTAAAGCTTGCACGGGGGTCTGCAAAGAGTTTGGCAAGAATGAAAGGTAGTTGTCCAAAACTCGTTCTTTTCCAATAGAAAGCATGGAAAAGGCAGGAGAGTGGTAAAGTACTGTTTTCTCTAAGTCTGAAGGCTGCCCACACTGTGCCTGTGTGCTGCAGCTTGCATCTTCGCCTTTGGGAAGCTGCCGCTCGCCGATTCTCCCGGAGGCGAAGAAGCGGCTTCTTCGCACACAGAGCATTGTGGCGAGCGCAGGGAGCTCCTGAGAGCGGTTTGTGCCGAAAGAAGCCCGGGACCGGCACTTAGCTTCGGAGAGCTGCGTATCTGCGTCTTCTGCGTGTCTTGCCGCTCTACACTCAGCAAAAAGCTTTTCCAGCATATCTTGCAAGGAGAAACTCTGCCAGGAAAGAAAACATCCAAAATCTTGTTCTAAAGCTTGCACGGGGGTCTGCAAAGAGTTTGGCAAGAATGAAAGGTAGTTGTCCAAAACTCGTTCTTTTCCAATAGAATAACCATGGAAAAGGCAGGAGAGTGGTAAAGTACTGTTTTCTCTAAGTCTGAAGGCTGCCCACACTGTGCCTGTGTGCTGCAGCTTGCATCTTCGCCTTTGGGAAGCTGCCGCTCGCCGATTCTCCCGGAGGCGAAGAAGCGGCTTCTTCGCACACAGAGCATTGTGGCGAGCGCAGGGAGCTCCTGAGAGCGGTTTGTGCCGAAAGAAGCCCGGGACCGGCACTTAGCTTCGGAGAGCTGCGTATCTGCGTCTTCTGCGTGTCTTGCCGCTCTACACTCAGCAAAAAGCTTTTCCAGCATATTTTGCAATGAGAAACTCTGCCAGGAAAGAAAACATCCAAAATCTTGTTCTAAAGCTTGCACGGGGGTCTGCAAAGAGTTTGGCAAGAATGAAAGGTAGTTGTCCAAAACTCGTTCTTTTCCAATAGAATAACCATGGAAAAGGCAGGAGAGTGGTAAAGTACTGTTTTCTCTAAGTCTGAAGGCTGCCCACACTGTGCCTGTGTGCTGCAGCTTGCATCTTCGCCTTTGGGAAGCTGCCGCTCGCCGATTCTCCCGGAGGCGAAGAAGCGGCTTCTTCGCACACAGAGCATTGTGGCGAGCGCAGGGAGCTCCTGAGAGCGGTTTGTGCCGAAAGAAGCCCGGGACCGGCACTTAGCTTCGGAGAGCTGCGTATCTGCGTCTTCTGCGTGTCTTGCCGCTCTACACTCAGCAAAAAGCTTTTCCACCATATCTTGCAAGGAGAAACTCTGCCAGGAAAGAAAACATCCAAAATCTTGTTCTAAAGCTTGCACGGGGGTCTGCAAAGAGTTTGGCAAGAATGAAAGGTAGTTGTCCAAAACTCGTTCTTTTCCAATAGAATAACCATGGAAAAGGCAGGAGAGTGGTAAAGTACTGTTTTCTCTAAGTCTGAAGGCTGCCCACACTGTGCCTGTGTGCTGCAGCTTGCATTTTCGCCTTTGGGAAGCTGCCGCTCGCCGATTCTCCCGGAGGCGAAGAAGCGGCTTCTTCGCACACAGAGCATTGTGGCGAGCGCAGGGAGCTCCTGAGAGCGGTTTGTGCCGAAAGAAGCCCGGGACCGGCACTTAGCTTCGGAGAGCTGCGTATCTGCGTCTTCTGCGTGTCTTGCCGCTCTACACTCAGCAAAAAGCTTTTCCAGCATATCTTGCAAGGAGAAACTCTGCCAGGAAAGAAAACATCCAAAATCTTGTTCTAAAGCTTGCACGGGGGTCTGCAAAGAGTTTGGCAAGAATGAAAGGTAGTTGTCCAAAACTCGTTCTTTTCCAATAGAATAACCATGGAAAAGGCAGGAGAGTGGTAAAGTACTGTTTTCTCTAAGTCTGAAGGCTGCCCACACTGTGCCTGTGTGCCGCAGCTTGCATCTTCGCCTTTGGGAAGCTGCCGCTCGCCGATTCTCCCGGAGGCGAAGAAGCGGCTTCTTCGCACACAGAGCATTGTGGCGAGCGCAGGGAGCTCCTGAGAGCGGTTTGTGCCGAAAGAAGCCCGGGACCGGCACTTAGCTTCGGAGAGCTGCGTATCTGCGTCTTCTGCGTGTCTTGCCGCTCTACACTCAGCAAAAAGCTTTTCCAGCATATCTTGCAAGGAGAAACTCTGCCAGGAAAGAAAACATCCAAAATCTTGTTCTAAAGCTTGCACGGGGGTCTGCAAAGAGTTTGGCAAGAATGAAAGGTAGTTGTCCAAAACTCGTTCTTTTCCAATAGAATAACCATGGAAAAGGCAGGAGAGTGGTAAAGTACTGTTTTCTCTAAGTCTGAAGGCTGCCCACACTGTGCCTGTGTGCTGCAGCTTGCATCTTCGCCTTTGGGAAGCTGCCGCTCGCCGATTCTCCCGGAGGCGAAGAAGCGGCTTCTTCGCACACAGAGCATTGTGGCGAGCGCAGGGAGCTCCTGAGAGCGGTTTGTGCCGAAAGAAGCCCGGGACCGGCACTTAGCTTCGGAGAGCTGCGTATCTGCGTCTTCTGCGTGTCTTGCCGCTCTACACTCAGCAAAAAGCTTTTCCACCATATCTTGCAAGGAGAAACTGTGCCAGGAAAGAAAACATCCAAAATCTTGTTCTAAAGCTTGCACGGGGGTCTGCAAAGAGTTTGGCAAGAATGAAAGGTAGTTGTCCAAAACTCGTTCTTTTCCAATAGAAGAACCATGGAAAAGGCAGGAGAGTGGTAAAGTACTGTTTTCTCTAAGTCTGAAGGCTGCCCACACTGTGCCTGCGTGCTGCAGCTTGCATCTTCGCCTTTGGGAAACTGCCGCTCGCCGATTCTCCCGGAGGCGAAGAAGCGGCTTCTTCGCACACAGAGCATTGTGGCGAGCGCAGGGAGCTCCTGAGAGCGGTTTGTGCCGAAAGAAGCCCGGGACCGGCACTTAGCTTCGGAGAGCTGCGTATCTGCGTCTTCTGCGTGTCTTGCCGCTCTACACTCAGCAAAAAGCGTTTCCACCATATCTTGCAAGGAGAAACTCTGCCAGGAAAGAAAACATCCAAAATCTTGTTCTAAAGCTTGCACGGGGGTCTGCAAAGAGTTTGGCAAGAATGAAAGGTAGTTGTCCAAAACTCGTTCTTTTCCAATAGAATAACCATGGAAAAGGCAGGAGAGTGGTAAAGTACTGTTTTCTCTAAGTCTGAAGGCTGCCCACACTGTGCCTGTGTGCTGCAGCTTGCATCTTCGCCTTTGGGAAGCTGCCGCTCGCCGATTCTCCCGGAGGCGAAGAAGCGGCTTCTTCGCACACAGAGCATTGTGGCGAGCGCAGGGAGCTCCTGAGAGCGGTTTGTGCCGAAAGAAGCCCGGGACCGGCACTTAGCTTCGGAGAGCTGCGTATCTGCGTCTTCTGCGTGTCTTGCCGCTCTACACTCAGCAAAAAGCTTTTCCACCATATCTTGCAAGGAGAAACTCTGCCAGGAAAGAAAACATCCAAAATCTTGTTCTAAAGCTTGCACGGAGGTCTGCAAAGAGTTTGGCAAGAATGAAAGGTAGTTGTCCAAAACTCGTTCTTTTCCAATAGAATAACCATGGAAAAGGCAGGAGAGTGGTAAAGTACTGTTTTCTCTAAGTCTGAAGGCTGCCCACACTGTGCCTGTGTGCTGCAGCTTGCATCTTCGCTTTGGGAAGCTGCCGCTCGCCGATTCTCCCGGAGGCGAAGAAGCGGCTTCTTCGCACACAGAGCATTGTGGCGAGCGCAGGGAGCTCCTGAGAGCGGTTTGTGCCGAAAGAAGCCCGGGACCGGCACTTAGCTTCGGAGAGCTGCGTATCTGCGTCTTCTGCGTGTCTTGCCGCTCTACACTCAGCAAAAAGCTTTTCCAGCATATCTTGCAAGGAGAAACTCTGCCAGGAAAGAAAACATCCAAAATCTTGTTCTAAAGCTTGCACGGGGGTCTGCAAAGAGTTTGGCAAGAATGAAAGGTAGTTGTCCAAAACTCGTTCTTTTCCAATAGAATAACCATGGAAAAGGCAGGAGAGTGGTAAAGTACTGTTTTCTCTAAGTCTGAAGGCTGCCCACACTGTGCCTGTGTGCCGCAGCTTGCATCTTCGCCTTTGGGAAGCTGCCGCTCGCCGATTCTCCCGGAGGCGAAGAAGCGGCTTCTTCGCACACAGAGCATTGTGGCGAGCGCAGGGAGCTCCTGAGAGCGGTTTGTGCCGAAAGAAGCCCGGGACCGGCACTTAGCTTCGGAGAGCTGCGTATCTGCGTCTTCTGCGTGTCTTGCCGCTCTACACTCAGCAAAAAGCTTTTCCACCATATCTTGCAAGGAGAAACTCTGCCAGGAAAGAAAACATCCAAAATCTTGTTCTAAAGCTTGCACGGGGGTCTGCAAAGAGTTTGGCAAGAATGAAAGGTAGTTGTCCAAAACTCGTTCTTTTCCAATAGAATAACCATGGAAAAGGCAGGAGAGTGGTAAAGTACTGTTTTCTCTAAGTCTGAAGGCTGCCCACACTGTGCCTGTGTGCTGCAGCTTGCATCTTCGCCTTTGGGAAGCTGCCGCTCGCCGATTCTCCCGGAGGCGAAGAAGCGGCTTCTTCGCACACAGAGCATTGTGGCGAGCGCAGGGAGCTCCTGAGAGCGGTTTGTGCCGAAAGAAGCCCGGGACCGGCACTTAGCTTCGGAGAGCTGCGTATCTGCGTCTTCTGCGTGTCTTGCCGCTCTACACTCAGCAAAAAGCTTTTCCAGCATATTTTGCAAGGAGAAACTCTGCCAGGAAAGAAAACATCCAAAATCTTGTTCTAAAGCTTGCACGGGGGTCTGCAAAGAGTTTGGCAAGAATGAAAGGTAGTTGTCCAAAACTCGTTCTTTTCCAATAGAATAACCATGGAAAAGGCAGGAGAGTGGTAAAGTACTGTTTTCTCTAAGTCTGAAGGCTGCCCACACTGTGCCTGTGTGCTGCAGCTTGCATCTTCGCCTTTGGGAAGCTGCCGCTCGCCGATTCTCCCGGAGGCGAAGAAGCGGCTTCTTCGCACACAGAGCATTGTGGCGAGCGCAGGGAGCTCCTGAGAGCGGTTTGTGCCGAAAGAAGCCCGGGACCGGCACTTAGCTTCGGAGAGCTGCGTATCTGCGTCTTCTGCGTGTCTTGCCGCTCTACACTCAGCAAAAAGCTTTTCCACCATATTTTGCAAGGAGAAACTCTGCCAGGAAAGAAAACATCCAAAATCTTGTTCTAAAGCTTGCACGGGGGTCTGCAAAGAGTTTGGCAAGAATGAAAGGTAGTTGTCCAAAACTCGTTCTTTTCCAATAGAATAACCATGGAAAAGGCAGGAGAGTGGTAAAGTACTGTTTTCTCTAAGTCTGAAGGCTGCCCACACTGTGCCTGTGTGCTGCAGCTTGCATCTTCGCCTTTGGGAAGCTGCCGCTCGCCGATTCTCCCGGAGGCGAAGAAGCGGCTTCTTCGCACACAGAGCATTGTGGCGAGCGCAGGGAGCTCCTGAGAGCGGTTTGTGCCGAAAGAAGCCCGGGACCGGCACTTAGCTTCGGAGAGCTGCGTATCTGCGTCTTCTGCGTGTCTTGCCGCTCTACACTCAGCAAAAAGCTTTTCCACCATATTTTGCAAGGAGAAACTCTGCCAGGAAAGAAAACATCCAAAATCTTGTTCTAAAGCTTGCACGGGGGTCTGCAAAGAGTTTGGCAAGAATGAAAGGTAGTTGTCCAAAACTCGTTCTTTTCCAATAGAATAACCATGGAAAAGGCAGGAGAGTGGTAAAGTACTGTTTTCTCTAAGTCTGAAGGCTGCCCACACTGTGCCTGTGTGCTGCAGCTTGCATCTTCGCTTTGGGAAGCTGCCGCTCGCCGATTCTCCCGGAGGCGAAGAAGCGGCTTCTTCGCACACAGAGCATTGTGGCGAGCGCAGGGAGCTCCTGAGAGCGGTTTGTGCCGAAAGAAGCCCGGGACCGGCACTTAGCTTCGGAGAGCTGCGTATCTGCGTCTTCTGCGTGTCTTGCCGCTCTACACTCAGCAAAAAGCTTTTCCACCATATCTTGCAAGGAGAAACTCTGCCAGGAAAGAAAACATCCAAAATCTTGTTCTAAAGCTTGCACGGGGGTCTGCAAAGAGTTTGGCAAGAATGAAAGGTAGTTGTCCAAAACTCGTTCTTTTCCAATAGAATAACCATGGAAAAGGCAGGAGAGTGGTAAAGTACTGTTTTCTCTAAGTCTGAAGGCTGCCCACACTGTGCCTGTGTGCTGCAGCTTGCATCTTCGCCTTTGGGAAGCTGCCGCTCGCCGATTCTCCCGCAGGCGAAGAAGCGGCTTCTTCGCACACAGAGCATTGTGGCGAGCGCAGGGAGCTCCTGAGAGCGGTTTGTGCCGAAAGAAGCCCGGGACCGGCACTTAGCTTCGGAGAGCTGCGTATCTGCGTCTTCTGCGTGTCTTGCCGCTCTACACTCAGCAAAAAGCTTTTCCAGCATATCTTGCAAGGAGAAACTCTGCCAGGAAAGAAAACATCCAAAATCTTGTTCTAAAGCTTGCACGGGGGTCTGCAAAGAGTTTGGCAAGAATGAAAGGTAGTTGTCCAAAACTCGTTCTTTTCCAATAGAATAACCATGGAAAAGGCAGGAGAGTGGTAAAGTACTGTTTTCTCTAAGTCTGAAGGCTGCCCACACTGTGCCTGTGTGCTGCAGCTTGCATCTTCGCCTTTGGGAAGCTGCCGCTCGCCGATTCTCCCGGAGGCGAAGAAGCGGCTTCTTCGCACACAGAGCATTGTGGCGAGCGCAGGGAGCTCCTGAGAGCGGTTTGTGCCGAAAGAAGCCCGGGACCGGCACTTAGCTTCGGAGAGCTGCGTATCTGCGTCTTCTGCGTGTCTTGCCGCTCTACACTCAGCAAAAAGCTTTTCCACCATATCTTGCAAGGAGAAACTCTGCCAGGAAAGAAAACATCCAAAATCTTGTTCTAAAGCTTGCACGGGGGTCTGCAAAGAGTTTGGCAAGAATGAAAGGTAGTTGTCCAAAACTCGTTCTTTTCCAATAGAATAACCATGGAAAAGGCAGGAGAGTGGTAAAGTACTGTTTTCTCTAAGTCTGAAGGCTGCCCACACTGTGCCTGTGTGCTGCAGCTTGCATCTTCGCCTTTGGGAAGCTGCCGCTCGCCGATTCTCCCGGAGGCGAAGAAGCGGCTTCTTCGCACACAGAGCATTGTGGCGAGCGCAGGGAGCTCCTGAGAGCGGTTTGTGCCGAAAGAAGCCCGGGACCGGCACTTAGCTTCGGAGAGCTGCGTATCTGCGTCTTCTGCGTGTCTTGCCGCTCTACACTCAGCAAAAAGCTTTTCCACCATATTTTGCAAGGAGAAACTCTGCCAGGAAAGAAAACATCCAAAATCTTGTTCTAAAGCTTGCACGGGGGTCTGCAAAGAGTTTGGGAAGAATGAAAGGTAGTTGTCCAAAACTCGTTCTTTTCCAATAGAATAACCATGGAAAAGGCAGGAGAGTGGTAAAGTACTGTTTTCTCTAAGTCTGAAGGCTGCCCACACTGTGCCTGTGTGCTGCAGCTTGCATCTTCGCCTTTGGGAAGCTGCCGCTCGCCGATTCTCCCGGAGGCGAAGAAGCGGCTTCTTCGCACACAGAGCATTGTGGCGAGCGCAGGGAGCTCCTGAGAGCGGTTTGTGCCGAAAGAAGCCCGGGACCGGCACTTAGCTTCGGAGAGCTGCGTATCTGCGTCTTCTGCGTGTCTTGCCGCTCTACACTCAGCAAAAAGCTTTTCCACCATATCTTGCAAGGAGAAACTCTGCCAGGAAAGAAAACATCCAAAATCTTGTTCTAAAGCTTGCACGGGGGTCTGCAAAGAGTTTGGCAAGAATGAAAGGTAGTTGTCCAAAACTCGTTCTTTTCCAATAGAATAACCATGGAAAAGGCAGGAGAGTGGTAAAGTACTGTTTTCTCTAAGTCTGAAGGCTGCCCACACTGTGCCTGTGTGCTGCAGCTTGCATCTTCGCCTTTGGGAAGCTGCCGCTCGCCGATTCTCCCGGAGGCGAAGAAGCGGCTTCTTCGCACACAGAGCATTGTGGCGAGCGCAGGGAGCTCCTGAGAGCGGTTTGTGCCGAAAGAAGCCCGGGACCGGCACTTAGCTTCGGAGAGCTGCGTATCTGCGTCTTCTGCGTGTCTTGCCGCTCTACACTCAGCAAAAAGCTTTTCCACCATATCTTGCAAGGAGAAACTGTGCCAGGAAAGAAAACATCCAAAATCTTGTTCTAAAGCTTGCACGGGGGTCTGCAAAGAGTTTGGCAAGAATGAAAGGTAGTTGTCCAAAACTCGTTCTTTTCCAATAAAATAACCATGGAAAAGGCAGGAGAGTGGTAAAGTACTGTTTTCTCTAAGTCTGAAGGCTGCCCACACTGTGCCTGTGTGCTGCAGCTTGCATCTTCGCCTTTGGGAAGCTGCCGCTCGCCGATTCTCCCGGAGGCGAAGAAGCGGCTTCTTCGCACACAGAGCATTGTGGCGAGCGCAGGGAGCTCCTGAGAGCGGTTTGTGCCGAAAGAAGCCCGGGACCGGCACTTAGCTTCGGAGAGCTGCGTATCTGCGTCTTCTGCGTGTCTTGCCGCTCTACACTCAGCAAAAAGCTTTTCCAGCATATTTTGCAAGGAGAAACTCTGCCAGGAAAGAAAACATCCAAAATCTTGTTCTAAAGCTTGCACGGGGGTCTGCAAAGAGTTTGGCAAGAATGAAAGGTAGTTGTCCAAAACTCGTTCTTTTCCAATAGAATAACCATGGAAAAGGCAGGAGAGTGGTAAAGCACTGTTTTCTCTAAGTCTGAAGGCTGCCCACACTGTGCCTGTGTGCTGCAGCTTGCATCTTCGCCTTTGGGAAGCTGCCGCTCGCCGATTCTCCCGGAGGCGAAGAAGCGGCTTCTTCGCACACAGAGCATTGTGGCGAGCGCAGGGAGCTCCTGAGAGCGGTTTGTGCCGAAAGAAGCCCGGGACCGGCACTTAGCTTCGGAGAGCTGCGTATCTGCGTCTTCTGCGTGTCTTGCCGCTCTACACTCAGCAAAAAGCTTTTCCAGCATATCTTGCAAGGAGAAACTCTGCCAGGAAAGAAAACATCCAAAATCTTGTTCTAAAGCTTGCACGGGGGTCTGCAAAGAGTTTTGCAAGAATGAAAGGTAGTTGTCCAAAACTCGTTCTTTTCCAATAGAATAACCATGGAAAAGGCAGGAGAGTGGTAAAGTACTGTTTTCTCGAAGTCTGAAGGCTGCCCACACTGTGCCTGTGTGCTGCAGCTTGCATCTTCGCCTTTGGGAAGCTGCCGCTCGCCGATTCTCCCGGAGGCGAAGAAGCGGCTTCTTCGCACACAGAGCATTGTGGCGAGCACAGGGAGCTCCTGAGAGCGGTTTGTGCCGAAAGAAGCCCGGGACCGGCACTTAGCTTCGGAGAGCTGCGTATCTGCGTCTTCTGCGTGTCTTGCCGCTCTACACTCAGCAAAAAGCTTTTCCACCATATCTTGCAAGGAGAAACTCTGCCAGGAAAGAAAACATCCAAAATCTTGTTCTAAAGCTTGCACGGGGGTCTGCAAAGAGTTTGGCAAGAATGAAAGGTAGTTGTCCAAAACTCGTTCTTTTCCAATAGAATAACCATGGAAAAGGCAGGAGAGTGGTAAAGCACTGTTTTCTCTAAGTCTGAAGGCTGCCCACACTGTGCCTGTGTGCTGCAGCTTGCATCTTCGCCTTTGGGAAGCTGCCGCTCGCCGATTCTCCCGGAGGCGAAGAAGCGGCTTCTTCGCACACAGAGCATTGTGGCGAGCGCAGGGAGCTCCTGAGAGCGGTTTGTGCCGAAAGAAGCCCGGGACCGGCACTTAGCTTCGGAGAGCTGCGTATCTGCGTCTTCTGCGTGTCTTGCCGCTCTACACTCAGCAAAAAGCTTTTCCAGCATATTTTGCAAGGAGAAACTCTGCCAGGAAAGAAAACATCCAAAATCTTGTTCTAAAGCTTGCAGGGGGGTCTGCAAAGAGTTTGGCAAGAATGAAAGGTAGTTGTCCAAAACTCGTTCTTTTCCAATAGAATAACCATGGAAAAGGCAGGAGAGTGGTAAAGTACTGTTTTCTCTAAGTCTGAAGGCTGCCCACACTGTGCCTGTGTGCTGCAGCTTGCATCTTCGCCTTTGGGAAGCTGCCGCTCGCCGATTCTCCCGGAGGCGAAGAAGCAGCTTCTTCGCACACAGAGCATTGTGGCGAGCGCAGGGAGCTCCTGAGAGCGGTTTGTGCCGAAAGAAGCCCGGGACCGGCACTTAGCTTCGGAGAGCTGCGTATCTGCGTCTTCTGCGTGTCTTGCCGCTCTACACTCAGCAAAAAGCTTTTCCACCATATCTTGCAAGGAGAAACTCTGCCAGGAAAGAAAACATCCAAAATCTTCTTCTAAAGCTTGCACGGGGGTCTGCAAAGAGTTTGGCAAGAATGAAAGGTAGTTGTCCAAAACTCGTTCTTTTCCAATAGAATAACCATGGAAAAGGCAGGAGAGTGGTAAAGTACTGTTTTCTCTAAGTCTGAAGGCTGCCCACACTGTGCCTGTGTGCTGCAGCTTGCATCTTCGCCTTTGGGAAGCTGCCGCTCGCCGATTCTCCCGGAGGCGAAGAAGCGGCTTCTTCGCACACAGAGCATTGTGGCGAGCGCAGGGAGCTCCTGAGAGCGGTTTGTGCCGAAAGAAGCCCGGGACCGGCACTTAGCTTCGGAGAGCTGCGTATCTGCGTCTTCTGCGTGTCTTGCCGCTCTACACTCAGCCAAAAGCTTTTCCACCATATCTTGCAAGGAGAAACTCTGCCAGGAAAGAAAACATCCAAAATCTTGTTCTAAAGCTTGCACGGGGGTCTGCAAAGAGTTTGGCAAGAATGAAAGGTAGTTGTCCAAAACTCGTTCTTTTCCAATAGAATAACCATGGAAAAGGCAGGAGAGTGGTAAAGTACTGTTTTCTCTAAGTCTGAAGGCTGCCCACACTGTGCCTGTGTGCTGCAGCTTGCATCTTCGCCTTTGGGAAGCTGCCGCTCGCCGATTCTCCCGGAGGCGAAGAAGCGGCTTCTTCGCACACAGAGCATTGTGGCGAGCGCAGGGAGCTCCTGAGAGCGGTTTGTGCCGAAAGAAGCCCGGGACCGGCACTTAGCTTCGGAGAGCTGCGTATCTGCGTCTTCTGCGTGTCTTGCCGCTCTACACTCAGCAAAAAGCTTTTCCACCATATCTTGCAAGGAGAAACTCTGCCAGGAAAGAAAACATCCAAAATCTTGTTCTAAAGCTTGCACGGGGGTCTGCAAAGAGTTTGGCAAGAATGAAAGGTAGTTGTCCAAAACTCGTTCTTTTCCAATAAAATAACCATGGAAAAGGCAGGAAAGTGGTAAAGTACTGTTTTCTCTAAGTCTGAAGGCTGCCCACACTGTGCCTGTGTGCTGCAGCTTGCATCTTCGCCTTTGGGAAGCTGCCGCTCGCCGATTCTCCCGGAGGCGAAGAAGCGGCTTCTTCGCACACAGAGCATTGTGGCGAGCGCAGGGAGCTCCTGAGAGCGGTTTGTGCCGAAAGAAGCCCGGGACCGGCACTTAGCTTCGGAGAGCTGCGTATCTGCGTCTTCTGCGTGTCTTGCCGCTCTACACTCAGCAAAAAGCTTTTCCACCATATTTTGCAAGGAGAAACTCTGCCAGGAAAGAAAACATCCAAAATCTTGTTCTAAAGCTTGCAGGGGGGTCTGCAAAGAGTTTGGGAAGAATGAAAGGTAGTTGTCCAAAACTCGTTCTTTTCCAATAGAATAACCATGGAAAAGGCAGGAGAGTGGTAAAGTACTGTTTTCTCTAAGTCTGAAGGCTGCCCACACTGTGCCTGTGTGCTGCAGCTTGCATCTTCGCCTTTGGGAAGCTGCCGCTCGCCGATTCTCCCGGAGGCGAAGAAGCGGCTTCTTCGCACACAGAGCATTGTGGCGAGCGCAGGGAGCTCCTGAGAGCGGTTTGTGCCGAAAGAAGCCCGGGACCGGCACTTAGCTTCGGAGAGCTGCGTATCTGCGTCTTCTGCGTGTCTTGCCGCTCTACACTCAGCAAAAAGCTTTTCCAGCATATTTTGCAAGGAGAAACTCTGCCAGGAAAGAAAACATCCAAAATCTTGTTCTAAAGCTTGCACGGGGGTCTGCAAAGAGTTTGGCAAGAATGAAAGGTAGTTGTCCAAAACTCGTTCTTTTCCAATAGAATAAGCATGGAAAAGGCAGGAGAGTGGTAAAGTACTGTTTTCTCTAAGTCTGAAGGCTGCCCACACTGTGCCTGTGTGCTGCAGCTTGCATCTTCGCCTTTGGGAAGCTGCCGCTCGCCGATTCTCCCGGAGGCGAAGAAGCGGCTTCTTCGCACACAGAGCATTGTGGCGAGCGCAGGGAGCTCCTGAGAGCGGTTTGTGCCGAAAGAAGCCCGGGACCGGCACTTAGCTTCGGAGAGCTGCGTATCTGCGTCTTCTGCGTGTCTTGCCGCTCTACACTCAGCAAAAAGCTTTTCCACCATATCTTGCAAGGAGAAACTCTGCCAGGAAAGAAAACATCCAAAATCTTGTTCTAAAGCTTGCACGGGGGTCTGCAAAGAGTTTGGCAAGAATGAAAGGTAGTTGTCCAAAACTCGTTCTTTTCCAATAGAATAACCATGGAAAAGGCAGGAGAGTGGTAAAGTACTGTTTTCTCTAAGTCTGAAGGCTGCCCACACTGTGCCTGTGTGCTGCAGCTTGCATCTTCGCCTTTGGGAAGCTGCCGCTCGCCGATTCTCCCGGAGGCGAAGAAGCGGCTTCTTCGCACACAGAGCATTGTGGCGAGCGCAGGGAGCTCCTGAGAGCGGTTTGTGCCGAAAGAAGCCCGGGACCGGCACTTAGCTTCGGAGAGCTGCGTATCTGCGTCTTCTGCGTGTCTTGCCGCTCTACACTCAGCAAAAAGCTTTTCCAGCATATTTTGCAATGAGAAACTCTGCCAGGAAAGAAAACATCCAAAATCTTGTTCTAAAGCTTGCACGGGGGTCTGCAAAGAGTTTGGCAAGAATGAAAGGTAGTTGTCCAAAACTCGTTCTTTTCCAATAGAATA
The DNA here is from genome assembly GCF_037042795.1 of Molothrus aeneus. Classification (NCBI taxonomy): domain Eukaryota; kingdom Metazoa; phylum Chordata; class Aves; order Passeriformes; family Icteridae; genus Molothrus; species Molothrus aeneus. Next base: position 86,665 of record NW_027099225.1, read on the forward strand.
ACCATGGAAAAGGCAGGAGAGTGGTAAAGTACTGTTTTCTCTAAGTCTGAAGGCTGCCCACACTGTGCCTGTGTGCTGCAGCTTGCATCTTCGCCTTTGGGAAGCTGCCGCTCGCCGATTCTCCCGGAGGCGAAGAAGCGGCTTCTTCGCACACAGAGCATTGTGGCGAGCGCAGGGAGCTCCTGAGAGCGGTTTGTGCCGAAAGAAGCCCGGGACCGGCACTTAGCTTCGGAGAGCTGCGTATCTGCGTCTTCTGCGTGTCTTGCCGCTCTACACTCAGCAAAAAGCTTTTCCACCATATCTTGCAAGGAGAAACTCTGCCAGGAAAGAAAACATCCAAAATCTTGTTCTAAAGCTTGCACGGGGGTCTGCAAAGAGTTTGGCAAGAATGAAAGGTAGTTGTCCAAAACTCGTTCTTTTCCAATAGAATAACCATGGAAAAGGCAGGAGAGTGGTAAAGTACTGTTTTCTCTAAGTCTGAAGGCTGCCCACACTGTGCCTGTGTGCTGCAGCTTGCATTTTCGCCTTTGGGAAGCTGCCGCTCGCCGATTCTCCCGGAGGCGAAGAAGCGGCTTCTTCGCACACAGAGCATTGTGGCGAGCGCAGGGAGCTCCTGAGAGCGGTTTGTGCCGAAAGAAGCCCGGGACCGGCACTTAGCTTCGGAGAGCTGCGTATCTGCGTCTTCTGCGTGTCTTGCCGCTCTACACTCAGCAAAAAGCTTTTCCAGCATATCTTGCAAGGAGAAACTCTGCCAGGAAAGAAAACATCCAAAATCTTGTTCTAAAGCTTGCACGGGGGTCTGCAAAGAGTTTGGCAAGAATGAAAGGTAGTTGTCCAAAACTCGTTCTTTTCCAATAGAATAACCATGGAAAAGGCAGGAGAGTGGTAAAGTACTGTTTTCTCTAAGTCTGAAGGCTGCCCACACTGTGCCTGTGTGCCGCAGCTTGCATCTTCGCCTTTGGGAAGCTGCCGCTCGCCGATTCTCCCGGAGGCGAAGAAGCGGCTTCTTCGCACACAGAGCATTGTGGCGAGCGCAGGGAGCTCCTGAGAGCGGTTTGTGCCGAAAGAAGCCCGGGACCGGCACTTAGCTTCGGAGAGCTGCGTATCTGCGTCTTCTGCGTGTCTTGCCGCTCTACACTCAGCAAAAAGCTTTTCCAGCATATCTTGCAAGGAGAAACTCTGCCAGGAAAGAAAACATCCAAAATCTTGTTCTAAAGCTTGCACGGGGGTCTGCAAAGAGTTTGGCAAGAATGAAAGGTAGTTGTCCAAAACTCGTTCTTTTCCAATAGAATAACCATGGAAAAGGCAGGAGAGTGGTAAAGTACTGTTTTCTCTAAGTCTGAAGGCTGCCCACACTGTGCCTGTGTGCTGCAGCTTGCATCTTCGCCTTTGGGAAGCTGCCGCTCGCCGATTCTCCCGGAGGCGAAGAAGCGGCTTCTTCGCACACAGAGCATTGTGGCGAGCGCAGGGAGCTCCTGAGAGCGGTTTGTGCCGAAAGAAGCCCGGGACCGGCACTTAGCTTCGGAGAGCTGCGTATCTGCGTCTTCTGCGTGTCTTGCCGCTCTACACTCAGCCAAAAGCTTTTCCACCATATCTTGCAAGGAGAAACTGTGCCAGGAAAGAAAACATCCAAAATCTTGTTCTAAAGCTTGCACGGGGGTCTGCAAAGAGTTTGGCAAGAATGAAAGGTAGTTGTCCAAAACTCGTTCTTTTCCAATAGAAGAACCATGGAAAAGGCAGGAGAGTGGTAAAGTACTGTTTTCTCTAAGTCTGAAGGCTGCCCACACTGTGCCTGCGTGCTGCAGCTTGCATCTTCGCCTTTGGGAAACTGCCGCTCGCCGATTCTCCCGGAGGCGAAGAAGCGGCTTCTTCGCACACAGAGCATTGTGGCGAGCGCAGGGAGCTCCTGAGAGCGGTTTGTGCCGAAAGAAGCCCGGGACCGGCACTTAGCTTCGGAGAGCTGCGTATCTGCGTCTTCTGCGTGTCTTGCCGCTCTACACTCAGCAAAAAGCGTTTCCACCATATCTTGCAAGGAGAAACTCTGCCAGGAAAGAAAACATCCAAAATCTTGTTCTAAAGCTTGCACGGGGGTCTGCAAAGAGTTTGGCAAGAATGAAAGGTAGTTGTCCAAAACTCGTTCTTTTCCAATAGAATAACCATGGAAAAGGCAGGAGAGTGGTAAAGTACTGTTTTCTCTAAGTCTGAAGGCTGCCCACACTGTGCCTGTGTGCTGCAGCTTGCATCTTCGCCTTTGGGAAGCTGCCGCTCGCCGATTCTCCCGGAGGCGAAGAAGCGGCTTCTTCGCACACAGAGCATTGTGGCGAGCGCAGGGAGCTCCTGAGAGCGGTTTGTGCCGAAAGAAGCCCGGGACCGGCACTTAGCTTCGGAGAGCTGCGTATCTGCGTCTTCTGCGTGTCTTGCCGCTCTACACTCAGCAAAAAGCTTTTCCACCATATCTTGCAAGGAGAAACTCTGCCAGGAAAGAAAACATCCAAAATCTTGTTCTAAAGCTTGCACGGAGGTCTGCAAAGAGTTTGGCAAGAATGAAAGGTAGTTGTCCAAAACTCGTTCTTTTCCAATAGAATAACCATGGAAAAGGCAGGAGAGTGGTAAAGTACTGTTTTCTCTAAGTCTGAAGGCTGCCCACACTGTGCCTGTGTGCTGCAGCTTGCATCTTCGCTTTGGGAAGCTGCCGCTCGCCGATTCTCCCGGAGGCGAAGAAGCGGCTTCTTCGCACACAGAGCATTGTGGCGAGCGCAGGGAGCTCCTGAGAGCGGTTTGTGCCGAAAGAAGCCCGGGACCGGCACTTAGCTTCGGAGAGCTGCGTATCTGCGTCTTCTGCGTGTCTTGCCGCTCTACACTCAGCAAAAAGCTTTTCCAGCATATCTTGCAAGGAGAAACTCTGCCAGGAAAGAAAACATCCAAAATCTTGTTCTAAAGCTTGCACGGGGGTCTGCAAAGAGTTTGGCAAGAATGAAAGGTAGTTGTCCAAAACTCGTTCTTTTCCAATAGAATAACCATGGAAAAGGCAGGAGAGTGGTAAAGTACTGTTTTCTCTAAGTCTGAAGGCTGCCCACACTGTGCCTGTGTGCCGCAGCTTGCATCTTCGCCTTTGGGAAGCTGCCGCTCGCCGATTCTCCCGGAGGCGAAGAAGCGGCTTCTTCGCACACAGAGCATTGTGGCGAGCGCAGGGAGCTCCTGAGAGCGGTTTGTGCCGAAAGAAGCCCGGGACCGGCACTTAGCTTCGGAGAGCTGCGTATCTGCGTCTTCTGCGTGTCTTGCCGCTCTACACTCAGCAAAAAGCTTTTCCAGCATATCTTGCAAGGAGAAACTCTGCCAGGAAAGAAAACATCCAAAATCTTGTTCTAAAGCTTGCACGGGGGTCTGCAAAGAGTTTGGCAAGAATGAAAGGTAGTTGTCCAAAACTCGTTCTTTTCCAATAGAATAACCATGGAAAAGGCAGGAGAGTGGTAAAGTACTGTTTTCTCTAAGTCTGAAGGCTGCCCACACTGTGCCTGTGTGCTGCAGCTTGCATCTTCGCCTTTGGGAAGCTGCCGCTCGCCGATTCTCCCGGAGGCGAAGAAGCGGCTTCTTCGCACACAGAGCATTGTGGCGAGCGCAGGGAGCTCCTGAGAGCGGTTTGTGCCGAAAGAAGCCCGGGACCGGCACTTAGCTTCGGAGAGCTGCGTATCTGCGTCTTCTGCGTGTCTTGCCGCTCTACACTCAGCAAAAAGCTTTTCCAGCATATTTTGCAAGGAGAAACTCTGCCAGGAAAGAAAACATCCAAAATCTTGTTCTAAAGCTTGCACGGGGGTCTGCAAAGAGTTTGGCAAGAATGAAAGGTAGTTGTCCAAAACTCGTTCTTTTCCAATAGAATAACCATGGAAAAGGCAGGAGAGTGGTAAAGTACTGTTTTCTCTAAGTCTGAAGGCTGCCCACACTGTGCCTGTGTGCTGCAGCTTGCATCTTCGCCTTTGGGAAGCTGCCGCTCGCCGATTCTCCCGGAGGCGAAGAAGCGGCTTCTTCGCACACAGAGCATTGTGGCGAGCGCAGGGAGCTCCTGAGAGCGGTTTGTGCCGAAAGAAGCCCGGGACCGGCACTTAGCTTCGGAGAGCTGCGTATCTGCGTCTTCTGCGTGTCTTGCCGCTCTACACTCAGCAAAAAGCTTTTCCACCATATTTTGCAAGGAGAAACTCTGCCAGGAAAGAAAACATCCAAAATCTTGTTCTAAAGCTTGCACGGGGGTCTGCAAAGAGTTTGGCAAGAATGAAAGGTAGTTGTCCAAAACTCGTTCTTTTCCAATAGAATAACCATGGAAAAGGCAGGAGAGTGGTAAAGTACTGTTTTCTCTAAGTCTGAAGGCTGCCCACACTGTGCCTGTGTGCTGCAGCTTGCATCTTCGCCTTTGGGAAGCTGCCGCTCGCCGATTCTCCCGGAGGCGAAGAAGCGGCTTCTTCGCACACAGAGCATTGTGGCGAGCGCAGGGAGCTCCTGAGAGCGGTTTGTGCCGAAAGAAGCCCGGGACCGGCACTTAGCTTCGGAGAGCTGCGTATCTGCGTCTTCTGCGTGTCTTGCCGCTCTACACTCAGCAAAAAGCTTTTCCACCATATTTTGCAAGGAGAAACTCTGCCAGGAAAGAAAACATCCAAAATCTTGTTCTAAAGCTTGCACGGGGGTCTGCAAAGAGTTTGGCAAGAATGAAAGGTAGTTGTCCAAAACTCGTTCTTTTCCAATAGAATAACCATGGAAAAGGCAGGAGAGTGGTAAAGTACTGTTTTCTCTAAGTCTGAAGGCTGCCCACACTGTGCCTGTGTGCTGCAGCTTGCATCTTCGCTTTGGGAAGCTGCCGCTCGCCGATTCTCCCGGAGGCGAAGAAGCGGCTTCTTCGCACACAGAGCATTGTGGCGAGCGCAGGGAGCTCCTGAGAGCGGTTTGTGCCGAAAGAAGCCCGGGACCGGCACTTAGCTTCGGAGAGCTGCGTATCTGCGTCTTCTGCGTGTCTTGCCGCTCTACACTCAGCCAAAAGCTTTTCCACCATATCTTGCAAGGAGAAACTCTGCCAGGAAAGAAAACATCCAAAATCTTGTTCTAAAGCTTGCACGGGGGTCTGCAAAGAGTTTGGCAAGAATGAAAGGTAGTTGTCCAAAACTCGTTCTTTTCCAATAGAAGAACCATGGAAAAGGCAGGAGAGTGGTAAAGTACTGTTTTCTCTAAGTCTGAAGGCTGCCCACACTGTGCCTGCGTGCTGCAGCTTGCATCTTCGCCTTTGGGAAACTGCCGCTCGCCGATTCTCCCGGAGGCGAAGAAGCGGCTTCTTCGCACACAGAGCATTGTGGCGAGCGCAGGGAGCTCCTGAGAGCGGTTTGTGCCGAAAGAAGCCCGGGACCGGCACTTAGCTTCGGAGAGCTGCGTATCTGCGTCTTCTGCGTGTCTTGCCGCTCTACACTCAGCAAAAAGCGTTTCCACCATATCTTGCAAGGAGAAACTCTGCCAGGAAAGAAAACATCCAAAATCTTGTTCTAAAGCTTGCACGGGGGTCTGCAAAGAGTTTGGCAAGAATGAAAGGTAGTTGTCCAAAACTCGTTCTTTTCCAATAGAATAACCATGGAAAAGGCAGGAGAGTGGTAAAGTACTGTTTTCTCTAAGTCTGAAGGCTGCCCACACTGTGCCTGTGTGCTGCAGCTTGCATCTTCGCCTTTGGGAAGCTGCCGCTCGCCGATTCTCCCGGAGGCGAAGAAGCGGCTTCTTCGCACACAGAGCATTGTGGCGAGCGCAGGGAGCTCCTGAGAGCGGTTTGTGCCGAAAGAAGCCCGGGACCGGCACTTAGCTTCGGAGAGCTGCGTATCTGCGTCTTCTGCGTGTCTTGCCGCTCTACACTCAGCAAAAAGCTTTTCCACCATATCTTGCAAGGAGAAACTCTGCCAGGAAAGAAAACATCCAAAATCTTGTTCTAAAGCTTGCACGGAGGTCTGCAAAGAGTTTGGCAAGAATGAAAGGTAGTTGTCCAAAACTCGTTCTTTTCCAATAGAATAACCATGGAAAAGGCAGGAGAGTGGTAAAGTACTGTTTTCTCTAAGTCTGAAGGCTGCCCACACTGTGCCTGTGTGCTGCAGCTTGCATCTTCGCTTTGGGAAGCTGCCGCTCGCCGATTCTCCCGGAGGCGAAGAAGCGGCTTCTTCGCACACAGAGCATTGTGGCGAGCGCAGGGAGCTCCTGAGAGCGGTTTGTGCCGAAAGAAGCCCGGGACCGGCACTTAGCTTCGGAGAGCTGCGTATCTGCGTCTTCTGCGTGTCTTGCCGCTCTACACTCAGCAAAAAGCTTTTCCAGCATATCTTGCAAGGAGAAACTCTGCCAGGAAAGAAAACATCCAAAATCTTGTTCTAAAGCTTGCACGGGGGTCTGCAAAGAGTTTGGCAAGAATGAAAGGTAGTTGTCCAAAACTCGTTCTTTTCCAATAGAATAACCATGGAAAAGGCAGGAGAGTGGTAAAGTACTGTTTTCTCTAAGTCTGAAGGCTGCCCACACTGTGCCTGTGTGCCGCAGCTTGCATCTTCGCCTTTGGGAAGCTGCCGCTCGCCGATTCTCCCGGAGGCGAAGAAGCGGCTTCTTCGCACACAGAGCATTGTGGCGAGCGCAGGGAGCTCCTGAGAGCGGTTTGTGCCGAAAGAAGCCCGGGACCGGCACTTAGCTTCGGAGAGCTGCGTATCTGCGTCTTCTGCGTGTCTTGCCGCTCTACACTCAGCAAAAAGCTTTTCCAGCATATCTTGCAAGGAGAAACTCTGCCAGGAAAGAAAACATCCAAAATCTTGTTCTAAAGCTTGCACGGGGGTCTGCAAAGAGTTTGGCAAGAATGAAAGGTAGTTGTCCAAAACTCGTTCTTTTCCAATAGAATAACCATGGAAAAGGCAGGAGAGTGGTAAAGTACTGTTTTCTCTAAGTCTGAAGGCTGCCCACACTGTGCCTGTGTGCTGCAGCTTGCATCTTCGCCTTTGGGAAGCTGCCGCTCGCCGATTCTCCCGGAGGCGAAGAAGCGGCTTCTTCGCACACAGAGCATTGTGGCGAGCGCAGGGAGCTCCTGAGAGCGGTTTGTGCCGAAAGAAGCCCGGGACCGGCACTTAGCTTCGGAGAGCTGCGTATCTGCGTCTTCTGCGTGTCTTGCCGCTCTACACTCAGCAAAAAGCTTTTCCAGCATATTTTGCAAGGAGAAACTCTGCCAGGAAAGAAAACATCCAAAATCTTGTTCTAAAGCTTGCACGGGGGTCTGCAAAGAGTTTGGCAAGAATGAAAGGTAGTTGTCCAAAACTCGTTCTTTTCCAATAGAATAACCATGGAAAAGGCAGGAGAGTGGTAAAGTACTGTTTTCTCTAAGTCTGAAGGCTGCCCACACTGTGCCTGTGTGCTGCAGCTTGCATCTTCGCCTTTGGGAAGCTGCCGCTCGCCGATTCTCCCGGAGGCGAAGAAGCGGCTTCTTCGCACACAGAGCATTGTGGCGAGCGCAGGGAGCTCCTGAGAGCGGTTTGTGCCGAAAGAAGCCCGGGACCGGCACTTAGCTTCGGAGAGCTGCGTATCTGCGTCTTCTGCGTGTCTTGCCGCTCTACACTCAGCAAAAAGCTTTTCCACCATATTTTGCAAGGAGAAACTCTGCCAGGAAAGAAAACATCCAAAATCTTGTTCTAAAGCTTGCACGGGGGTCTGCAAAGAGTTTGGCAAGAATGAAAGGTAGTTGTCCAAAACTCGTTCTTTTCCAATAGAATAACCATGGAAAAGGCAGGAGAGTGGTAAAGTACTGTTTTCTCTAAGTCTGAAGGCTGCCCACACTGTGCCTGTGTGCTGCAGCTTGCATCTTCGCCTTTGGGAAGCTGCCGCTCGCCGATTCTCCCGGAGGCGAAGAAGCGGCTTCTTCGCACACAGAGCATTGTGGCGAGCGCAGGGAGCTCCTGAGAGCGGTTTGTGCCGAAAGAAGCCCGGGACCGGCACTTAGCTTCGGAGAGCTGCGTATCTGCGTCTTCTGCGTGTCTTGCCGCTCTACACTCAGCAAAAAGCTTTTCCACCATATTTTGCAAGGAGAAACTCTGCCAGGAAAGAAAACATCCAAAATCTTGTTCTAAAGCTTGCACGGGGGTCTGCAAAGAGTTTGGCAAGAATGAAAGGTAGTTGTCCAAAACTCGTTCTTTTCCAATAGAATAACCATGGAAAAGGCAGGAGAGTGGTAAAGTACTGTTTTCTCTAAGTCTGAAGGCTGCCCACACTGTGCCTGTGTGCTGCAGCTTGCATCTTCGCTTTGGGAAGCTGCCGCTCGCCGATTCTCCCGGAGGCGAAGAAGCGGCTTCTTCGCACACAGAGCATTGTGGCGAGCGCAGGGAGCTCCTGAGAGCGGTTTGTGCCGAAAGAAGCCCGGGACCGGCACTTAGCTTCGGAGAGCTGCGTATCTGCGTCTTCTGCGTGTCTTGCCGCTCTACACTCAGCAAAAAGCTTTTCCACCATATCTTGCAAGGAGAAACTCTGCCAGGAAAGAAAACATCCAAAATCTTGTTCTAAAGCTTGCACGGGGGTCTGCAAAGAGTTTGGCAAGAATGAAAGGTAGTTGTCCAAAACTCGTTCTTTTCCAATAGAATAACCATGGAAAAGGCAGGAGAGTGGTAAAGTACTGTTTTCTCTAAGTCTGAAGGCTGCCCACACTGTGCCTGTGTGCTGCAGCTTGCATCTTCGCCTTTGGGAAGCTGCCGCTCGCCGATTCTCCCGCAGGCGAAGAAGCGGCTTCTTCGCACACAGAGCATTGTGGCGAGCGCAGGGAGCTCCTGAGAGCGGTTTGTGCCGAAAGAAGCCCGGGACCGGCACTTAGCTTCGGAGAGCTGCGTATCTGCGTCTTCTGCGTGTCTTGCCGCTCTACACTCAGCAAAAAGCTTTTCCAGCATATCTTGCAAGGAGAAACTCTGCCAGGAAAGAAAACATCCAAAATCTTGTTCTAAAGCTTGCACGGGGGTCTGCAAAGAGTTTGGCAAGAATGAAAGGTAGTTGTCCAAAACTCGTTCTTTTCCAATAGAATAACCATGGAAAAGGCAGGAGAGTGGTAAAGTACTGTTTTCTCTAAGTCTGAAGGCTGCCCACACTGTGCCTGTGTGCTGCAGCTTGCATCTTCGCCTTTGGGAAGCTGCCGCTCGCCGATTCTCCCGGAGGCGAAGAAGCGGCTTCTTCGCACACAGAGCATTGTGGCGAGCGCAGGGAGCTCCTGAGAGCGGTTTGTGCCGAAAGAAGCCCGGGACCGGCACTTAGCTTCGGAGAGCTGCGTATCTGCGTCTTCTGCGTGTCTTGCCGCTCTACACTCAGCAAAAAGCTTTTCCACCATATCTTGCAAGGAGAAACTCTGCCAGGAAAGAAAACATCCAAAATCTTGTTCTAAAGCTTGCACGGGGGTCTGCAAAGAGTTTGGCAAGAATGAAAGGTAGTTGTCCAAAACTCGTTCTTTCCAATAGAATAACCATGGAAAAGGCAGGAGAGTGGTAAAGTACTGTTTTCTCTAAGTCTGAAGGCTGCCCACACTGTGCCTGTGTGCTGCAGCTTGCATCTTCGCCTTTGGGAAGCTGCCGCTCGCCGATTCTCCCGGAGGCGAAGAAGCGGCTTCTTCGCACACAGAGCATTGTGGCGAGCGCAGGGAGCTCCTGAGAGCGGTTTGTGCCGAAAGAAGCCCGGGACCGGCACTTAGCTTCGGAGAGCTGCGTATCTGCGTCTTCTGCGTGTCTTGCCGCTCTACACTCAGCAAAAAGCTTTTCCACCCATATTTTGCAAGGAGAAACTCTGCCAGGAAAGAAAACATCCAAAATCTTGTTCTAAAGCTTGCACGGGGGTCTGCAAAGAGTTTGGCAAGAATGAAAGGTAGTTGTCCAAAACTCGTTCTTTTCCAATAGAATAACCATGGAAAAGGCAGGAGAGTGGTAAAGTACTGTTTTCTCTAAGTCTGAAGGCTGCCCACACTGTGCCTGTGTGCTGCAGCTTGCATCTTCGCCTTTGGGAAGCTGCCGCTCGCCGATTCTCCCGGAGGCGAAGAAGCGGCTTCTTCGCACACAGAGCATTGTGGCGAGCGCAGGGAGCTCCTGAGAGCGGTTTGTGCCGAAAGAAGCCCGGGACCGGCACTTAGCTTCGGAGAGCTGCGTATCTGCGTCTTCTGCGTGTCTTGCCGCTCTACACTCAGCAAAAAGCTTTTCCACCATATCTTGCAAGGAGAAACTCTGCCAGGAAAGAAAACATCCAAAATCTTGTTCTAAAGCTTGCACGGGGGTCTGCAAAGAGTTTGGCAAGAATGAAAGGTAGTTGTCCAAAACTCGTTCTTTTCCAATAGAATAACCATGGAAAAGGCAGGAGAGTGGTAAAGTACTGTTTTCTCTAAGTCTGAAGGCTGCCCACACTGTGCCTGTGTGCTGCAGCTTGCATCTTCGCCTTTGGGAAGCTGCCGCTCGCCGATTCTCCCGGAGGCGAAGAAGCGGGCTTCTTCGCACACAGAGCATTGTGGCGAGCGCAGGGAGCTCCTGAGAGCGGTTTGTGCCGAAAGAAGCCCGGGACCGGCACTTAGCTTCGGAGAGCTGCGTATCTGCGTCTTCTGCGTGTCTTGCCGCTCTACACTCAGCAAAAAGCTTTTCCAGCATATCTTGCAAGGAGAAACTCTGCCAGGAAAGAAAACATCCAAAATCTTGTTCTAAAGCTTGCACGGGGGTCTGCAAAGAGTTTGGCAAGAATGAAAGGTAGTTGTCCAAAACTCGTTCTTTTCCAATAAAATAACCATGGAAAAGGCAGGAGAGTGGTAAAGTACTGTTTTCTCTAAGTCTGAAGGCTGCCCACACTGTGCCTGTGTGCTGCAGCTTGCATCTTCGCCTTTGGGAAGCTGCCGCTCGCCGATTCTCCGGAGGCGAAGAAGCGGCTTCTTCGCACACAGAGCATTGTGGCGAGCGCAGGGAGCTCCTGAGAGCGGTTTGTGCCGAAAGAAGCCCGGGACCGGCACTTAGCTTCGGAGAGCTGCGTATCTGCGTCTTCTGCGTGTCTTGCCGCTCTACACTCAGCAAAAAGCTTTTCCAGCATATTTTGCAAGGAGAAACTCTGCCAGGAAAGAAAACATCCAAAATCTTGTTCTAAAGCTTGCACGGGGGTCTGCAAAGAGTTTGGCAAGAATGAAAGGTAGTTGTCCAAAACTCGTTCTTTTCCAATAGAATAACCATGGAAAAGGCAGGAGAGTGTAAAGCACTGTTTTCTCTAAGTCTGAAGGCTGCCCACACTGTGCCTGTGTGCTGCAGCTTGCATCTTCGCCTTTGGGAAGCTGCCGCTCGCCGATTCTCCCGGAGGCGAAGAAGCGGCTTCTTCGCACACAGAGCATTGTGGCGAGCGCAGGGAGCTCCTGAGAGCGGTTTGTGCCGAAAGAAGCCCGGACCGGCACTTAGCTTCGGAGAGCTGCGTATCTGCGTCTTCTGCGTGTCTTGCCGCTCTGACACTCAGCAAAAAGCTTTTCCAGCATATCTTGCAAGGAGAAACTCTGCCAGGAAAGAAAACATCCAAAATCTTGTTCTAAAGCTTGCACGGGGGTCTGCAAAGAGTTTTGCAAGAATGAAAGGTAGTTGTCCAAAACTCGTTCTTTTCCAATAGAATAACCATGGAAAAGGCAGGAGAGTGGTAAAGTACTGTTTTCTCGAAGTCTGAAGGCTGCCCACACTGTGCCTGTGTGCTGCAGCTTGCATCTTCGCCTTTGGGAAGCTGCCGCTCGCCGATTCTCCCGGAGGCGAAGAAGCGGCTTCTTCGCACACAGAGCATTGTGGCGAGCACAGGGAGCTCCTGAGAGCGGTTTGTGCCGAAAGAAGCCCGGGACCGGCACTTAGCTTCGGAGAGCTGCGTATCTGCGTCTTCTGCGTGTCTTGCCGCTCTACACTCAGCAAAAAGCTTTTCCACCATATCTTGCAAGGAGAAACTCTGCCAGGAAGAAAACATCCAAAAATCTTGTTCTAAGCTTGCACGGGGGTCTGCAAAGAGTTTGGCAAGAATGAAAGGTAGTTGTCCAAAACTCGTTCTTTTCCAATAGAATAACCATGGAAAAGGCAGGAGAGTGGTAAAGCACTGTTTTCTCTAAGTCTGAAGGCTGCCCACACTGTGCCTGTGTGCTGCAGCTTGCATCTTCGCCTTTGGGAAGCTGCCGCTCGCCGATTCTCCCGGAGGCGAAGAAGCGGCTTCTTCGCACACAGAGCATTGTGGCGAGCGCAGGGAGCTCCTGAGAGCGGTTTGTGCCGAAAGAAGCCCGGGACCGGCACTTAGCTTCGGAGAGCTGCGTATCTGCGTCTTCTGCGTGTCTTGCCGCTCTACACTCAGCAAAAAGCTTTTCCAGCATATTTTGCAAGGAGAAACTCTGCCAGGAAAGAAAACATCCAAAATCTTGTTCTAAAGCTTGCAGGGGGGTCTGCAATGAGTTTGGCAAGAATGAAAGGTAGTTGTCCAAAACTCGTTCTTTTCCAATAGAATAACCATGGAAAAGGCAGGAGAGTGGTAAAGTACTGTTTTCTCTAAGTCTGAAGGCTGCCCACACTGTGCCTGTGTGCTGCAGCTTGCATCTTCGCCTTTGGGAAGCTGCCGCTCGCCGATTCTCCCGGAGGCGAAGAAGCAGCTTCTTCGCACACAGAGCATTGTGGCGAGCGCAGGGAGCTCCTGAGAGCGGTTTGTGCCGAAAGAAGCCGGGACCGGCACTTAGCTTCGGAGAGCTGCGTATCTGCGTCTTCTGCGTGTCTTGCCGCTCTACACTCAGCAAAAAGCTTTTCCACCATATCTTGCAAGGAGAAACTCTGCCAGGAAAGAAACATCCAAAATCTTCTTCTAAAGCTTGCACGGGGGTCTGCAAAGAGTTTGGCAAGAATGAAAGGTAGTTGTCCAAAACTCGTTCTTTTCCAATAGAATAACCATGGAAAAGGCAGGAGAGTGGTAAAGTACTGTTTTCTCTAAGTCTGAAGGCTGCCCACACTGTGCCTGTGTGCTGCAGCTTGCATCTTCGCCTTTTGGGAAGCTGCCCGCTCGCCGATTCTCCCGGAGGCGAAGAAGCGGCTTCTTCGCACACAGAGCCATTGTGGCGAGCGCAGGGAGCTCCTGAGAGCGGTTTGTGCCGAAAGAAGCCCGGGACCGGCACTTAGCTTCGGAGAGCTGCGTATCTGCGTCTTCTGCGTGTCTTGCCGCTCTACACTCAGCCAAAAGCTTTTCCACCATATCTTGCAAGGAGAAACTCTGCCAGGAAAGAAAACATCCAAAATCTTGTTCTAAAGCTTGCACGGGGGTCTGCAAAGAGTTTGGCAAGAATGAAAGGTAGTTGTCCAAACTCGTTCTTTTCCAATAGGAATAACCATGGAAAAGGCAGGAGAGTGGTAAAGTACTGTTTTCTCTAAGTCTGAAGGCTGCCCACACTGTGCCTGTGTGCTGCAGCTTGCATCTTCGCCTTTGGGAAGCTGCCGCTCGCCGATTCTCCCGGAGGCGAAGAAGCGGCTTCTTCGCACACAGAGCATTGTGGCGAGCGCAGGGAGCTCCTGAGAGCGGTTTGTGCCGAAAGAAGCCCGGGACCGGCACTTAGCTTCGGAGAGCTGCGTATCTGCGTCTTCTGCGTGTCTTGCCGCTCTACACTCAGCAAAAAGCTTTTCCACCATATCTTGCAAGGAGAAACTCTGCCAGGAAAGAAAACATCCAAAATCTTGTTCTAAAGCTTGCACGGGGGTCTGCAAAGAGTTTGGCAAGAATGAAAGGTAGTTGTCCAAAACTCGTTCTTTTCCAATAAAATAACCATGGAAAAGGCAGGAAAGTGGTAAAGTACTGTTTTCTCTAAGTCTGAAGGCTGCCCACACTGTGCCTGTGTGCTGCAGCTTGCATCTTCGCCTTTGGGAAGCTGCCGCTCGCCGATTCTCCCGGAGGCGAAGAAGCGGCTTCTTCGCACACAGAGCATTGTGGCGAGCGCAGGGAGCTCCTGAGAGCGGTTTGTGCCGAAAGAAGCCCGGGACCGGCACTTAGCTTCGGAGAGCTGCGTATCTGCGTCTTCTGCGTGTCTTGCCGCTCTACACTCAGCAAAAAGCTTTTCCACCATATTTTGCAAGGAGAAACTCTGCCAGGAAAGAAAACATCCAAAATCTTGTTCTAAAGCTTGCACGGGGGTCTGCAAAGAGTTTGGCAAGAATGAAAGGTAGTTGTCCAAAACTCGTTCTTTTCCAATAGAATAACCATGGAAAAGGCAGGAGAGTGGTAAAGTACTGTTTTCTCTAAGTCTGAAGGCTGCCCACACTGTGCCTGTGTGCTGCAGCTTGCATCTTCGCCTTTGGGAAGCTGCCGCTCGCCGATTCTCCCGGAGGCGAAGAAGCGGCTTCTTCGCACACAGAGCATTGTGGCGAGCGCAGGGAGCTCCTGAGAGCGGTTTGTGCCGAAAGAAGCCCGGGACCGGCACTTAGCTTCGGAGAGCTGCGTATCTGCGTCTTCTGCGTGTCTTGCCGCTCTACACTCAGCAAAAAGCTTTTCCAGCATATCTTGCAAGGAGAAACTCTGCCAGGAAAGAAAACATCCAAAATCTTGTTCTAAAGCTTGCACGGGGGTCTGCAAAGAGTTTGGCAAGAATGAAAGGTAGTTGTCCAAAACTCGTTCTTTTCCAATAGAATAACCATGGAAAAGGCAGGAGAGTGGTAAAGTACTGTTTTCTCTAAGTCTGAAGGCTGCCCACACTGTGCCTGTGTGCTGCAGCTTGCATCTTCGCCTTTGGGAAGCTGCCGCTCGCCGATTCTCCCGGAGGCGAAGAAGCGGCTTCTTCGCACACAGAGCATTGTGGCGAGCGCAGGGAGCTCCTGAGAGCGGTTTGTGCCGAAAGAAGCCCGGGACCGGCACTTAGCTTCGGAGAGCTGCGTATCTGCGTCTTCTGCGTGTCTTGCCGCTCTACACTCAGCAAAAAGCTTTTCCACCATATCTTGCAAGGAGAAACTCTGCCAGGAAAGAAAACATCCAAAATCTTCTTCTAAAGCTTGCACGGGGGTCTGCAAAGAGTTTGGCAAGAATGAAAGGTAGTTGTCCAAAACTCGTTCTTTTCCAATAGAATAACCATGGAAAAGGCAGGAGAGTGGTAAAGTACTGTTTTCTCTAAGTCTGAAGGCTGCCCACACTGTGCCTGTGTGCTGCAGCTTGCATCTTCGCCTTTGGGAAGCTGCCGCTCGCCGATTCTCCCGGAGGCGAAGAAGCGGCTTCTTCGCACACAGAGCATTGTGGCGAGCGCAGGGAGCTCCTGAGAGCGGTTTGTGCCGAAAGAAGCCCGGGACCGGCACTTAGCTTCGGAGAGCTGCGTATCTGCGTCTTCTGCGTGTCTTGCCGCTCTACACTCAGCAAAAAGCTTTTCCACCATATTTTGCAAGGAGAAACTCTGCCAGGAAAGAAAACATCCAAAATCTTGTTCTAAAGCTTGCACGGGGGTCTGCAAAGAGTTTGGCAAGAATGAAAGGTAGTTGTCCAAAACTCGTTCTTTTCCAATAGAATAACCATGGAAAAGGCAGGAGAGTGGTAAAGTACTGTTTTCTCTAAGTCTGAAGGCTGCCCACACTGTGCCTGTGTGCTGCAGCTTGCATCTTCGCCTTTGGGAAGCTGCCGCTCGCCGATTCTCCCGGAGGCGAAGAAGCGGCTTCTTCGCACACAGAGCATTGTGGCGAGCGCAGGGAGCTCCTGAGAGCGGTTTGTGCCGAAAGAAGCCCGGGACCGGCACTTAGCTTCGGAGAGCTGCGTATCTGCGTCTTTCTGCGTGTCTTGCCGCTCTACACTCAGCAAAAAGCTTTTCCACCATATCTTGCAAGGAGAAACTCTGCCAGGAAAGAAAACATCCAAAATCTTGTTCTAAAGCTTGCACGGGGGTCTGCAAAGAGTTTGGCAAGAATGAAAGGTAGTTGTCCAAAACTCGTTCTTTTCCAATAGAATAACCATGGAAAAGGCAGGAGAGTGGTAAAGTACTGTTTTCTCTAAGTCTGAAGGCTGCCCACACTGTGCCTGTGTGCTGCAGCTTGCATCTTCGCCTTTGGGAAGCTGCCGCTCGCCGATTCTCCCGGAGGCGAAGAAGCGGCTTCTTCGCACACAGAGCATTGTGGCGAGCGCAGGGAGCTCCTGAGAGCGGTTTGTGCCGAAAGAAGCCCGGGACCGGCACTTAGCTTCGGAGAGCTGCGTATCTGCGTCTTCTGCGTGTCTTGCCGCTCTACACTCAGCAAAAAGCTTTTCCACCATATCTTGCAAGGAGAAACTCTGCCAGGAAAGAAAACATCCAAAATCTTGTTCTAAAGCTTGCACGGGGGTCTGCAAAGAGTTTGGCAAGAATGAAAGGTAGTTGTCCAAAACTCGTTCTTTTCCAATAGAATAACCATGGATAAGGCAGGAGAGTGGTAAAGTACTGTTTTCTCTAAGTCTGAAGGCTGCCCACACTGTGCCTGTGTGCTGCAGCTTGCATCTTCGCCTTTGGGAAGCTGCCGCTCGCCGATTCTCCCGGAGGCGAAGAAGCGGCTTCTTCGCACACAGAGCATTGTGGCGAGCGCAGGGAGCTCCTGAGAGCGGTTTGTGCCGAAAGAAGCCCGGGACCGGCACTTAGCTTCGGAGAGCTGCGTATCTGCGTCTTCTGCGTGTCTTGCCGCTCTACACTCAGCAAAAAGCTTTTCCACCATATTTTGCAAGGAGAAACTCTGCCAGGAAAGAAAACATCCAAAATCTTGTTCTAAAGCTTGCACGGGGGTCTGCAAAGAGTTTGGCAAGAATGAAAGGTAGTTGTCCAAAACTCGTTCTTTTCCAATAGAATAACCATGGAAAAGGCAGGAGAGTGGTAAAGTACTGTTTTCTCTAAGTCTGAAGGCTGCCCACACTGTGCCTGTGTGCTGCAGCTTGCATCTTCGCCTTTGGGAAGCTGCCGCTCGCCGATTCTCCCGGAGGCGAAGAAGCGGCTTCTTCGCACACAGAGCATTGTGGCGAGCGCAGGGAGCTCCTGAGAGCGGTTTGTGCCGAAAGAAGCCCGGGACCGGCACTTAGCTTCGGAGAGCTGCGTATCTGCGTCTTCTGCGTGTCTTGCCGCTCTACACTCAGCAAAAAGCTTTTCCAGCATATTTTGCAAGGAGAAACTCTGCCAGGAAAGAAAACATCCAAAATCTTGTTCTAAAGCTTGCAGGGGGGTCTGCAAAGAGTTTGGCAAGAATGAAAGGTAGTTGTCCAAAACTCGTTCTTTTCCAATAGAATAACCATGGAAAAGGCAGGAGAGTGGTAAAGTACTGTTTTCTCGAAGTCTGAAGGCTGCCCACACTGTGCCTGTGTGCTGCAGCTTGCATCTTCGCCTTTGGGAAGCTGCCGCTCGCCGATTCTCCCGGAGGCGAAGAAGCGGCTTCTTCGCACACAGAGCATTGTGGCGAGCGCAGGGAGCTCCTGAGAGCGGTTTGTGCCGAAAGAAGCCCGGGACCGGCACTTAGCTTCGGAGAGCTGCGTATCTGCGTCTTCTGCGTGTCTTGCCGCTCTACACTCAGCAAAAAGCTTTTCCACCATATCTTGCAAGGAGAAACTCTGCCAGGAAAGAAAACATCCAAAATCTTGTTCTAAAGCTTGCACGGGGGTCTGCAAAGAGTTTGGCAAGAATGAAAGGTAGTTGTCCTCGTTCTTTTCCAATAGAATAACCATGGAAAAGGCAGGAGAGTGGTAAAGTACTGTTTTCTCTAAGTCTGAAGGCTGCCCACACTGTGCCTGTGTGCTGCAGCTTGCATCTTCGCCTTTGGGAAGCTGCCGCTCGCCGATTCTCCCGGAGGCGAAGAAGCGGCTTCTTCGCACACAGAGCATTGTGGCGAGCGCAGGGAGCTCCTGAGAGCGGTTTGTGCCGAAAGAAGCCCGGGACCGGCACTTAGCTTCGGAGAGCTGCGTATCTGCGTCTTCTGCGTGTCTTGCCGCTCTACACTCAGCAAAAAGCTTTTCCACCATATCTTGCAAGGAGAAACTCTGCCAGGAAAGAAAACATCCAAAATCTTGTTCTAAAGCTTGCACGGGGGTCTGCAAAGAGTTTGGCAAGAATGAAAGGTAGTTGTCCAAAACTCGTTCTTTTCCAATAGAATAACCATGGAAAAGGCAGGAGAGTGGTAAAGTACTGTTTTCTCTAAGTCTGAAGGCTGCCCACACTGTGCCTGTGTGCTGCAGCTTGCATCTT
This sequence comes from Molothrus aeneus, assembly GCF_037042795.1. NCBI lineage: Eukaryota > Metazoa > Chordata > Aves > Passeriformes > Icteridae > Molothrus > Molothrus aeneus. The sequence continues at coordinate 104,849 of NW_027099225.1, forward strand.
CACCTTTGGGAAGCTGCCGCTCGCCGATTCTCCCGGAGGCGAAGAAGCGGCTTCTTCGCACACAGAGCATTGTTGCGAGCGCAGTGAGCTCCTGAGAGCGGTTTGTGCCGAAAGAAGCCCGGGACCGGCACTTAGCTTCGGAGAGCTGCGTATCTGCGTCTTCTGCGTGTCTTGCCGCTCTACACTCAGCAAAAAGCTTTTCCACCATATCTTGCAAGGAGAAACTCTGCCAGGAAAGAAAACATCCAAAATCTTGTTCTAAAGCTTGCACGGGGGTCTGCAAAGAGTTTGGCAAGAATGAAAGGTAGTTGTCCAAAACTCGTTCTTTTCCAATAGAATAACCATGGAAAAGGCAGGAGAGTGGTAAAGTACTGTTTTCTCTAAGTCTGAAGGCTGCCCACACTGTGCCTGTGTGCTGCAGCTTGCATCTTCGCCTTTGGGAAGCTGCCGCTCGCCGATTCTCCCGGAGGCGAAGAAGCGGCTTCTTCGCACACAGAGCATTGTGGCGAGCGCGGGGAGCTCCTGAGAGCGGTTTGTGCCGAAAGAAGCCCGGGACCGGCACTTAGCTTCGGAGAGCTGCGTATCTGCGTCTTCTGCGTGTCTTGCCGCTCTACACTCAGCAAAAAGCTTTTCCACCATATCTTGCAAGGAGAAACTCTGCCAGGAAAGAAAACATCCAAAATCTTCTTCTAAAGCTTGCACGGGGGTCTGCAAAGAGTTTGGCAAGAATGAAAGGTAGTTGTCCAAAACTCGTTCTTTTCCAATAGAATAACCATGGAAAAGGCAGGAGAGTGGTAAAGTACTGTTTTCTCTAAGTCTGAAGGCTGCCCACACTGTGCCTGTGTGCTGCAGCTTGCATCTTCACCTTTGGGAAGCTGCCGCTCGCCGATTCTCCCGGAGGCGAAGAAGCGGCTTCTTCGCACACAGAGCATTGTGGCGAGCACAGGGAGCTCCTGAGAGCGGTTTGTGCCGAAAGAAGCCCGGGACCGGCACTTAGCTTCGGAGAGCTGCGTATCTGCGTCTTCTGCGTGTCTTGCCGCTCTACACTCAGCAAAAAGCTTTTCCACCATATCTTGCAAGGAGAAACTCTGCCAGGAAAGAAAACATCCAAAATCTTGTTCTAAAGCTTGCACGGGGGTCTGCAAAGAGTTTGGCAAGAATGAAAGGTAGTTGTCCAAAACTCGTTCTTTTCCAATAGAATAACCATGGAAAAGGCAGGAGAGTGGTAAAGTACTGTTTTCTCTAAGTCTGAAGGCTGCCCACACTGTGCCTGTGTGCTGCAGCTTGCATCTTCGCCTTTGGGAAGCTGACGCTCGCCGATTCTCTCGGAGGCGAAGAAGCGGCTTCTTCGCACACAGAGCATTGTGGCGAGCGCAGGGAGCTCCTGAGAGCGGTTTGTGCCGAAAGAAGCCCGGGACCGGCACTTAGCTTCGGAGAGCTGCGTATCTGCGTCTTCTGCGTGTCTTGCCGCTCTACACTCAGCAAAAAGCTTTTCCACCATATCTTGCAAGGAGAAACTCTGCCAGGAAAGAAAACATCCAAAATCTTGTTCTAAAGCTTGCACAGGGGTCTGCAAAGAGTTTGGCAAGAATGAAAGGTAGTTGTCCAAAACTCGTTCTTTTCCAATAGAATAACCATGGAAAAGGCAGGAGAGTGGTAAAGTACTGTTTTCTCTAAGTCTGAAGGCTGCCCACACTGTGCCTGTGTGCTGCAGCTTGCATCTTCGCCTTTGGGAAGCTGCCGCTCGCCGATTCTCCCGCAGGCGAAGAAGCGGCTTCTTCGCACACAGAGCATTGTGGCGAGCGCAGGGAGCTCCTGAGAGTGGTTTGTGCCGAAAGAAGCCCGGGACCGGCACTTAGCTTCGGAGAGCTGCGTATCTGCGTCTTCTGCGTGTCTTGCCGCTCTACACTCAGCAAAAAGCTTTTCCACCATATCTTGCAAGGAGAAACTCTGCCAGGAAAGAAAACATCCAAAATCTTGTTCTAAAGCTTGCACGGGGGTCTGCAAAGAGTTTGGCAAGAATGAAAGGTAGTTGTCCAAAACTCGTTCTTTTCCAATAGAATAACCATGGAAAAGGCAGGAGAGTGGTAAAGTACTGTTTTCTCTAAGTCTGAAGGCTGCCCACACTGTGCCTGTGTGCTGCAGCTTGCATCTTCGCCTTTGGGAAGCTGCCGCTCGCCGATTCTCCCGGAGGCAAAGAAGCGGCTTCTTCGCACACAGAGCATTGTGGCGAGCGCAGGGAGCTCCTGAGAGCGGTTTGTGCCGAAAGAAGCCCGGGACCGGCACTTAGCTTCGGAGAGCTGCGTATCTGCGTCTTCTGCGTGTCTTGCCGCTCTACACTCAGCAAAAAGCTTTTCCACCATATCTTGCAAGGAGAAACTCTGCCAGGGAAGAAAACATCCAAAATCTTGTTCTAAAGCTTGCACAGGGGTCTGCAAAGAGTTTGGCAAGAATGAAAGGTAGTTGTCCAAAACTCGTTCTTTTCCAATAGAATAACCATGGAAAAGGCAGGAGAGTGGTAAAGTACTGTTTTCTCTAAGTCTGAAGGCTGCCCACACTGTGCCTGTGTGCTGCAGCTTGCATCTTCGCCTTTGGCAAGCTGCCGCTCGCCGATTCTCCCGGAGGCGAAGAAGCGGCTTCTTCGCACACAGAGCATTGTGGCGAGCGCAGGGAGCTCCTGAGAGCGGTTTGTGCCGAAAGAAGCCCGGGACCGGCACTTAGCTTCGGAGAGCTGCGTATCTGCGTCTTCTGCGTGTCTTGCCGCTCTACACTCAGCAAAAAGCTTTTCCACCATATCTTGCAAGGAGAAACTCTGCCAGGAAAGAAAACATCCAAAATCTTGTTCTAAAGCTTGCACGGGGGTCTGCAAAGAGTTTGGCAAGAATGAAAGGTAGTTGTCCAAAACTCGTTCTTTTCCAATAGAATAACCATGGAAAAGGCAGGAGAGTGGTAAAGTACTGTTTTCTCTAAGTCTGAAGGCTGCCCACACTGTGCCTGTGTGCTGCAGCTTGCATCTTCGCCTTTGGGAAGCTGCCGCTCGCCGATTCTCCCGCAGGCGAAGAAGCGGCTTCTTCGCACACAGAGCATTGTGGCGAGCGCAGGGAGCTCCTGAGAGCGGTTTGTGCCGAAAGAAGCCCGGGACCGGCACTTAGCTTCGGAGAGCTGCGTATCTGCGTCTTCTGCGTGTCTTGCCGCTCTACACTCAGCAAAAAGCTTTTCCACCATATCTTGCAAGGAGAAACTCTGCCAGGAAAGAAAACATCCAAAATCTTGTTCTAAAGCTTGCACGGGGGTCTGCAAAGAGTTTGGCAAGAATGAAAGGTAGTTGTCCAAAACTCGTTCTTTTCCAATAGAATAACCATGGAAAAGGCAGGAGAGTGGTAAAGTACTGTTTTCTCTAAGTCTGAAGGCTGCCCACACTGTGCCTGTGTGCTGCAGCTTGCATCTTCGCCTTTGGGAAGCTGCCGCTCGCCGATTCTCCCGGAGGCGAAGAAGCGGCTTCTTCGCACACAGAGCATTGTGGCGAGCGCGGGGAGCTCCTGAGAGCGGTTTGTGCCGAAAGAAGCCCGGGACCGGCACTTAGCTTCGGAGAGCTGCGTATCTGCGTCTTCTGCGTGTCTTGCCGCTCAACACTCAGCAAAAAGCTTTTCCACCATATCTTGCAAGGAGAAACTCTGCCAGGAAAGAAAACATCCAAAATCTTGTTCTAAAGCTTGCACGCAGGTCTGCAAAGAGTTTGGCAAGAATGAAAGGTAGTTGTCCAAAACTCGTTCTTTTCCAATAGAATAACCATGGAAAAGGCAGGAGAGTGGTAAAGTACTGTTTTCTCTAAGTCTGAAGGCTGCCCACACTGTGCCTGTGTGCTGCAGCTTGCATCTTCGCCTTTGGGAAGCTGCCGCTCGCCGATTCTCCCGGAGGCGAAGAAGCGGCTTCTTCGCACACAGAGCATTGTGGCGAGCGCGGGGAGCTCCTGAGAGCGGTTTGTGCCGAAAGAAGCCCGGGACCGGCACTTAGCTTCGGAGAGCTGCGTATCTGCGTCTTCTGCGTGTCTTGCCGCTCTACACTCAGCAAAAAGCTTCTCCACCATATCTTGCAAGGAGAAACTCTGCCAGGAAAGAAAACATCCAAAATCTTGTTCTAAAGCTTGCACGGGGGTCTGCAAAGAGTTTGGCAAGAATGAAAGGTAGTTGTCCAAAACTCGTTCTTTTCCAATAGAATAACCATGGAAAAGGCAGGAGAGTGGTAAAGTACTGTTTTCTCTAAGTCTGAAGGCTGCCCACACTGTGCCTGTGTGCTGCAGCTTGCATCTTCGCCTTTGGGAAGCTGCCGCTCGCCGATTCTCCCGCAGGCGAAGAAGCGGCTTCTTCGCACACAGAGCATTGTGGCGAGCGCGGGGAGCTCCTGAGAGCGGTTTGTGCCGAAAGAAGCCCGGGACCGGCACTTAGCTTCGGAGAGCTGCGTATCTGCGTCTTCTGCGTGTCTTGCCGCTCTACACTCAGCAAAAAGCTTTTCCACCATATCTTGCAAGGAGAAACTCTGCCAGGAAAGAAAACATCCAAAATCTTGTTCTAAAGCTTGCACGGGGGTCTGCAAAGAGTTTGGCAAGAATGAAAGGTAGTTGTCCAAAACTCGTTCTTTTCCAATAGAATAACCATGGAAAAGGCAGGAGAGTGGTAAAGTACTGTTTTCTCTAAGTCTGAAGGCTGCCCACACTGTGCCTGTGTGCTGCAGCTTGCATCTTCGCCTTTGGGAAGCTGCCGCTCGCCGATTCTCCCGCAGGCGAAGAAGCGGCTTCTTCGCACACAGAGCATTGTGGCGAGCGCAGGGAGCTCCTGAGAGCGGTTTGTGCCGAAAGAAGCCCGGGACCGGCACTTAGCTTCGGAGAGCTGCGTATCTGCGTCTTCTGCGTGTCTTGCCGCTCTACACTCAGCAAAAAGCTTTTCCACCATATCTTGCAAGGAGAAACTCTGCCAGGAAAGAAAACATCCAAAATCTTGTTCTAAAGCTTGCACGGGGGTCTGCAAAGAGTTTGGCAAGAATGAAAGGTAGTTGTCCAAAACTCGTTCTTTTCCAATAGAATAACCATGGAAAAGGCAGGAGAGTGGTAAAGTACTGTTTTCTCTAAGTCTGAAGGCTGCCCACACTGTGCCTGTGTGCTGCAGCTTGCATCTTCGCCTTTGGGAAGCTGCCGCTCGCCGATTCTCCCGGAGGCGAAGAAGCGGCTTCTTCGCACACACAGCATTGTGGCGAGCGCGGGGAGCTCCTGAGAGCGGTTTGTGCCGAAAGAAGCCCGGGACCGGCACTTAGCTTCGGAGAGCTGCGTATCTGCGTCTTCTGCGTGTCTTGCCGCTCTACACTCAGCAAAAAGCTTCTCCACCATATCTTGCAAGGAGAAACTCTGCCAGGAAAGAAAACATCCAAAATCTTGTTCTAAAGCTTGCACAGGGGTCTGCAAAGAGTTTGGCAAGAATGAAAGGTAGTTGTCCAAAACTCGTTCTTTTCCAATAGAATAACCATGGAAAAGGCAGGAGAGTGGTAAAGTACTGTTTTCTCTAAGTCTGAAGGCTGCCCACACTGTGCCTGTGTGCTGCAGCTTGCATCTTCGCCTTTGGGAAGCTGCCGCTCGCCGATTCTCCCGGAGGCGAAGAAGCGGCTTCTTCGCACACACAGCATTGTGGCGAGCGCAGGGAGCTCCTGAGAGCGGTTTGTGCCGAAAGAAGCCCGGGACCGGCACTTAGCTTCGGAGAGCTGCGTATCTGCGTCTTCTGCGTGTCTTGCCGCTCTACACTCAGCAAAAAGCTTTTCCACCATATCTTGCAAGGAGAAACTCTGCCAGGAAAGAAAACATCCAAAATCTTGTTCTAAAGCTTGCACGGGGGTCTGCAAAGAGTTTGGCAAGAATGAAAGGTAGTTGTCCAAAACTCGTTCTTTTCCAATAGAATAACCATGGAAAAGGCAGGAGAGTGGTACTGTTTTCTCTAAGTCTGAAGGCTGCCCACACTGTGCCTGTGTGCTGCAGCTTGCATCTTCGCCTTTGGGAAGCTGCCGCTCGCCGATTCTCCCGGAGGCGAAGAAGCGGCTTCTTCGCACACAGAGCATTGTGGCGAGCGCAGGGAGCTCCTGAGAGCGGTTTGTGCCGAAAGAAGCCCGGGACCGGCACTTAGCTTCGGAGAGCTGCGTATCTGCGTCTTCTGCGTGTCTTGCCGCTCTACACTCAGCAAAAAGCTTTTCCACCATATCTTGCAAGGAGAAACTCTGCCAGGAAAGAAAACATCCAAAATCTTGTTCTAAAGCTTGCACGGGGGTCTGCAAAGAGTTTGGCAAGAATGAAAGGTAGTTGTCCAAAACTCGTTCTTTTCCAATAGAATAACCATGGAAAAGGCAGGAGAGTGGTAAAGTACTGTTTTCTCTAAGTCTGAAGGCTGCCCACACTGTGCCTGTGTGCTGCAGCTTGCATCTTCGCCTTTGGGAAGCTGCCGCTCGCCGATTCTCCCGCAGGCGAAGAAGCGGCTTCTTCGCACACAGAGCATTGTGGCGAGCGCAGGGAGCTCCTGAGAGCGGTTTGTGCCGAAAGAAGCCCGGGACCGGCACTTAGCTTCGGAGAGCTGCGTATCTGCGTCTTCTGCGTGTCTTGCCGCTCTACACTCAGCAAAAAGCTTTTCCACCATATCTTGCAAGGAGAAACTCTGCCAGGAAAGAAAACATCCAAAATCTTGTTCTAAAGCTTGCACGGGGGTCTGCAAAGAGTTTGGCAAGAATGAAAGGTAGTTGTCCAAAACTCGTTCTTTTCCAATAGAATAACCATGGAAAAGGCAGGAGAGTGGTAAAGTACTGTTTTCTCTAAGTCTGAAGGCTGCCCACACTGTGCCTGTGTGCTGCAGCTTGCATCTTCGCCTTTGGGAAGCTGCCGCTCGCCGATTCTCCCGCAGGCGAGGAAGCGGCTTCTTCGCACACACAGCATTGTGGCGAGCGCGGGGAGCTCCTGAGAGCGGTTTGTGCCGAAAGAAGCCCGGGACCGGCACTTAGCTTCGGAGAGCTGCGTATCTGCGTCTTCTGCGTGTCTTGCCGCTCTACACTCAGCAAAAAGCTTTTCCACCATATCTTGCAAGGAGAAACTCTGCCAGGAAAGAAAACATCCAAAATCTTGTTCTAAAGCTTGCACGGGGGTCTGCAAAGAGTTTGGCAAGAATGAAAGGTAGTTGTCCAAAACTCGTTCTTTTCCAATAGAATAACCATGGAAAAGGCAGGAGAGTGGTAAAGTACTGTTTTCTCTAAGTCTGAAGGCTGCCCACACTGTGCCTGTGTGCTGCAGCTTGCATCTTCGCCTTTGGGAAGCTGCCGCTCGCCGATTCTCCCGGAGGCGAAGAAGCGGCTTCTTCGCACACAGAGCATTGTGGCGAGCGCAGGGAGCTCCTGAGAGCGGTTTGTGCCGAAAGAAGCCCGGGACCGGCACTTAGCTTCGGAGAGCTGCGTATCTGCGTCTTCTGCGTGTCTTGCCGCTCTACACTCAGCAAAAAGCTTTTCCACCATATCTTGCAAGGAGAAACTCTGCCAGGAAAGAAAACATCCAAAATCTTGTTCTAAAGCTTGCACAGGGGTCTGCAAAGAGTTTGGCAAGAATGAAAGGTAGTTGTCCAAAACTCGTTCTTTTCCAATAGAATAACCATGGAAAAGGCAGGAGAGTGGTAAAGTACTGTTTTCTCTAAGTCTGAAGGCTGCCCACACTGTGCCTGTGTGCTGCAGCTTGCATCTTCGCCTTTGGCGAGCTGCCGCTCGCCGATTCTCCCGCAGGCGAAGAAGCCGCTTCTTCGCACACAGAGCATTGTGGCGAGCGCAGGGAGCTCCTGAGAGCGGTTTGTGCCGAAAGAAGCCCGGGACCGGCACTTAGCTTCGGAGAGCTGCGTATCTGCGTCTTCTGCGTGTCTTGCCGCTCTACACTCAGCAAAAAGCTTTTCCACCATATCTTGCAAGGAGAAACTCTGCCAGGAAAGAAAACATCCAAAATCTTGTTCTAAAGCTTGCACGCAGGTCTGCAAAGAGTTTGGCAAGAATGAAAGGTAGTTGTCCAAAACTCGTTCTTTTCCAATAGAATAACCATGGAAAAGGCAGGAGAGTGGTAAAGTACTGTTTTCTCTAAGTCTGAAGGCTGCCCACACTGTGCCTGTGTGCTGCAGCTTGCATCTTCGCCTTTGGGAAGCTGCCGCTCGCCGATTCTCCCACAGGCGAAGAAGCGGCTTCTTCGCACACAGAGCATTGTGGCGAGCGCGGGGAGCTCCTGAGAGCGGTTTGTGCCGAAAGAAGCCCGGGACCGGCACTTAGCTTCGGAGAGCTGCGTATCTGCGTCTTCTGCGTGTCTTGCCGCTCTACACTCAGCAAAAAGCTTTTCCACCATATCTTGCAAGGAGAAAGTCTGCCAGGAAAGAAAACATCCAAAATCTTGTTCTAAAGCTTGCACGGGGGTCTGCAAAGAGTTTGGCAAGAATGAAAGGTAGTTGTCCAAAACTCGTTCTTTTCCAATAGAATAACCATGGAAAAGGCAGGAGAGTGGTAAAGTACTGTTTTCTCTAAGTCTGAAGGCTGCCCACACTGTGCCTGTGTGCTGCAGCTTGCATCTTCGCCTTTGGGAAGCTGCCGCTCGCCGATTCTCCCGCAGGCGAAGAAGCGGCTTCTTCGCACACAGAGCATTGTGGCGAGCGCGGGGAGCTCCTGAGAGCGGTTTGTGCCGAAAGAAGCCCGGGACCGGCACTTAGCTTCGGAGAGCTGCGTATCTGCGTCTTCTGCGTGTCTTGCCGCTCTACACTCAGCAAAAAGCTTTTCCACCATATCTTGCAAGGAGAAACTCTGCCAGGAAAGAAAACATCCAAAATCTTGTTCTAAAGCTTGCACGGGGGTCTGCAAAGAGTTTGGCAAGAATGAAAGGTAGTTGTCCAAAACTCGTTCTTTTCCAATAGAATAACCATGGAAAAGGCAGGAGAGTGGTAAAGTACTGTTTTCTCTAAGTCTGAAGGCTGCCCACACTGTGCCTGTGTGCTGCAGCTTGCATCTTCGCCTTTGGGAAGCTGCCGCTCGCCGATTCTCCCGGAGGCGAAGAAGCGGCTTCTTCGCACACAGAGCATTGTGGCGAGCGCAGGGAGCTCCTGAGAGCGGTTTGTGCCGAAAGAAGCCCGGGACCGGCACTTAGCTTCGGAGAGCTGCGTATCTGCGTCTTCTGCGTGTCTTGCCGCTCTACACTCAGCAAAAAGCTTTTCCACCATATCTTGCAAGGAGAAACTCTGCCAGGAAAGAAAACATCCAAAATCTTGTTCTAAAGCTTGCACGGGGGTCTGCAAAGAGTTTGGCAAGAATGAAAGGTAGTTGTCCAAAACTCGTTCTTTTCCAATAGAATAACCATGGAAAAGGCAGGAGAGTGGTAAAGTACTGTTTTCTCTAAGTCTGAAGGCTGCCCACACTGTGCCTGTGTGCTGCAGCTTGCATCTTCGCCTTTGGGAAGCTGCCGCTCGCCGATTCTCCCGCAGGCGAAGAAGCGGCTTCTTCGCACACACAGCATTGTGGCGAGCGCGGGGAGCTCCTGAGAGCGGTTTGTGCCGAAAGAAGCCCGGGACCGGCACTTAGCTTCGGAGAGCTGCGTATCTGCGTCTTCTGCGTGTCTTGCCGCTCTACACTCAGCAAAAAGCTTTTCCACCATATCTTGCAAGGAGAAACTCTGCCAGGAAAGAAAACATCCAAAATCTTGTTCTAAAGCTTGCACAGGGGTCTGCAAAGAGTTTGGCAAGAATGAAAGGTAGTTGTCCAAAACTCGTTCTTTTCCAATAGAATAACCATGGAAAAGGCAGGAGAGTGGTAAAGTACTGTTTTCTCTAAGTCTGAAGGCTGCCCACACTGTGCCTGTGTGCTGCAGCTTGCATCTTCGCCTTTGGGAAGCTGCCGCTCGCCGATTCTCCCGGAGGCGAAGAAGCGGCTTCTTCGCACACACAGCATTGTGGCGAGCGCAGGGAGCTCCTGAGAGCGGTTTGTGCCGAAAGAAGCCCGGGACCGGCACTTAGCTTCGGAGAGCTGCGTATCTGCGTCTTCTGCGTGTCTTGCCGCTCTACACTCAGCAAAAAGCTTGTCCACCATATCTTGCAAGGAGAAACTCTGCCAGGAAAGAAAACATCCAAAATCTTGTTCTAAAGCTTGCACGGGGGTCTGCAAAGAGTTTGGCAAGAATGAAAGGTAGTTGTCCAAAACTCGTTCTTTTCCAATAGAATAACCATGGAAAAGGCAGGAGAGTGGTACTGTTTTCTCTAAGTCTGAAGGCTGCCCACACTGTGCCTGTGTGCTGCAGCTTGCATCTTCGCCTTTGGGAAGCTGCCGCTCGCCGATTCTCCCGGAGGCGAAGAAGCGGCTTCTTCGCACACAGAGCATTGTGGCGAGCGCAGGGAGCTCCTGAGAGCGGTTTGTGCCGAAAGAAGCCCGGGACCGGCACTTAGCTTCGGAGAGCTGCGTATCTGCGTCTTCTGCGTGTCTTGCCGCTCTACACTCAGCAAAAAGCTTTTCCACCATATCTTGCAAGGAGAAACTCTGCCAGGAAAGAAAACATCCAAAATCTTGTTCTAAAGCTTGCACGGGGGTCTGCAAAGAGTTTGGCAAGAATGAAAGGTAGTTGTCCAAAACTCGTTCTTTTCCAATAGAATAACCATGGAAAAGGCAGGAGAGTGGTAAAGTACTGTTTTCTCTAAGTCTGAAGGCTGCCCACACTGTGCCTGTGTGCTGCAGCTTGCATCTTCGCCTTTGGGAAGCTGCCGCTCGCCGATTCTCCCGCAGGCGAAGAAGCGGCTTCTTCGCACACACAGCATTGTGGCGAGCGCGGGGAGCTCCTGAGAGCGGTTTGTGCCGAAAGAAGCCCGGGACCGGCACTTAGCTTCGGAGAGCTGCGTATCTGCGTCTTCTGCGTGTCTTGCCGCTCTACACTCAGCAAAAAGCTTTTCCACCATATCTTGCAAGGAGAAACTCTGCCAGGAAAGAAAACATCCAAAATCTTGTTCTAAAGCTTGCACAGGGGTCTGCAAAGAGTTTGGCAAGAATGAAAGGTAGTTGTCCAAAACTCGTTCTTTTCCAATAGAATAACCATGGAAAAGGCAGGAGAGTGGTAAAGTACTGTTTTCTCTAAGTCTGAAGGCTGCCCACACTGTGCCTGTGTGCTGCAGCTTGCATCTTCGCCTTTGGGAAGCTGCCGCTCGCCGATTCTCCCGGAGGCGAAGAAGCGGCTTCTTCGCACACAGAGCATTGTGGCGAGCGCAGGGAGCTCCTGAGAGCGGTTTGTGCCGAAAGAAGCCCGGGACCGGCACTTAGCTTCGGAGAGCTGCGTATCTGCGTCTTCTGCGTGTCTTGCCGCTCTACACTCAGCAAAAAGCTTGTCCACCATATCTTGCAAGGAGAAACTCTGCCAGGAAAGAAAACATCCAAAATCTTGTTCTAAAGCTTGCACGGGGGTCTGCAAAGAGTTTGGCAAGAATGAAAGGTAGTTGTCCAAAACTCGTTCTTTTCCAATAGAATAACCATGGAAAAGGCAGGAGAGTGGTACTGTTTTCTCTAAGTCTGAAGGCTGCCCACACTGTGCCTGTGTGCTGCAGCTTGCATCTTCGCCTTTGGGAAGCTGCCGCTCGCCGATTCTCCCGGAGGCGAAGAAGCGGCTTCTTCGCACACAGAGCATTGTGGCGAGCGCAGGGAGCTCCTGAGAGCGGTTTGTGCCGAAAGAAGCCCGGGACCGGCACTTAGCTTCGGAGAGCTGCGTATCTGCGTCTTCTGCGTGTCTTGCCGCTCTACACTCAGCAAAAAGCTTTTCCACCATATCTTGCAAGGAGAAACTCTGCCAGGAAAGAAAACATCCAAAATCTTGTTCTAAAGCTTGCACAGGGGTCTGCAAAGAGTTTGGCAAGAATGAAAGGTAGTTGTCCAAAACTCGTTCTTTTCCAATAGAATAACCATGGAAAAGGCAGGAGAGTGGTAAAGTACTGTTTTCTCTAAGTCTGAAGGCTGCCCACACTGTGCCTGTGTGCTGCAGCTTGCATCTTCGCCTTTGGCGAGCTGCCGCTCGCCGATTCTCCCGCAGGCGAAGAAGCCGCTTCTTCGCACACAGAGCATTGTGGCGAGCGCAGGGAGCTCCTGAGAGCGGTTTGTGCCGAAAGAAGCCCGGGACCGGCACTTAGCTTCGGAGAGCTGCGTATCTGCGTCTTCTGCGTGTCTTGCCGCTCTACACTCAGCAAAAAGCTTTTCCACCATATCTTGCAAGGAGAAACTCTGCCAGGAAAGAAAACATCCAAAATCTTGTTCTAAAGCTTGCACGCAGGTCTGCAAAGAGTTTGGCAAGAATGAAAGGTAGTTGTCCAAAACTCGTTCTTTTCCAATAGAATAACCATGGAAAAGGCAGGAGAGTGGTAAAGTACTGTTTTCTCTAAGTCTGAAGGCTGCCCACACTGTGCCTGTGTGCTGCAGCTTGCATCTTCGCCTTTGGGAAGCTGCCGCTCGCCGATTCTCCCACAGGCGAAGAAGCGGCTTCTTCGCACACAGAGCATTGTGGCGAGCGCGGGGAGCTCCTGAGAGCGGTTTGTGCCGAAAGAAGCCCGGGACCGGCACTTAGCTTCGGAGAGCTGCGTATCTGCGTCTTCTGCGTGTCTTGCCGCTCTACACTCAGCAAAAAGCTTTTCCACCATATCTTGCAAGGAGAAAGTCTGCCAGGAAAGAAAACATCCAAAATCTTGTTCTAAAGCTTGCACGGGGGTCTGCAAAGAGTTTGGCAAGAATGAAAGGTAGTTGTCCAAAACTCGTTCTTTTCCAATAGAATAACCATGGAAAAGGCAGGAGAGTGGTAAAGTACTGTTTTCTCTAAGTCTGAAGGCTGCCCACACTGTGCCTGTGTGCTGCAGCTTGCATCTTCGCCTTTGGGAAGCTGCCGCTCGCCGATTCTCCCGCAGGCGAAGAAGCGGCTTCTTCGCACACAGAGCATTGTGGCGAGCGCGGGGAGCTCCTGAGAGCGGTTTGTGCCGAAAGAAGCCCGGGACCGGCACTTAGCTTCGGAGAGCTGCGTATCTGCGTCTTCTGCGTGTCTTGCCGCTCTACACTCAGCAAAAAGCTTTTCCACCATATCTTGCAAGGAGAAACTCTGCCAGGAAAGAAAACATCCAAAATCTTGTTCTAAAGCTTGCACGGGGGTCTGCAAAGAGTTTGGCAAGAATGAAAGGTAGTTGTCCAAAACTCGTTCTTTTCCAATAGAATAACCATGGAAAAGGCAGGAGAGTGGTAAAGTACTGTTTTCTCTAAGTCTGAAGGCTGCCCACACTGTGCCTGTGTGCTGCAGCTTGCATCTTCGCCTTTGGGAAGCTGCCGCTCGCCGATTCTCCCGGAGGCGAAGAAGCGGCTTCTTCGCACACAGAGCATTGTGGCGAGCGCAGGGAGCTCCTGAGAGCGGTTTGTGCCGAAAGAAGCCCGGGACCGGCACTTAGCTTCGGAGAGCTGCGTATCTGCGTCTTCTGCGTGTCTTGCCGCTCTACACTCAGCAAAAAGCTTTTCCACCATATCTTGCAAGGAGAAACTCTGCCAGGAAAGAAAACATCCAAAATCTTGTTCTAAAGCTTGCACGGGGGTCTGCAAAGAGTTTGGCAAGAATGAAAGGTAGTTGTCCAAAACTCGTTCTTTTCCAATAGAATAACCATGGAAAAGGCAGGAGAGTGGTAAAGTACTGTTTTCTCTAAGTCTGAAGGCTGCCCACACTGTGCCTGTGTGCTGCAGCTTGCATCTTCGCCTTTGGGAAGCTGCCGCTCGCCGATTCTCCCGCAGGCGAAGAAGCGGCTTCTTCGCACACACAGCATTGTGGCGAGCGCGGGGAGCTCCTGAGAGCGGTTTGTGCCGAAAGAAGCCCGGGACCGGCACTTAGCTTCGGAGAGCTGCGTATCTGCGTCTTCTGCGTGTCTTGCCGCTCTACACTCAGCAAAAAGCTTTTCCACCATATCTTGCAAGGAGAAACTCTGCCAGGAAAGAAAACATCCAAAATCTTGTTCTAAAGCTTGCACAGGGGTCTGCAAAGAGTTTGGCAAGAATGAAAGGTAGTTGTCCAAAACTCGTTCTTTTCCAATAGAATAACCATGGAAAAGGCAGGAGAGTGGTAAAGTACTGTTTTCTCTAAGTCTGAAGGCTGCCCACACTGTGCCTGTGTGCTGCAGCTTGCATCTTCGCCTTTGGGAAGCTGCCGCTCGCCGATTCTCCCGGAGGCGAAGAAGCGGCTTCTTCGCACACAGAGCATTGTGGCGAGCGCAGGGAGCTCCTGAGAGCGGTTTGTGCCGAAAGAAGCCCGGGACCGGCACTTAGCTTCGGAGAGCTGCGTATCTGCGTCTTCTGCGTGTCTTGCCGCTCTACACTCAGCAAAAAGCTTTTCCACCATATCTTGCAAGGAGAAACTCTGCCAGGAAAGAAAACATCCAAAATCTTGTTCTAAAGCTTGCACGGGGGTCTGCAAAGAGTTTGGCAAGAATGAAAGGTAGTTGTCCAAAACTCGTTCTTTTCCAATAGAATAACCATGGAAAAGGCAGGAGAGTGGTACTGTTTTCTCTAAGTCTGAAGGCTGCCCACACTGTGCCTGTGTGCTGCAGCTTGCATCTTCGCCTTTGGGAAGCTGCCGCTCGCCGATTCTCCCGGAGGCGAAGAAGCGGCTTCTTCGCACACAGAGCATTGTGGCGAGCGCAGGGAGCTCCTGAGAGCGGTTTGTGCCGAAAGAAGCCCGGGACCGGCACTTAGCTTCGGAGAGCTGCGTATCTGCGTCTTCTGCGTGTCTTGCCGCTCTACACTCAGCAAAAAGCTTTTCCACCATATCTTGCAAGGAGAAACTCTGCCAGGAAAGAAAACATCCAAAATCTTGTTCTAAAGCTTGCACGGGGGTCTGCAAAGAGTTTGGCAAGAATGAAAGGTAGTTGTCCAAAACTCGTTCTTTTCCAATAGAATAACCATGGAAAAGGCAGGAGAGTGGTAAAGTACTGTTTTCTCTAAGTCTGAAGGCTGCCCACACTGTGCCTGTGTGCTGCAGCTTGCATCTTCGCCTTTGGGAAGCTGCCGCTCGCCGATTCTCCCGCAGGCGAAGAAGCGGCTTCTTTGCACACAGAGCATTGTGGCGAGCGCAGGGAGCTCCTGAGAGCGGTTTGTGCCGAAAGAAGCCCGGGACCGGCACTTAGCTTCGGAGAGCTGCGTATCTGCGTCTTCTGCGTGTCTTGCCGCTCTACACTCAGCAAAAAGCTTTTCCACCATATCTTGCAAGGAGAAACTCTGCCAGGAAAGAAAACATCCAAAATCTTGTTCTAAAGCTTGCACGGGGGTCTGCAAAGAGTTTGGCAAGAATGAAAGGTAGTTGTCCAAAACTCGTTCTTTTCCAATAGAATAACCATGGAAAAGGCAGGAGAGTGGTAAAGTACTGTTTTCTCTAAGTCTGAAGGCTGCCCACACTGTGCCTGTGTGCTGCAGCTTGCATCTTCGCCTTTGGGAAGCTGCCGCTCGCCGATTCTCCCGGAGGCGAAGAAGCGGCTTCTTCGCACACACAGCATTGTGGCGAGCGCGGGGAGCTCCTGAGAGCGGTTTGTGCCGAAAGAAGCCCGGGACCGGCACTTAGCTTCGGAGAGCTGCGTATCTGCGTCTTCTGCGTGTCTTGCCGCTCTACACTCAGCAAAAAGCTTTTCCACCATATCTTGCAAGGAGAAACTCTGCCAGGAAAGAAAACATCCAAAATCTTGTTCTAAAGCTTGCACGGGGGTCTGCAAAGAGTTTGGCAAGAATGAAAGGTAGTTGTCCAAAACTCGTTCTTTTCCAATAGAATAACCATGGAAAAGGCAGGAGAGTGGTAAAGTACTGTTTTCTCTAAGTCTGAAGGCTGCCCACACTGTGCCTGTGTGCTGCAGCTTGCATCTTCGCCTTTGGGAAGCTGCCGCTCGCCGATTCTCCCGCAGGCGAAGAAGCGGCTTCTTCGCACACAGAGCATTGTGGCGAGCGCGGGGAGCTCCTGAGAGCGGTTTGTGCCGAAAGAAGCCCGGGACCGGCACTTAGCTTCGGAGAGCTGCGTATCTGCGTCTTCTGCGTGTCTTGCCGCTCTACACTCAGCAAAAAGCTTTTCCACCATATCTTGCAAGGAGAAACTCTGCCAGGAAAGAAAACATCCAAAATCTTGTTCTAAAGCTTGCACAGGGGTCTGCAAAGAGTTTGGCAAGAATGAAAGGTAGTTGTCCAAAACTCGTTCTTTTCCAATAGAATAACCATGGAAAAGGCAGGAGAGTGGTAAAGTACTGTTTTCTCTAAGTCTGAAGGCTGCCCACACTGTGCCTGTGTGCTGCAGCTTGCATCTTCGCCTTTGGCGAGCTGCCGCTCGCCGATTCTCCCGCAGGCGAAGAAGCCGCTTCTTCGCACACAGAGCATTGTGGCGAGCGCAGGGAGCTCCTGAGAGCGGTTTGTGCCGAAAGAAGCCCGGGACCGGCACTTAGCTTCGGAGAGCTGCGTATCTGCGTCTTCTGCGTGTCTTGCCGCTCTACACTCAGCAAAAAGCTTTTCCACCATATCTTGCAAGGAGAAACTCTGCCAGGAAAGAAAACATCCAAAATCTTGTTCTAAAGCTTGCACGCAGGTCTGCAAAGAGTTTGGCAAGAATGAAAGGTAGTTGTCCAAAACTCGTTCTTTTCCAATAGAATAACCATGGAAAAGGCAGGAGAGTGGTAAAGTACTGTTTTCTCTAAGTCTGAAGGCTGCCCACACTGTGCCTGTGTGCTGCAGCTTGCATCTTCGCCTTTGGGAAGCTGCCGCTCGCCGATTCTCCCGGAGGCGAAGAAGCGGCTTCTTCGCACACAGAGCATTGTGGCGAGCGCGGGGAGCTCCTGAGAGCGGTTTGTGCCGAAAGAAGCCCGGGACCGGCACTTAGCTTCGGAGAGCTGCGTATCTGCGTCTTCTGCGTGTCTTGCCGCTCTACACTCAGCAAAAAGCTTTTCCACCATATCTTGCAAGGAGAAACTCTGCCAGGAAAGAAAACATCCAAAATCTTGTTCTAAAGCTTGCACGCAGGTCTGCAAAGAGTTTGGCAAGAATGAAAGGTAGTTGTCCAAAACTCGTTCTTTTCCAATAGAATAACCATGGAAAAGGCAGGAGAGTGGTAAAGTACTGTTTTCTCTAAGTCTGAAGGCTGCCCACACTGTGCCTGTGTGCTGCAGCTTGCATCTTCGCCTTTGGGAAGCTGCCGCTCGCCGATTCTCCCGGAGGCGAAGAAGCGGCTTCTTCGCACACAGAGCATTGTGGCGAGTGCAGCGAGCTCCTGAGAGCGGTTTGTGCCGAAAGAAGCCCGGGACCGGCACTTAGCTTCGGAGAGCTGCGTATCTGCGTCTTCTGCGTGTCTTGCCGCTCTACACTCAGCAAAAAGCTTTTCCACCATATCTTGCAAGGAGAAACTCTGCCAGGAAAGAAAACATCCAAAATCTTGTTCTAAAGCTTGCACGGGGGTCTGCAAAGAGTTTGGCAAGAATGAAAGGTAGTTGTCCAAAACTCGTTCTTTTCCAATAGAATAACCATGGAAAAGGCAGGAGAGTGGTAAAGTACTGTTTTCTCTAAGTCTGAAGGCTGCCCACACTGTGCCTGTGTGCTGCAGCTTGCATCTTCGCCTTTGGGAAGCTGCCGCTCGCCGATTCTCCCGGAGGCGAAGAAGCGGCTTCTTCGCACACAGAGCATTGTGGCGAGCGCGGGGAGCTCCTGAGAGCGGTTTGTGCCGAAAGAAGCCCGGGACCGGCACTTAGCTTCGGAGAGCTGCGTATCTGCGTCTTCTGCGTGTCTTGCCGCTCTACACTCAGCAAAAAGCTTTTCCACCATATCTTGCAAGGAGAAACTCTGCCAGGAAAGAAAACATCCAAAATCTTGTTCTAAAGCTTGCACGCAGGTCTGCAAAGAGTTTGGCAAGAATGAAAGGTAGTTGTCCAAAACTCGTTCTTTTCCAATAGAATAACCATGGAAAAGGCAGGAGAGTGGTAAAGTACTGTTTTCTCTAAGTCTGAAGGCTGCCCACACTGTGCCTGTGTGCTGCAGCTTGCATCTTCGCCTTTGGGAAGCTGCCGCTCGCCGATTCTCCCGCAGGCGAAGAAGCGGCTTCTTCGCACACAGAGCATTGTGGCGAGCGCAGGGAGCTCCTGAGAGCGGTTTGTGCCGAAAGAAGCCCGGGACCGGCACTTAGCTTCGGAGGGCTGCATATCTGCGTCTTCTGCGTGTCTTGCCGCTCTACACTCAGCAAAAAGCTTTTCCACCATATCTTGCAAGGAGAAACTCTGCCAGGAAAGAAAACATCCAAAATCTTGTTCTAAAGCTTGCACGGGGGTCTGCAAAGAGTTTGGCAAGAATGAAAGGTAGTTGTCCAAAACTCGTTCTTTTCCAATAGAATAACCATGGAAAAGGCAGGAGAGTGGTAAAGTACTGTTTTCTCTAAGTCTGAAGGCTGCCCACACTGTGCCTGTGTGCTGCAGCTTGCATCTTCGCCTTTGGGAAGCTGCCGCTCGCCGATTCTCCCGCAGGCGAAGAAGCGGCTTCTTCGCACACAGAGCATTGTGGCGAGCGCGGGGAGCTCCTGAGAGCGGTTTGTGCCGAAAGAAGCCCGGGACCGGCACTTAGCTTCGGAGAGCTGCGTATCTGCGTCTTCTGCGTGTCTTGCCGCTCTACACTCAGCAAAAAGCTTTTCCACCATATCTTGCAAGGAGAAACTCTGCCAGGAAAGAAAACATCCAAAATCTTGTTCTAAAGCTTGCACGCAGGTCTGCAAAGAGTTTGGCAAGAATGAAAGGTAGTTGTCCAAAACTCGTTCTTTTCCAATAGAATAACCATGGAAAAGGCAGGAGAGTGGTAAAGTACTGTTTTCTCTAAGTCTGAAGGCTGCCCACACTGTGCCTGTGTGCTGCAGCTTGCATCTTTGCCTTTGGGAAGCTGCCGCTCGCCGATTCTCCCGCAGGCGAAGAAGCGGCTTCTTCGCACACAGAGCATTGTGGCGAGCGCGGGGAGCTCCTGAGAGCGGTTTGTGCCGAAAGAAGCCCGGGACCGGCACTTAGCTTCGGAGAGCTGCGTATCTGCGTCTTCTGCGTGTCTTGCCGCTCTACACTCAGCAAAAAGCTTTTCCACCATATCTTGCAAGGAGAAACTCTGCCAGGAAAGAAAACATCCAAAATCTTGTTCTAAAGCTTGCACGCAGGTCTGCAAAGAGTTTGGCAAGAATGAAAGGTAGTTGTCCAAAACTCGTTCTTTTCCAATAGAATAACCATGGAAAAGGCAGGAGAGTGGTAAAGTACTGTTTTCTCTAAGTCTGAAGGCTGCCCACACTGTGCCTGTGTGCTGCAGCTTGCATCTTCGCCTTTGGGAAGCTGCCGCTCGCCGATTCTCCCGGAGGCGAAGAAGCGGCTTCTTCGCACACAGAGCATTGTGGCGAGCGCAGGGAGCTCCTGAGAGCGGTTTGTGCCGAAAGAAGCCCGGGACCGGCACTTAGCTTCGGAGAGCTGCGTATCTGCGTCTTCTGCGTGTCTTGCCGCTCTACACTCAGCAAAAAGCTTTTCCACCATATCTTGCAAGGAGAAACTCTGCCAGGAAAGAAAACATCCAAAATCTTGTTCTAAAGCTTGCACGGGGGTCTGCAAAGAGTTTGGCAAGAATGAAAGGTAGTTGTCCAAAACTCGTTCTTTTCCAATAGAATAACCATGGAAAAGGCAGGAGAGTGGTAAAGTACTGTTTTCTCTAAGTCTGAAGGCTGCCCACACTGTGCCTGTGTGCTGCAGCTTGCATCTTCGCCTTTGGGAAGCTGCCGCTCGCCGATTCTCCCGCAGGCGAAGAAGCGGCTTCTTCGCACACAGAGCATTGTGGCGAGCGCAGGGAGCTCCTGAGAGCGGTTTGTGCCGAAAGAAGCCCGGGACCGGCACTTAGCTTCGGAGAGCTGCGTATCTGCGTCTTCTGCGTGTCTTGCCGCTCTACACTCAGCAAAAAGCTTTTCCACCATATCTTGCAAGGAGAAACTCTGCCAGGAAAGAAAACATCCAAAATCTTGTTCTAAAGCTTGCACGGGGGTCTGCAAAGAGTTTGGCAAGAATGAAAGGTAGTTGTCCAAAACTCGTTCTTTTCCAATAGAATAACCATGGAAAAGGCAGGAGAGTGGTAAAGTACTGTTTTCTCTAAGTCTGAAGGCTGCCCACACTGTGCCTGTGTGCTGCAGCTTGCATCTTCGCCTTTGGGAAGCTGCCGCTCGCCGATTCTCCCGCAGGCGAAGAAGCCGCTTCTTCGCACACAGAGCATTGTGGCGAGCGCAGGGAGCTCCTGAGAGCGGTTTGTGCCGAAAGAAGCCCGGGACCGGCACTTAGCTTCGGAGAGCTGCGTATCTGCGTCTTCTGCGTGTCTTGCCGCTCTACACTCAGCAAAAAGCTTCTCCACCATATCTTGCAAGGAGAAACTCTGCCAGGAAAGAAAACATCCAAAATCTTGTTCTAAAGCTTGCACGGGGGTCTGCAAAGAGTTTGGCAAGAATGAAAGGTAGTTGTCCAAAACTCGTTCTTTTCCAATAGAATAACCATGGAAAAGGCAGGAGAGTGGTAAAGTACTGTTTTCTCTAAGTCTGAAGGCTGCCCACACTGTGCCTGTGTGCTGCAGCTTGCATCTTCGCCTTTGGGAAGCTGCCGCTCGCCGATTGTCCCGGAGGCGAAGAAGCGGCTTCTTCGCACACAGAGCATTGTGGCGAGCGCAGGGAGCTCCTGAGAGCGGTTTGTGCCGAAAGAAGCCCGGGACCGGCACTTAGCTTCGGAGAGCTGCGTATCTGCGTCTTCTGCGTGTCTTGCCGCTCTACACTCAGCAAAAAGCTTTTCCACCATATCTTGCAAGGAGAAACTCTGCCAGGAAAGAAAACATCCAAAATCTTGTTCTAAAGCTTGCACGGGGGTCTGCAAAGAGTTTGGCAAGAATGAAAGGTAGTTGTCCAAAACTCGTTCTTTTCCAATAGAATAACCATGGAAAAGGCAGGAGAGTGGTAAAGTACTGTTTTCTCTAAGTCTGAAGGCTGCCCACACTGTGCCTGTGTGCTGCAGCTTGCATCTTCGCCTTTGGGAAGCTGCCGCTCGCCGATTCTCCCGCAGGCGAAGAAGCGGCTTCTTCGCACACAGAGCATTGTGGCGAGTGCAGCGAGCTCCTGAGAGCGGTTTGTGCCGAAAGAAGCCCGGGACCGGCACTTAGCTTCGGAGAGCTGCGTATCTGCGTCTTCTGCGTGTCTTGCCGCTCTACACTCAGCAAAAAGCTTTTCCACCATATCTTGCAAGGAGAAACTCTGCCAGGAAAGAAAACATCCAAAATCTTGTTCTAAAGCTTGCACGGGGGTCTGCAAAGAGTTTGGCAAGAATGAAAGGTAGTTGTCCAAAACTCGTTCTTTTCCAATAGAATAACCATGGAAAAGGCAGGAGAGTGGTAAAGTACTGTTTTCTCTAAGTCTGAAGGCTGCCCACACTGTGCCTGTGTGCTGCAGCTTGCATCTTCGCCTTTGGGAAGCTGCCGCTCGCCGATTCTCCCGGAGGCGAAGAAGCGGCTTCTTCGCACACAGAGCATTGTGGCGAGCGCAGGGAGCTCCTGAGAGCGGTTTGTGCCGAAAGAAGCCCGGGACCGGCACTTAGCTTCGGAGAGCTGCGTATCTGCGTCTTCTGCGTGTCTTGCCGCTCTACACTCAGCAAAAAGCTTTTCCACCATATCTTGCAAGGAGAAACTCTGCCAGGAAAGAAAACATCCAAAATCTTGTTCTAAAGCTTGCACAGGGGTCTGCAAAGAGTTTGGCAAGAATGAAAGGTAGTTGTCCAAAACTCGTTCTTTTCCAATAGAATAACCATGGAAAAGGCAGGAGAGTGGTAAAGTACTGTTTTCTCTAAGTCTGAAGGCTGCCCACACTGTGCCTGTGTGCTGCAGCTTGCATCTTCGCCTTTGGCAAGCTGCCGCTCGCCGATTCTCCCGCAGGCGAAGAAGCCGCTTCTTCGCACACAGAGCATTGTGGCGAGCGCAGGGAGCTCCTGAGAGCGGTTTGTGCCGAAAGAAGCCCGGGACCGGCACTTAGCTTCGGAGAGCTGCGTATCTGCGTCTTCTGCGTGTCTTGCCGCTCTACACTCAGCAAAAAGCTTTTCCACCATATCTTGCAAGGAGAAACTCTGCCAGGAAAGAAAACATCCAAAATCTTGTTCTAAAGCTTGCACAGGGGTCTGCAAAGAGTTTGGCAAGAATGAAAGGTAGTTGTCCAAAACTCGTTCTTTTCCAATAGAATAACCATGGAAAAGGCAGGAGAGTGGTAAAGTACTGTTTTCTCTAAGTCTGAAGGCTGCCCACACTGTGCCTGTGTGCTGCAGCTTGCATCTTCGCCTTTGGGAAGCTGCCGCTCGCCGATTCTCCCGGAGGCGAAGAAGCGGCTTCTTCGCACACAGAGCATTGTGGCGAGCGCGGGGAGCTCCTGAGAGCGGTTTGTGCCGAAAGAAGCCCGGGACCGGCACTTAGCTTCGGAGAGCTGCGTATCTGCGTCTTCTGCGTGTCTTGCCGCTCTACACTCAGCAAAAAGCTTCTCCACCATATCTTGCAAGGAGAAACTCTGCCAGGAAAGAAAACATCCAAAATCTTGTTCTAAAGCTTGCACGGGGGTCTGCAAAGAGTTTGGCAAGAATGAAAGGTAGTTGTCCAAAACTCGTTCTTTTCCAATAGAATAACCATGGAAAAGGCAGGAGAGTGGTAAAGTACTGTTTTCTCTAAGTCTGAAGGCTGCCCACACTGTGCCTGTGTGCTGCAGCTTGCATCTTCGCCTTTGGGAAGCTGCCGCTCGCCGATTCTCCCGCAGGCGAAGAAGCGGCTTCTTCGCACACAGAGCATTGTGGCGAGCGCAGGGAGCTCCTGAGAGCGGTTTGTGCCGAAAGAAGCCCGGGACCGGCACTTAGCTTCGGAGAGCTGCGTATCTGCGTCTTCTGCGTGTCTTGCCGCTCTACACTCAGCAAAAAGCTTTTCCACCATATCTTGCAAGGAGAAACTCTGCCAGGAAAGAAAACATCCAAAATCTTGTTCTAAAGCTTGCACAGGGGTCTGCAAAGAGTTTGGCAAGAATGAAAGGTAGTTGTCCAAAACTCGTTCTTTTCCAATAGAATAACCATGGAAAAGGCAGGAGAGTGGTAAAGTACTGTTTTCTCTAAGTCTGAAGGCTGCCCACACTGTGCCTGTGTGCTGCAGCTTGCATCTTCGCCTTTGGGAAGCTGCCGCTCGCCGATTCTCCCGGAGGCGAAGAAGCGGCTTCTTCGCACACAGAGCATTGTGGCGAGCGCGGGAGCTCCTGAGAGCGGTTTGTGCCGAAAGAAGCCCGGGACCGGCACTTAGCTTCGGAGAGCTGCGTATCTGCGTCTTCTGCGTGTCTTGCCGCTCTACACTCAGCAAAAAGCTTTTCCACCATATCTTGCAAGGAGAAACTCTGCCAGGAAAGAAAACATCCAAAATCTTGTTCTAAAGCTTGCACGGGGGTCTGCAAAGAGTTTGGCAAGAATGAAAGGTAGTTGTCCAAAACTCGTTCTTTTCCAATAGAATAACCATGGAAAAGGCAGGAGAGTGGTAAAGTACTGTTTTCTCTAAGTCTGAAGGCTGCCCACACTGTGCCTGTGTGCTGCAGCTTGCATCTTCGCCTTTGGGAAGCTGCCGCTCGCCGATTCTCCCGCAGGCGAAGAAGCGGCTTCTTCGCACACAGAGCATTGTGGCGAGCGCAGGGAGCTCCTGAGAGCGGTTTGTGCCGAAAGAAGCCCGGGACCGGCACTTAGCTTCGGAGAGCTGCGTATCTGCGTCTTCTGCGTGTCTTGCCGCTCTACACTCAGCAAAAAGCTTTTCCACCATATCTTGCAAGGAGAAACTCTGCCAGGAAAGAAAACATCCAAAATCTTGTTCTAAAGCTTGCACGCAGGTCTGCAAAGAGTTTGGCAAGAATGAAAGGTAGTTGTCCAAAACTCGTTCTTTTCCAATAGAATAACCATGGAAAAGGCAGGAGAGTGGTAAAGTACTGTTTTCTCTAAGTCTGAAGGCTGCCCACACTGTGCCTGTGTGCTGCAGCTTGCATCTTCGCCTTTGGGAAGCTGCCGCTCGCCGATTCTCCCGGAGGCGAAGAAGCGGCTTCTTCGCACACTGAGCATTGTGGCGAGCGCAGGGAGCTCCTGAGAGCGGTTTGTGCCGAAAGAAGCCCGGGACCGGCACTTAGCTTCGGAGAGCTGCGTATCTGCGTCTTCTGCGTGTCTTGCCGCTCTACACTCAGCAAAAAGCTTTTCCACCATATCTTGCAAGGAGAAACTCTGCCAGGAAAGAAAACATCCAAAATCTTGTTCTAAAGCTTGCACGGGGGTCTGCAAAGAGTTTGGCAAGAATGAAAGGTAGTTGTCCAAAACTCGTTCTTTTCCAATAGAATAACCATGGAAAAGGCAGGAGAGTGGTAAAGTACTGTTTTCTCTAAGTCTGAAGGCTGCCCACACTGTGCCTGTGTGCTGCAGCTTGCATCTTCGCCTTTGGGAAGCTGCCGCTCGCCGATTCTCCCGGAGGCGAAGAAGCGGCTTCTTCGCACACAGAGCATTGTGGCGAGCGCAGGGAGCTCCTGAGAGCGGTTTGTGCCGAAAGAAGCCCGGGACCGGCACTTAGCTTCGGAGAGCTGCGTATCTGCGTCTTCTGCGTGTCTTGCCGCTCTACACTCAGCAAAAAGCTTTTCCACCATATCTTGCAAGGAGAAACTCTGCCAGGAAAGAAAACATCCAAAATCTTGTTCTAAAGCTTGCACGCAGGTCTGCAAAGAGTTTGGCAAGAATGAAAGGTAGTTGTCCAAAACTCGTTTCTTTTCCAATAGAATAACCATGGAAAAGGCAGGAGAGTGGTAAAGTACTGTTTTCTCTAAGTCTGAAGGCTGCCCACACTGTGCCTGTGTGCTGCAGCTTGCATCTTCGCCTTTGGGAAGCTGCCGCTCGCCGATTCTCCCGCAGGCGAAGAAGCGGCTTCTTCGCACACAGAGCATTGTGGCAAGCGCAGGGAGCTCCTGAGAGCGGTTTGTGCCGAAAGAAGCCCGGGACCGGCACTTAGCTTCGGAGAGCTGCGTATCTGCGTCTTCTGCGTGTCTTGCCGCTCTACACTCAGCAAAAAGCTTCTCCACCATATCTTGCAAGGAGAAACTCTGCCAGGAAAGAAAACATCCAAAATCTTGTTCTAAAGCTTGCACGGGGGTCTGCAAAGAGTTTGGCAAGAATGAAAGATAGTTGTCCAAAACTCGTTCTTTTCCAATAGAATAACCATGGAAAAGGCAGGAGAGTGGTAAAGTACTGTTTTCTCTAAGTCTGAAGGCTGCCCACACTGTGCCTGTGTGCTGCAGCTTGCATCTTCGCCTTTGGGAAGCTGCCGCTCGCCCATTCTCCCGCAGGCGAAGAAGCCGCTTCTTCGCACACAGAGCATTGTGGCGAGCGCAGGGAGCTCCTGAGAGCGGTTTGTGCCGAAAGAAGCCCGGGACCGGCACTTAGCTTCGGAGAGCTGCGTATCTGCGTCTTCTGCGTGTCTTGCCGCTCTACACTCAGCAAAAAGCTTTTCCACCATATCTTGCAAGGAGAAACTCTGCCAGGAAAGAAAACATCCAAAATCTTGTTCTAAAGCTTGCACAGGGGTCTGCAAAGAGTTTGGCAAGAATGAAAGGTAGTTGTCCAAAACTCGTTCTTTTCCAATAGAATAACCATGGAAAAGGCAGGAGAGTGGTAAAGTACTGTTTTCTCTAAGTCTGAAGGCTGCCCACACTGTGCCTGTGTGCTGCAGCTTGCATCTTCGCCTTTGGGAAGCTGCCGCTCGCCGATTCTCCCGCAGGCGAAGAAGCGGCTTCTTCGCACACAGAGCATTGTGGCGAGCGCGGGGAGCTCCTGAGAGCGGTTTGTGCCGAAAGAAGCCCGGGACCAGCACTTAGCTTCGGAGAGCTGCGTATCTGCGTCTTCTGCGTGTCTTGCCGCTCTACACTCAGCAAAAAGCTTTTCCACCATATCTTGCAAGGAGAAACTCTGCCAGGAAAGAAAACATCCAAAATCTTGTTCTAAAGCTTGCACGGGGGTCTGCAAAGAGTTTGGCAAGAATGAAAGGTAGTTGTCCAAAACTCGTTCTTTTCCAATAGAATAACCATGGAAAAGGCAGGAGAGTGGTAAAGTACTGTTTTCTCTAAGTCTGAAGGCTGCCCACACTGTGCCTGTGTGCTGCAGCTTGCATCTTCGCCTTTGGGAAGCTGCCGCTCGCCGATTCTCCCGGAGGCGAAGAAGCGGCTTCTTCGCACACAGAGCATTGTGGCGAGCGCGGGGAGCTCCTGAGAGCGGTTTGTGCCGAAAGAAGCCCGGGACCGGCACTTAGCTTCGGAGAGCTGCGTATCTGCGTCTTCTGCGTGTCTTGCCGCTCTACACTCAGCAAAAAGCTTGTCCACCATATCTTGCAAGGAGAAACTCTGCCAGGAAAGAAAACATCCAAAATCTTGTTCTAAAGCTTGCACGGGGGTCTGCAAAGAGTTTGGCAAGAATGAAAGGTAGTTGTCCAAAACTCGTTCTTTTCCAATAGAATAACCATGGAAAAGGCAGGAGAGTGGTAAAGTACTGTTTTCTCTAAGTCTGAAGGCTGCCCACACTGTGCCTGTGTGCTGCAGCTTGCATCTTCGCCTTTGGGAAGCTGCCGCTCGCCGATTCTCCCGCAGGCGAAGAAGCGGCTTCTTCGCACACAGAGCATTGTGGCGAGCGCAGGGAGCTCCTGAGAGCGGTTTGTGCCGAAAGAAGCCCGGGACCGGCACTTAGCTTCGGAGAGCTGCGTATCTGCGTCTTCTGCGTGTCTTGCCGCTCTACACTCAGCAAAAAGCTTTTCCACCATATCTTGCAAGGAGAAACTCTGCCAGGAAAGAAAACATCCAAAATCTTGTTCTAAAGCTTGCACAGGGGTCTGCAAAGAGTTTGGCAAGAATGAAAGGTAGTTGTCCAAAACTCGTTCTTTTCCAATAGAATAACCATGGAAAAGGCAGGAGAGTGGTAAAGTACTGTTTTCTCTAAGTCTGAAGGCTGCCCACACTGTGCCTGTGTGCTGCAGCTTGCATCTTCGCCTTTGGGAAGCTGCCGCTCGCCGATTCTCCCGCAGGCGAAGAAGCGGCTTCTTCGCACACAGAGCATTGTGGCGAGCGCAGGGAGCTCCTGAGAGCGGTTTGTGCCGAAAGAAGCCCGGGACCGGCACTTAGCTTCGGAGAGCTGCGTATCTGCGTCTTCTGCGTGTCTTGCCGCTCTACACTCAGCAAAAAGCTTCTCCACCATATCTTGCAAGGAGAAACTCTGCCAGGAAAGAAAACATCCAAAATCTTGTTCTAAAGCTTGCACGGGGGTCTGCAAAGAGTTTGGCAAGAATGAAAGGTAGTTGTCCAAAACTCGTTCTTTTCCAATAGAATAACCATGGAAAAGGCAGGAGAGTGGTAAAGTACTGTTTTCTCTAAGTCTGAAGGCTGCCCACACTGTGCCTGTGTGCTGCAGCTTGCATCTTCGCCTTTGGGAAGCTGCCGCTCGCCGATTGTCCCGGAGGCGAAGAAGCGGCTTCTTCGCACACAGAGCATTGTGGCGAGCGCAGGGAGCTCCTGAGAGCGGTTTGTGCCGAAAGAAGCCCGGGACCGGCACTTAGCTTCGGAGAGCTGCGTATCTGCGTCTTCTGCGTGTCTTGCCGCTCTACACTCAGCAAAAAGCTTTTCCACCATATCTTGCAAGGAGAAACTCTGCCAGGAAAGAAAACATCCAAAATCTTGTTCTAAAGCTTGCTCGGGGGTCTGCAAAGAGTTTGGCAAGAATGAAAGGTAGTTGTCCAAAACTCGTTCTTTTCCAATAGAATAACCATGGAAAAGGCAGGAGAGTGGTAAAGCACTGTTTTCTCTAAGTCTGAAGGCTGCCCACACTGTGCCTGTGTGCTGCAGCTTGCATCTTCGCCTTTGGGAAGCTGCCGCTCGCCGATTCTCCCGGAGGCGAAGAAGCGGCTTCTTCGCACACAGAGCATTGTGGCGAGCGCAGGGAGCTCCTGAGAGCGGTTTGTGCCGAAAGAAGCCCGGGACCGGCACTTAGCTTCGGAGAGCTGCGTATCTGCGTCTTCTGCGTGTCTTGCCGCTCTACACTCAGCAAAAAGCTTTTCCACCATATCTTGCAAGGAGAAACTCTGCCAGGAAAGAAAACATCCAAAATCTTGTTCTAAAGCTTGCACAGGGGTCTGCAAAGAGTTTGGCAAGAATGAAAGGTAGTTGTCCAAAACTCGTTCTTTTCCAATAGAATAACCATGGAAAAGGCAGGAGAGTGGTAAAGTACTGTTTTCTCTAAGTCTGAAGGCTGCCCACACTGTGCCTGTGTGCTGCAGCTTGCATCTTCGCCTTTGGGAAGCTGCCGCTCGCCGATTCTCCCGCAGGCGAAGAAGCGGCTTCTTCGCACACAGAGCATTGTGGCGAGCGCAGGGAGCTCCTGAGAGCGGTTTGTGCCGAAAGAAGCCCGGGACCGGCACTTAGCTTCGGAGAGCTGCGTATCTGCGTCTTCTGCGTGTCTTGCCGCTCTACACTCAGCAAAAAGCTTTTCCACCATATCTTGCAAGGAGAAACTCTGCCAGGAAAGAAAACATCCAAAATCTTGTTCTAAAGCTTGCACAGGGGTCTGCAAAGAGTTTGGCAAGAATGAAAGGTAGTTGTCCAAAACTCGTTCTTTTCCAATAGAATAACCATGGAAAAGGCAGGAGAGTGGTAAAGTACTGTTTTCTCTAAGTCTGAAGGCTGCCCACACTGTGCCTGTGTGCTGCAGCTTGCATCTTCGCCTTTGGGAAGCTGACGCTCGCCGATTCTCCCGGAGGCGAAGAAGCGGCTTCTTCGCACACAGAGCATTGTGGCGAGCGCAGGGAGCTCCTGAGAGCGGTTTGTGCCGAAAGAAGCCCGGGACCGGCACTTAGCTTCGGAGAGCTGCGTATCTGCGTCTTCTGCGTGTCTTGCCGCTCTACACTCAGCAAAAAGCTTCTCCACCATATCTTGCAAGGAGAAACTCTGCCAGGAAAGAAAACATCCAAAATCTTGTTCTAAAGCTTGCACGGGGGTCTGCAAAGAGTTTGGCAAGAATGAAAGGTAGTTGTCCAAAACTCGTTCTTTTCCAATAGAATAACCATGGAAAAGGCAGGAGAGTGGTAAAGTACTGTTTTCTCTAAGTCTGAAGGCTGCCCACACTGTGCCTGTGTGCTGCAGCTTGCATCTTCGCCTTTGGGAAGCTGCCGCTCGCCGATTCTCCCGGAGGCGAAGAAGCGGCTTCTTCGCACACAGAGCATTGTGGCGAGCGCAGGGAGCTCCTGAGAGCGGTTTGTGCCGAAAGAAGCCCGGGACCGGCACTTAGCTTCGGAGAGCTGCGTATCTGCGTCTTCTGCGTGTCTTGCCGCTCTACACTCAGCAAAAAGCTTTTCCACCATATCTTGCAAGGAGAAACTCTGCCAGGAAAGAAAACATCCAAAATCTTGTTCTAAAGCTTGCACAGGGGTCTGCAAAGAGTTTGGCAAGAATGAAAGGTAGTTGTCCAAAACTCGTTCTTTTCCAATAGAATAACCATGGAAAAGGCAGGAGAGTGGTAAAGTACTGTTTTCTCTAAGTCTGAAGGCTGCCCACACTGTGCCTGTGTGCTGCAGCTTGCATCTTCGCCTTTGGGAAGCTGCCGCTCGCCGATTCTCCCGCAGGCGAAGAAGCGGCTTCTTCGCACACAGAGCATTGTGGCGAGCGCAGGGAGCTCCTGAGAGCGGTTTGTGCCGAAAGAAGCCCGGGACCGGCACTTAGCTTCGGAGAGCTGCGTATCTGCGTCTTCTGCGTGTCTTGCCGCTCTACACTCAGCAAAAAGCTTCTCCACCATATCTTGCAAGGAGAAACTCTGCCAGGAAAGAAAACATCCAAAATCTTGTTCTAAAGCTTGCACGGGGGTCTGCAAAGAGTTTGGCAAGAATGAAAGGTAGTTGTCCAAAACTCGTTCTTTTCCAATAGAATAACCATGGAAAAGGCAGGAGAGTGGTAAAGTACTGTTTTCTCTAAGTCTGAAGGCTGCCCACACTGTGCCTGTGTGCTGCAGCTTGCATCTTCGCCTTTGGGAAGCTGCCGCTCGCCGATTCTCCCGCAGGCGAAGAAGCGGCTTCTTCGCACACAGAGCATTGTGGCGAGCGCAGGGAGCTCCTGAGAGCGGTTTGTGCCGAAAGAAGCCCGGGACCGGCACTTAGCTTCGGAGAGCTGCGTATCTGCGTCTTCTGCGTGTCTTGCCGCTCTACACTCAGCAAAAAGCTTTTCCACCATATCTTGCAAGGAGAAACTCTGCCAGGAAAGAAAACATCCAAAATCTTGTTCTAAAGCTTGCACGGGGGTCTGCAAAGAGTTTGGCAAGAATGAAAGGTAGTTGTCCAAAACTCGTTCTTTTCCAATAGAATAACCATGGAAAAGGCAGGAGAGTGGTAAAGTACTGTTTTCTCTAAGTCTGAAGGCTGCCCACACTGTGCCTGTGTGCTGCAGCTTGCATCTTCGCCTTTGGGAAGCTGCCGCTCGCCGATTCTCCCGGAGGCGAAGAAGCGGCTTCTTCGCACACAGAGCATTGTGGCGAGCGCAGGGAGCTCCTGAGAGCGGTTTGTGCCGAAAGAAGCCCGGGACCGGCACTTAGCTTCGGAGAGCTGCGTATCTGCGTCTTCTGCGTGTCTTGCCGCTCTACACTCAGCAAAAAGCTTCTCCACCATATCTTGCAAGGAGAAACTCTGCCAGGAAAGAAAACATCCAAAATCTTGTTCTAAAGCTTGCACGGGGGTCTGCAAAGAGTTTGGCAAGAATGAAAGGTAGTTGTCCAAAACTCGTTCTTTTCCAATAGAATAACCATGGAAAAGGCAGGAGAGTGGTAAAGTACTGTTTTCTCTAAGTCTGAAGGCTGCCCACACTGTGCCTGTGTGCTGCAGCTTGCATCTTCGCCTTTGGGAAGCTGCCGCTCGCCGATTCTCCCGCAGGCGAAGAAGCGGCTTCTTCGCACACAGAGCATTGTGGCGAGCGCAGGGAGCTCCTGAGAGCGGTTTGTGCCGAAAGAAGCCCGGGACCGGCACTTAGCTTCGGAGAGCTGCGTATCTGCGTCTTCTGCGTGTCTTGCCGCTCTACACTCAGCAAAAAGCTTTTCCACCATATCTTGCAAGGAGAAACTCTGCCAGGAAAGAAAACATCCAAAATCTTGTTCTAAAGCTTGCACAGGGGTCTGCAAAGAGTTTGGCAAGAATGAAAGGTAGTTGTCCAAAACTCGTTCTTTTCCAATAGAATAACCATGGAAAAGGCAGGAGAGTGGTAAAGTACTGTTTTCTCTAAGTCTGAATGCTGCCCACACTGTGCCTGTGTGCTGCAGCTTGCATCTTCGCCTTTGGGAAGCTGCCGCTCGCCGATTCTCCCGCAGGCGAAGAAGCGGCTTCTTCGCACACACAGCATTGTGGCGAGCGCGGGGAGCTCCTGAGAGCGGTTTGTGCCGAAAGAAGCCCGGGACCGGCACTTAGCTTCGGAGAGCTGCGTATCTGCGTCTTCTGCGTGTCTTGCCGCTCTACACTCAGCAAAAAGCTTCTCCACCATATCTTGCAAGGAGAAACTCTGCCAGGAAAGAAAACATCCAAAATCTTGTTCTAAAGCTTGCACGGGGGTCTGCAAAGAGTTTGGCAAGAATGAAAGGTAGTTGTCCAAAACTCGTTCTTTTCCAATAGAATAACCATGGAAAAGGCAGGAGAGTGGTAAAGTACTGTTTTCTCTAAGTCTGAAGGCTGCCCACACTGTGCCTGTGTGCTGC
Source organism: Molothrus aeneus (assembly GCF_037042795.1). Classification (NCBI taxonomy): domain Eukaryota; kingdom Metazoa; phylum Chordata; class Aves; order Passeriformes; family Icteridae; genus Molothrus; species Molothrus aeneus. The sequence continues at coordinate 136,711 of NW_027099225.1, forward strand.
AGCTTGCATCTTCGCCTTTGGGAAGCTGCCGCTCGCCGATTCTCCCGCAGGCGAAGAAGCGGCTTCTTCGCACACAGAGCATTGTGGCGAGCGCAGGGAGCTCCTGAGAGCGGTTTGTGCCGAAAGAAGCCCGGGACCGGCACTTAGCTTCGGAGAGCTGCGTATCTGCGTCTTCTGCGTGTCTTGCCGCTCTACACTCAGCAAAAAGCTTTTCCACCATATCTTGCAAGGAGAAACTCTGCCAGGAAAGAAAACATCCAAAATCTTGTTCTAAAGCTTGCACGGGGGTCTGCAAAGAGTTTGGCAAGAATGAAAGGTAGTTGTCCAAAACTCGTTCTTTTCCAATAGAATAACCATGGAAAAGGCAGGAGAGTGGTAAAGCACTGTTTTCTCTAAGTCTGAAGGCTGCCCACACTGTGCCTGTGTGCTGCAGCTTGCATCTTCGCCTTTGGGAAGCTGCCGCTCGCCGATTCTCCCGCAGGCGAAGAAGCGGCTTCTTCGCACACAGAGCATTGTGGCGAGCGCAGGGAGCTCCTGAGAGCGGTTTGTGCCGAAAGAAGCCCGGGACCGGCACTTAGCTTCGGAGAGCTGCGTATCTGCGTCTTCTGCGTGTCTTGCCGCTCTACACTCAGCAAAAAGCTTTTCCACCATATCTTGCAAGGAGAAACTCTGCCAGGAAAGAAAACATCCAAAATCTTGTTCTAAAGCTTGCACGGGGGTCTGCAAAGAGTTTGGCAAGAATGAAAGGTAGTTGTCCAAAACTCGTTCTTTTCCAATAGAATAACCATGGAAAAGGCAGGAGAGTGGTAAAGTACTGTTTTCTCTAAGTCTGAAGGCTGCCCACACTGTGCCTGTGTGCTGCAGCTTGCATCTTCGCCTTTGGGAAGCTGCCGCTCGCCGATTCTCCCGGAGGCGAAGAAGCGGCTTCTTCGCACACAGAGCATTGTGGCGAGCGCAGGGAGCTCCTGAGAGCGGTTTGTGCCGAAAGAAGCCCGGGACCGGCACTTAGCTTCGGAGAGCTGCGTATCTGCGTCTTCTGCGTGTCTTGCCGCTCTACACTCAGCAAAAAGCTTTTCCACCATATCTTGCAAGGAGAAACTCTGCCAGGAAAGAAAACATCCAAAATCTTGTTCTAAAGCTTGCACGGGGGTCTGCAAAGAGTTTGGCAAGAATGAAAGGTAGTTGTCCAAAACTCGTTCTTTTCCAATAGAATAACCATGGAAAAGGCAGGAGAGTGGTAAAGCACTGTTTTCTCTAAGTCTGAAGGCTGCCCACACTGTGCCTGTGTGCTGCAGCTTGCATCTTCGCCTTTGGGAAGCTGCCGCTCGCCGATTCTCCCGCAGGCGAAGAAGCGGCTTCTTCGCACACAGAGCATTGTGGCGAGCGCAGGGAGCTCCTGAGAGCGGTTTGTGCCGAAAGAAGCCCGGGACCGGCACTTAGCTTCGGAGAGCTGCGTATCTGCGTCTTCTGCGTGTCTTGCCGCTCTACACTCAGCAAAAAGCTTTTCCACCATATCTTGCAAGGAGAAACTCTGCCAGGAAAGAAAACATCCAAAATCTTGTTCTAAAGCTTGCACGGGGGTCTGCAAAGAGTTTGGCAAGAATGAAAGGTAGTTGTCCAAAACTCGTTCTTTTCCAATAGAATAACCATGGAAAAGGCAGGAGAGTGGTAAAGTACTGTTTTCTCTAAGTCTGAAGGCTGCCCACACTGTGCCTGTGTGCTGCAGCTTGCATCTTCGCCTTTGGGAAGCTGCCGCTCGCCGATTCTCCCGGAGGCGAAGAAGCGGCTTCTTCGCACACAGAGCATTGTGGCGAGCGCAGGGAGCTCCTGAGAGCGGTTTGTGCCGAAAGAAGCCCGGGACCGGCACTTAGCTTCGGAGAGCTGCGTATCTGCGTCTTCTGCGTGTCTTGCCGCTCTACACTCAGCAAAAAGCTTTTCCACCATATCTTGCAAGGAGAAACTCTGCCAGGAAAGAAAACATCCAAAATCTTGTTCTAAAGCTTGCACAGGGGTCTGCAAAGAGTTTGGCAAGAATGAAAGGTAGTTGTCCAAAACTCGTTCTTTTCCAATAGAATAACCATGGAAAAGGCAGGAGAGTGGTAAAGTACTGTTTTCTCTAAGTCTGAAGGCTGCCCACACTGTGCCTGTGTGCTGCAGCTTGCATCTTCGCCTTTGGGAAGCTGCCGCTCGCCGATTCTCCCGCAGGCGAAGAAGCGGCTTCTTCGCACACAGAGCATTGTGGCGAGCGCAGGGAGCTCCTGAGAGCGGTTTGTGCCGAAAGAAGCCCGGGACCGGCACTTAGCTTCGGAGAGCTGCGTATCTGCGTCTTCTGCGTGTCTTGCCGCTCTACACTCAGCAAAAAGCTTTTCCACCATATCTTGCAAGGAGAAACTCTGCCAGGAAAGAAAACATCCAAAATCTTGTTCTAAAGCTTGCACGGGGGTCTGCAAAGAGTTTGGCAAGAATGAAAGGTAGTTGTCCAAAACTCGTTCTTTTCCAATAGAATAACCATGGAAAAGGCAGGAGAGTGGTAAAGTACTGTTTTCTCTAAGTCTGAAGGCTGCCCACACTGTGCCTGTGTGCTGCAGCTTGCATCTTCGCCTTTGGGAAGCTGCCGCTCGCCGATTCTCCCGGAGGCGAAGAAGCGGCTTCTTCGCACACAGAGCATTGTGGCGAGCGCAGGGAGCTCCTGAGAGCGGTTTGTGCCGAAAGAAGCCCGGGACCGGCACTTAGCTTCGGAGAGCTGCGTATCTGCGTCTTCTGCGTGTCTTGCCGCTCTACACTCAGCAAAAAGCTTTTCCACCATATCTTGCAAGGAGAAACTCTGCCAGGAAAGAAAACATCCAAAATCTTGTTCTAAAGCTTGCACGGGGGTCTGCAAAGAGTTTGGCAAGAATGAAAGGTAGTTGTCCAAAACTCGTTCTTTTCCAATAGAATAACCATGGAAAAGGCAGGAGAGTGGTAAAGCACTGTTTTCTCTAAGTCTGAAGGCTGCCCACACTGTGCCTGTGTGCTGCAGCTTGCATCTTCGCCTTTGGGAAGCTGCCGCTCGCCGATTCTCCCGCAGGCGAAGAAGCGGCTTCTTCGCACACAGAGCATTGTGGCGAGCGCAGGGAGCTCCTGAGAGCGGTTTGTGCCGAAAGAAGCCCGGGACCGGCACTTAGCTTCGGAGAGCTGCGTATCTGCGTCTTCTGCGTGTCTTGCCGCTCTACACTCAGCAAAAAGCTTTTCCACCATATCTTGCAAGGAGAAACTCTGCCAGGAAAGAAAACATCCAAAATCTTGTTCTAAAGCTTGCACGGGGGTCTGCAAAGAGTTTGGCAAGAATGAAAGGTAGTTGTCCAAAACTCGTTCTTTTCCAATAGAATAACCATGGAAAAGGCAGGAGAGTGGTAAAGTACTGTTTTCTCTAAGTCTGAAGGCTGCCCACACTGTGCCTGTGTGCTGCAGCTTGCATCTTCGCCTTTGGGAAGCTGCCGCTCGCCGATTCTCCCGGAGGCGAAGAAGCGGCTTCTTCGCACACAGAGCATTGTGGCGAGCGCAGGGAGCTCCTGAGAGCGGTTTGTGCCGAAAGAAGCCCGGGACCGGCACTTAGCTTCGGAGAGCTGCGTATCTGCGTCTTCTGCGTGTCTTGCCGCTCTACACTCAGCAAAAAGCTTTTCCACCATATCTTGCAAGGAGAAACTCTGCCAGGAAAGAAAACATCCAAAATCTTGTTCTAAAGCTTGCACAGGGGTCTGCAAAGAGTTTGGCAAGAATGAAAGGTAGTTGTCCAAAACTCGTTCTTTTCCAATAGAATAACCATGGAAAAGGCAGGAGAGTGGTAAAGTACTGTTTTCTCTAAGTCTGAAGGCTGCCCACACTGTGCCTGTGTGCTGCAGCTTGCATCTTCGCCTTTGGGAAGCTGCCGCTCGCCGATTCTCCCGCAGGCGAAGAAGCGGCTTCTTCGCACACAGAGCATTGTGGCGAGCGCAGGGAGCTCCTGAGAGCGGTTTGTGCCGAAAGAAGCCCGGGACCGGCACTTAGCTTCGGAGAGCTGCGTATCTGCGTCTTCTGCGTGTCTTGCCGCTCTACACTCAGCAAAAAGCTTCTCCACCATATCTTGCAAGGAGAAACTCTGCCAGGAAAGAAAACATCCAAAATCTTGTTCTAAAGCTTGCACGGGGGTCTGCAAAGAGTTTGGCAAGAATGAAAGGTAGTTGTCCAAAACTCGTTCTTTTCCAATAGAATAACCATGGAAAAGGCAGGAGAGTGGTAAAGTACTGTTTTCTCTAAGTCTGAAGGCTGCCCACACTGTGCCTGTGTGCTGCAGCTTGCATCTTCGCCTTTGGGAAGCTGCCGCTCGCCGATTCTCCCGGAGGCGAAGAAGCGGCTTCTTCGCACACAGAGCATTGTGGCGAGCGCAGGGAGCTCCTGAGAGCGGTTTGTGCCGAAAGAAGCCCGGGACCGGCACTTAGCTTCGGAGAGCTGCGTATCTGCGTCTTCTGCGTGTCTTGCCGCTCTACACTCAGCAAAAAGCTTTTCCACCATATCTTGCAAGGAGAAACTCTGCCAGGAAAGAAAACATCCAAAATCTTGTTCTAAAGCTTGCACGGGGGTCTGCAAAGAGTTTGGCAAGAATGAAAGGTAGTTGTCCAAAACTCGTTCTTTTCCAATAGAATAACCATGGAAAAGGCAGGAGAGTGGTAAAGTACTGTTTTCTCTAAGTCTGAAGGCTGCCCACACTGTGCCTGTGTGCTGCAGCTTGCATCTTCGCCTTTGGGAAGCTGCCGCTCGCCGATTCTCCCGGAGGCGAAGAAGCGGCTTCTTCGCACACAGAGCATTGTGGCGAGCGCAGGGAGCTCCTGAGAGCAGTTTGTGCCGAAAGAAGCCCGGGACCGGCACTTAGCTTCGGAGAGCTGCGTATCTGCGTCTTCTGCGTGTCTTGCCGCTCTACACTCAGCAAAAAGCTTCTCCACCATATCTTGCAAGGAGAAACTCTGCCAGGAAAGAAAACATCCAAAATCTTGTTCTAAAGCTTGCACGGGGGTCTGCAAAGAGTTTGGCAAGAATGAAAGGTAGTTGTCCAAAACTCGTTCTTTTCCAATAGAATAACCATGGAAAAGGCAGGAGAGTGGTAAAGTACTGTTTTCTCTAAGTCTGAAGGCTGCCCACACTGTGCCTGTGTGCTGCAGCTTGCATCTTCGCCTTTGGGAAGCTGCCGCTCGCCGATTCTCCCGCAGGCGAAGAAGCGGCTTCTTCGCACACAGAGCATTGTGGCGAGCGCAGGGAGCTCCTGAGAGCGGTTTGTGCCGAAAGAAGCCCGGGACCGGCACTTAGCTTCGGAGAGCTGCGTATCTGCGTCTTCTGCGTGTCTTGCCGCTCTACACTCAGCAAAAAGCTTTTCCACCATATCTTGCAAGGAGAAACTCTGCCAGGAAAGAAAACATCCAAAATCTTGTTCTAAAGCTTGCACAGGGGTCTGCAAAGAGTTTGGCAAGAATGAAAGGTAGTTGTCCAAAACTCGTTCTTTTCCAATAGAATAACCATGGAAAAGGCAGGAGAGTGGTAAAGTACTGTTTTCTCTAAGTCTGAATGCTGCCCACACTGTGCCTGTGTGCTGCAGCTTGCATCTTCGCCTTTGGGAAGCTGCCGCTCGCCGATTCTCCCGCAGGCGAAGAAGCGGCTTCTTCGCACACACAGCATTGTGGCGAGCGCGGGGAGCTCCTGAGAGCGGTTTGTGCCGAAAGAAGCCCGGGACCGGCACTTAGCTTCGGAGAGCTGCGTATCTGCGTCTTCTGCGTGTCTTGCCGCTCTACACTCAGCAAAAAGCTTCTCCACCATATCTTGCAAGGAGAAACTCTGCCAGGAAAGAAAACATCCAAAATCTTGTTCTAAAGCTTGCACGGGGGTCTGCAAAGAGTTTGGCAAGAATGAAAGGTAGTTGTCCAAAACTCGTTCTTTTCCAATAGAATAACCATGGAAAAGGCAGGAGAGTGGTAAAGTACTGTTTTCTCTAAGTCTGAAGGCTGCCCACACTGTGCCTGTGTGCTGCAGCTTGCATCTTCGCCTTTGGGAAGCTGCCGCTCGCCGATTCTCCCGCAGGCGAAGAAGCGGCTTCTTCGCACACAGAGCATTGTGGCGAGCGCAGGGAGCTCCTGAGAGCGGTTTGTGCCGAAAGAAGCCCGGGACCGGCACTTAGCTTCGGAGAGCTGCGTATCTGCGTCTTCTGCGTGTCTTGCCGCTCTACACTCAGCAAAAAGCTTTTCCACCATATCTTGCAAGGAGAAACTCTGCCAGGAAAGAAAACATCCAAAATCTTGTTCTAAAGCTTGCACGGGGGTCTGCAAAGAGTTTGGCAAGAATGAAAGGTAGTTGTCCAAAACTCGTTCTTTTCCAATAGAATAACCATGGAAAAGGCAGGAGAGTGGTAAAGCACTGTTTTCTCTAAGTCTGAAGGCTGCCCACACTGTGCCTGTGTGCTGCAGCTTGCATCTTCGCCTTTGGGAAGCTGCCGCTCGCCGATTCTCCCGCAGGCGAAGAAGCGGCTTCTTCGCACACAGAGCATTGTGGCGAGCGCAGGGAGCTCCTGAGAGCGGTTTGTGCCGAAAGAAGCCCGGGACCGGCACTTAGCTTCGGAGAGCTGCGTATCTGCGTCTTCTGCGTGTCTTGCCGCTCTACACTCAGCAAAAAGCTTTTCCACCATATCTTGCAAGGAGAAACTCTGCCAGGAAAGAAAACATCCAAAATCTTGTTCTAAAGCTTGCACGGGGGTCTGCAAAGAGTTTGGCAAGAATGAAAGGTAGTTGTCCAAAACTCGTTCTTTTCCAATAGAATAACCATGGAAAAGGCAGGAGAGTGGTAAAGTACTGTTTTCTCTAAGTCTGAAGGCTGCCCACACTGTGCCTGTGTGCTGCAGCTTGCATCTTCGCCTTTGGGAAGCTGCCGCTCGCCGATTCTCCCGGAGGCGAAGAAGCGGCTTCTTCGCACACAGAGCATTGTGGCGAGCGCAGGGAGCTCCTGAGAGCGGTTTGTGCCGAAAGAAGCCCGGGACCGGCACTTAGCTTCGGAGAGCTGCGTATCTGCGTCTTCTGCGTGTCTTGCCGCTCTACACTCAGCAAAAAGCTTTTCCACCATATCTTGCAAGGAGAAACTCTGCCAGGAAAGAAAACATCCAAAATCTTGTTCTAAAGCTTGCACGGGGGTCTGCAAAGAGTTTGGCAAGAATGAAAGGTAGTTGTCCAAAACTCGTTCTTTTCCAATAAAATAACCATGGAAAAGGCAGGAGAGTGGTAAAGCACTGTTTTCTCTAAGTCTGAAGGCTGCCCACACTGTGCCTGTGTGCTGCAGCTTGCATCTTCGCCTTTGGGAAGCTGCCGCTCGCCGATTCTCCCGCAGGCGAAGAAGCGGCTTCTTCGCACACAGAGCATTGTGGCGAGCGCAGGGAGCTCCTGAGAGCGGTTTGTGCCGAAAGAAGCCCGGGACCGGCACTTAGCTTCGGAGAGCTGCGTATCTGCGTCTTCTGCGTGTCTTGCCGCTCTACACTCAGCAAAAAGCTTTTCCACCATATCTTGCAAGGAGAAACTCTGCCAGGAAAGAAAACATCCAAAATCTTGTTCTAAAGCTTGCACGCAGGTCTGCAAAGAGTTTGGCAAGAATGAAAGGTAGTTGTCCAAAACTCGTTCTTTTCCAATAGAATAACCATGGAAAAGGCAGGAGAGTGGTAAAGTACTGTTTTCTCTAAGTCTGAAGGCTGCCCACACTGTGCCTGTGTGCTGCAGCTTGCATCTTCGCCTTTGGGAAGCTGCCGCTCGCCGATTCTCCCGGAGGCGAAGAAGCGGCTTCTTCGCACACAGAGCATTGTGGCGAGCGCAGGGAGCTCCTGAGAGCGGTTTGTGCCGAAAGAAGCCCGGGACCGGCACTTAGCTTCGGAGAGCTGCGTATCTGCGTCTTCTGCGTGTCTTGCCGCTCTACACTCAGCAAAAAGCTTTTCCACCATATCTTGCAAGGAGAAACTCTGCCAGGAAAGAAAACATCCAAAATCTTGTTCTAAAGCTTGCACGGGGGTCTGCAAAGAGTTTGGCAAGAATGAAAGGTAGTTGTCCAAAACTCGTTCTTTTCCAATAGAATAACCATGGAAAAGGCAGGAGAGTGGTAAAGTACTGTTTTCTCTAAGTCTGAAGGCTGCCCACACTGTGCCTGTGTGCTGCAGCTTGCATCTTCGCCTTTGGGAAGCTGCCGCTCGCCGATTCTCCCGGAGGCGAAGAAGCGGCTTCTTCGCACACAGAGCATTGTGGCGAGCGCAGGGAGCTCCTGAGAGCGGTTTGTGCCGAAAGAAGCCCGGGACCGGCACTTAGCTTCGGAGAGCTGCGTATCTGCGTCTTCTGCGTGTCTTGCCGCTCTACACTCAGCAAAAAGCTTTTCCACCATATCTTGCAAGGAGAAACTCTGCCAGGAAAGAAAACATCCAAAATCTTGTTCTAAAGCTTGCACAGGGGTCTGCAAAGAGTTTGGCAAGAATGAAAGGTAGTTGTCCAAAACTCGTTCTTTTCCAATAGAATAACCATGGAAAAGGCAGGAGAGTGGTAAAGTACTGTTTTCTCTAAGTCTGAATGCTGCCCACACTGTGCCTGTGTGCTGCAGCTTGCATCTTCGCCTTTGGGAAGCTGCCGCTCGCCGATTCTCCCGGAGGCGAAGAAGCGGCTTCTTCGCACACACAGCATTGTGGCGAGCGCGGGGAGCTCCTGAGAGCGGTTTGTGCCGAAAGAAGCCCGGGACCGGCACTTAGCTTCGGAGAGCTGCGTATCTGCGTCTTCTGCGTGTCTTGCCGCTCTACACTCAGCAAAAAGCTTCTCCACCATATCTTGCAAGGAGAAACTCTGCCAGGAAAGAAAACATCCAAAATCTTGTTCTAAAGCTTGCACGGGGGTCTGCAAAGAGTTTGGCAAGAATGAAAGGTAGTTGTCCAAAACTCGTTCTTTTCCAATAGAATAACCATGGAAAAGGCAGGAGAGTGGTAAAGTACTGTTTTCTCTAAGTCTGAAGGCTGCCCACACTGTGCCTGTGTGCTGCAGCTTGCATCTTCGCCTTTGGGAAGCTGCCGCTCGCCGATTCTCCCGGAGGCGAAGAAGCGGCTTCTTCGCACACAGAGCATTGTGGCGAGCGCAGGGAGCTCCTGAGAGCGGTTTGTGCCGAAAGAAGCCCGGGACCGGCACTTAGCTTCGGAGAGCTGCGTATCTGCGTCTTCTGCGTGTCTTGCCGCTCTACACTCAGCAAAAAGCTTTTCCACCATATCTTGCAAGGAGAAACTCTGCCAGGAAAGAAAACATCCAAAATCTTGTTCTAAAGCTTGCACGGGGGTCTGCAAAGAGTTTGGCAAGAATGAAAGGTAGTTGTCCAAAACTCGTTCTTTTCCAATAGAATAACCATGGAAAAGGCAGGAGAGTGGTAAAGCACTGTTTTCTCTAAGTCTGAAGGCTGCCCACACTGTGCCTGTGTGCTGCAGCTTGCATCTTCGCCTTTGGGAAGCTGCCGCTCGCCGATTCTCCCGCAGGCGAAGAAGCGGCTTCTTCGCACACAGAGCATTGTGGCGAGCGCAGGGAGCTCCTGAGAGCGGTTTGTGCCGAAAGAAGCCCGGGACCGGCACTTAGCTTCGGAGAGCTGCGTATCTGCGTCTTCTGCGTGTCTTGCCGCTCTACACTCAGCAAAAAGCTTTTCCACCATATCTTGCAAGGAGAAACTCTGCCAGGAAAGAAAACATCCAAAATCTTCTTCTAAAGCTTGCACGGGGGTCTGCAAAGAGTTTGGCAAGAATGAAAGGTAGTTGTCCAAAACTCGTTCTTTTCCAATAGAATAACCATGGAAAAGGCAGGAGAGTGGTAAAGTACTGTTTTCTCTAAGTCTGAAGGCTGCCCACACTGTGCCTGTGTGCTGCAGCTTGCATCTTCGCCTTTGGGAAGCTGCCGCTCGCCGATTCTCCCGCAGGCGAAGAAGCGGCTTCTTCGCACACAGAGCATTGTGGCGAGCGCAGGGAGCTCCTGAGAGCGGTTTGTGCCGAAAGAAGCCCGGGACCGGCACTTAGCTTCGGAGAGCTGCGTATCTGCGTCTTCTGCGTGTCTTGCCGCTCTACACTCAGCAAAAAGCTTCTCCACCATATCTTGCAAGGAGAAACTCTGCCAGGAAAGAAAACATCCAAAATCTTGTTCTAAAGCTTGCACGGGGGTCTGCAAAGAGTTTGGCAAGAATGAAAGGTAGTTGTCCAAAACTCGTTCTTTTCCAATAGAATAACCATGGAAAAGGCAGGAGAGTGGTAAAGTACTGTTTTCTCTAAGTCTGAAGGCTGCCCACACTGTGCCTGTGTGCTGCAGCTTGCATCTTCGCCTTTGGGAAGCTGCCGCTCGCCGATTCTCCCGGAGGCGAAGAAGCGGCTTCTTCGCACACAGAGCATTGTGGCGAGCGCAGGGAGCTCCTGAGAGCGGTTTGTGCCGAAAGAAGCCCGGGACCGGCACTTAGCTTCGGAGAGCTGCGTATCTGCGTCTTCTGCGTGTCTTGCCGCTCTACACTCAGCAAAAAGCTTCTCCACCATATCTTGCAAGGAGAAACTCTGCCAGGAAAGAAAACATCCAAAATCTTGTTCTAAAGCTTGCACAGGGGTCTGCAAAGAGTTTGGCAAGAATGAAAGGTAGTTGTCCAAAACTCGTTCTTTTCCAATAGAATAACCATGGAAAAGGCAGGAGAGTGGTAAAGTACTGTTTTCTCTAAGTCTGAATGCTGCCCACACTGTGCCTGTGTGCTGCAGCTTGCATCTTCGCCTTTGGGAAGCTGCCGCTCGCCGATTCTCCCGGAGGCGAAGAAGCGGCTTCTTCGCACACACAGCATTGTGGCGAGCGCGGGGAGCTCCTGAGAGCGGTTTGTGCCGAAAGAAGCCCGGGACCGGCACTTAGCTTCGGAGAGCTGCGTATCTGCGTCTTCTGCGTGTCTTGCCGCTCTACACTCAGCAAAAAGCTTCTCCACCATATCTTGCAAGGAGAAACTCTGCCAGGAAAGAAAACATCCAAAATCTTGTTCTAAAGCTTGCACGGGGGTCTGCAAAGAGTTTGGCAAGAATGAAAGGTAGTTGTCCAAAACTCGTTCTTTTCCAATAGAATAACCATGGAAAAGGCAGGAGAGTGGTAAAGTACTGTTTTCTCTAAGTCTGAAGGCTGCCCACACTGTGCCTGTGTGCTGCAGCTTGCATCTTCGCCTTTGGGAAGCTGCCGCTCGCCGATTCTCCCGGAGGCGAAGAAGCGGCTTCTTCGCACACAGAGCATTGTGGCGAGCGCAGGGAGCTCCTGAGAGCGGTTTGTGCCGAAAGAAGCCCGGGACCGGCACTTAGCTTCGGAGAGCTGCGTATCTGCGTCTTCTGCGTGTCTTGCCGCTCTACACTCAGCAAAAAGCTTTTCCACCATATCTTGCAAGGAGAAACTCTGCCAGGAAAGAAAACATCCAAAATCTTGTTCTAAAGCTTGCACGGGGGACTGCAAAGAGTTTGGCAAGAATGAAAGGTAGTTGTCCAAAACTCGTTCTTTTCCAATAGAATAACCATGGAAAAGGCAGGAGAGTGGTAAAGCACTGTTTTCTCTAAGTCTGAAGGCTGCCCACACTGTGCCTGTGTGCTGCAGCTTGCATCTTCGCCTTTGGGAAGCTGCCGCTCGCCGATTCTCCCGCAGGCGAAGAAGCGGCTTCTTCGCACACAGAGCATTGTGGCGAGCGCAGGGAGCTCCTGAGAGCGGTTTGTGCCGAAAGAAGCCCGGGACCGGCACTTAGCTTCGGAGAGCTGCGTATCTGCGTCTTCTGCGTGTCTTGCCGCTCTACACTCAGCAAAAAGCTTTTCCACCATATCTTGCAAGGAGAAACTCTGCCAGGAAAGAAAACATCCAAAATCTTGTTCTAAAGCTTGCACGGGGGTCTGCAAAGAGTTTGGCAAGAATGAAAGGTAGTTGTCCAAAACTCGTTCTTTTCCAATAGAATAACCATGGAAAAGGCAGGAGAGTGGTAAAGTACTGTTTTCTCTAAGTCTGAAGGCTGCCCACACTGTGCCTGTGTGCTGCAGCTTGCATCTTCGCCTTTGGGAAGCTGCCGCTCGCCGATTCTCCCGCAGGCGAAGAAGCGGCTTCTTCGCACACAGAGCATTGTGGCGAGCGCAGGGAGCTCCTGAGAGCGGTTTGTGCCGAAAGAAGCCCGGGACCGGCACTTAGCTTCGGAGAGCTGCGTATCTGCGTCTTCTGCGTGTCTTGCCGCTCTACACTCAGCAAAAAGCTTCTCCACCATATCTTGCAAGGAGAAACTCTGCCAGGAAAGAAAACATCCAAAATCTTGTTCTAAAGCTTGCACGGGGGTCTGCAAAGAGTTTGGCAAGAATGAAAGGTAGTTGTCCAAAACTCGTTCTTTTCCAATAGAATAACCATGGAAAAGGCAGGAGAGTGGTAAAGTACTGTTTTCTCTAAGTCTGAAGGCTGCCCACACTGTGCCTGTGTGCTGCAGCTTGCATCTTCGCCTTTGGGAAGCTGCCGCTCGCCGATTCTCCCGGAGGCGAAGAAGCGGCTTCTTCGCACACAGAGCATTGTGGCGAGCGCAGGGAGCTCCTGAGAGCGGTTTGTGCCGAAAGAAGCCCGGGACCGGCACTTAGCTTCGGAGAGCTGCGTATCTGCGTCTTCTGCGTGTCTTGCCGCTCTACACTCAGCAAAAAGCTTTTCCACCATATCTTGCAAGGAGAAACTCTGCCAGGAAAGAAAACATCCAAAATCTTGTTCTAAAGCTTGCACAGGGGTCTGCAAAGAGTTTGGCAAGAATGAAAGGTAGTTGTCCAAAACTCGTTCTTTTCCAATAGAATAACCATGGAAAAGGCAGGAGAGTGGTAAAGTACTGTTTTCTCTAAGTCTGAATGCTGCCCACACTGTGCCTGTGTGCTGCAGCTTGCATCTTCGCCTTTGGGAAGCTGCCGCTCGCCGATTCTCCCGGAGGCGAAGAAGCGGCTTCTTCGCACACACAGCATTGTGGCGAGCGCGGGGAGCTCCTGAGAGCAGTTTGTGCCGAAAGAAGCCCGGGACCGGCACTTAGCTTCGGAGAGCTGCGTATCTGCGTCTTCTGCGTGTCTTGCCGCTCTACACTCAGCAAAAAGCTTCTCCACCATATCTTGCAAGGAGAAACTCTGCCAGGAAAGAAAACATCCAAAATCTTGTTCTAAAGCTTGCACGGGGGTCTGCAAAGAGTTTGGCAAGAATGAAAGGTAGTTGTCCAAAACTCGTTCTTTTCCAATAGAATAACCATGGAAAAGGCAGGAGAGTGGTAAAGTACTGTTTTCTCTAAGTCTGAAGGCTGCCCACACTGTGCCTGTGTGCTGCAGCTTGCATCTTCGCCTTTGGGAAGCTGCCGCTCGCCGATTCTCCCGGAGGCGAAGAAGCGGCTTCTTCGCACACAGAGCATTGTGGCGAGCGCAGGGAGCTCCTGAGAGCGGTTTGTGCCGAAAGAAGCCCGGGACCGGCACTTAGCTTCGGAGAGCTGCGTATCTGCGTCTTCTGCGTGTCTTGCCGCTCTACACTCAGCAAAAAGCTTGTCCACCATATCTTGCAAGGAGAAACTCTGCCAGGAAAGAAAACATCCAAAATCTTGTTCTAAAGCTTGCACGGGGGTCTGCAAAGAGTTTGGCAAGAATGAAAGGTAGTTGTCCAAAACTCGTTCTTTTCCAATAGAATAACCATGGAAAAGGCAGGAGAGTGGTAAAGTACTGTTTTCTCTAAGTCTGAAGGCTGCCCACACTGTGCCTGTGTGCTGCAGCTTGCATCTTCGCCTTTGGGAAGCTGCCGCTCGCCGATTCTCCCGGAGGCGAAGAAGCGGCTTCTTCGCACACAGAGCATTGTGGCGAGCGCAGGGAGCTCCTGAGAGCGGTTTGTGCCGAAAGAAGCCCGGGACCGGCACTTAGCTTCGGAGAGCTGCGTATCTGCGTCTTCTGCGTGTCTTGCCGCTCTACACTCAGCAAAAAGCTTTTCCACCATATCTTGCAAGGAGAAACTCTGCCAGGAAAGAAAACATCCAAAATCTTGTTCTAAAGCTTGCACGGGGGTCTGCAAAGAGTTTGGCAAGAATGAAAGGTAGTTGTCCAAAACTCGTTCTTTTCCAATAGAATAACCATGGAAAAGGCAGGAGAGTGGTAAAGTACTGTTTTCTCTAAGTCTGAAGGCTGCCCACACTGTGCCTGTGTGCTGCAGCTTGCATCTTCGCCTTTGGGAAGCTGCCGCTCGCCGATTCTCCCGGAGGCGAAGAAGCGGCTTCTTCGCACACAGAGCATTGTGGCGAGCGCAGGGAGCTCCTGAGAGCGGTTTGTGCCGAAAGAAGCCCGGGACCGGCACTTAGCTTCGGAGAGCTGCGTATCTGCGTCTTCTGCGTGTCTTGCCGCTCTACACTCAGCAAAAAGCTTCTCCACCATATCTTGCAAGGAGAAACTCTGCCAGGAAAGAAAACATCCAAAATCTTGTTCTAAAGCTTGCACAGGGGTCTGCAAAGAGTTTGGCAAGAATGAAAGGTAGTTGTCCAAAACTCGTTCTTTTCCAATAGAATAACCATGGAAAAGGCAGGAGAGTGGTAAAGTACTGTTTTCTCTAAGTCTGAAGGCTGCCCACACTGTGCCTGTGTGCTGCAGCTTGCATCTTCGCCTTTGGGAAGCTGCCGCTCGCCGATTCTCCCGCAGGCGAAGAAGCGGCTTCTTCGCACACAGAGCATTGTGGCGAGCGCAGGGAGCTCCTGAGAGCGGTTTGTGCCGAAAGAAGCCCGGGACCGGCACTTAGCTTCGGAGAGCTGCGTATCTGCGTCTTCTGCGTGTCTTGCCGCTCTACACTCAGCAAAAAGCTTTTCCACCATATCTTGCAAGGAGAAACTCTGCCAGGAAAGAAAACATCCAAAATCTTGTTCTAAAGCTTGCACGGGGGTCTGCAAAGAGTTTGGCAAGAATGAAAGGTAGTTGTCCAAAACTTGCTCTTTTCCAATAGAATAACCATGGAAAAGGCAGGAGAGTGGTAAAGTACTGTTTTCTCTAAGTCTGAAGGCTGCCCACACTGTGCCTGTGTGCTGCAGCTTGCATCTTCGCCTTTGGGAAGCTGCCGCTCGCCGATTCTCCCGGAGGCGAAGAAGCGGCTTCTTCGCACACAGAGCATTGTGGCGAGCGCAGGGAGCTCCTGAGAGCGGTTTGTGCCGAAAGAAGCCCGGGACTGGCACTTAGCTTCAGAGAGCTGCGTATCTGCGTCTTCTGCGTGTCTTGCCGCTCTACACTCAGCAAAAAGCTTCTCCACCATATCTTGCAAGGAGAAACTCTGCCAGGAAAGAAAACATCCAAAATCTTGTTCTAAAGCTTGCACGGGGGTCTGCAAAGAGTTTGGCAAGAATGAAAGGTAGTTGTCCAAAACTCGTTCTTTTCCAATAGAATAACCATGGAAAAGGCAGGAGAGTGGTAAAGTACTGTTTTCTCTAAGTCTGAAGGCTGCCCACACTGTGCCTGTGTGCTGCAGCTTGCATCTTCGCCTTTGGGAAGCTGCCGCTCGCCGATTCTCCCGCAGGCGAAGAAGCGGCTTCTTCGCACACAGAGCATTGTGGCGAGCGCAGGGAGCTCCTGAGAGCGGTTTGTGCCGAAAGAAGCCCGGGACCGGCACTTAGCTTCGGAGAGCTGCGTATCTGCGTCTTCTGCGTGTCTTGCCGCTCTACACTCAGCAAAAAGCTTCTCCACCATATCTTGCAAGGAGAAACTCTGCCAGGAAAGAAAACATCCAAAATCTTGTTCTAAAGCTTGCACGGGGGTCTGCAAAGAGTTTGGCAAGAATGAAAGGTAGTTGTCCAAAACTCGTTCTTTTCCAATAGAATAACCATGGAAAAGGCAGGAGAGTGGTAAAGTACTGTTTTCTCTAAGTCTGAAGGCTGCCCACACTGTGCCTGTGTGCTGCAGCTTGCATCTTCGCCTTTGGGAAGCTGCCGCTCGCCGATTCTCCCGCAGGCGAAGAAGCGGCTTCTTCGCACACAGATCATTGTGGCGAGCGCGGGGAGCTCCTGAGAGCGGTTTGTGCCGAAAGAAGCCCGGGACCGGCACTTAGCTTCGGAGAGCTGCGTATCTGCGTCTTCTGCGTGTCTTGCCGCTCTACACTCAGCAAAAAGCTTCTCCACCATATCTTGCAAGGAGAAACTCTGCCAGGAAAGAAAACATCCAAAATCTTGTTCTAAAGCTTGCACAGGGGTCTGCAAAGAGTTTGGCAAGAATGAAAGGTAGTTGTCCAAAACTCGTTCTTTTCCAATAGAATAACCATGGAAAAGGCAGGAGAGTGGTAAAGTACTGTTTTCTCTAAGTCTGAAGGCTGCCCACACTGTGCCTGTGTGCTGCAGCTTGCATCTTCGCCTTTGGGAAGCTGCCGCTCGCCGATTCTCCCGCAGGCGAAGAAGCGGCTTCTTCGCACACAGAGCATTGTGGCGAGCGCAGGGAGCTCCTGAGAGCGGTTTGTGCCGAAAGAAGCCCGGGACCGGCACTTAGCTTCGGAGAGCTGCGTATCTGCGTCTTCTGCGTGTCTTGCCGCTCTACACTCAGCAAAAAGCTTCTCCACCATATCTTGCAAGGAGAAACTCTGCCAGGAAAGAAAACATCCAAAATCTTGTTCTAAAGCTTGCACGGGGGTCTGCAAAGAGTTTGGCAAGAATGAAAGGTAGTTGTCCAAAACTTGCTCTTTTCCAATAGAATAACCATGGAAAAGGCAGGAGAGTGGTAAAGTACTGTTTTCTCTAAGTCTGAAGGCTGCCCACACTGTGCCTGTGTGCTGCAGCTTGCATCTTCGCCTTTGGGAAGCTGCCGCTCGCCGATTCTCCCGGAGGCGAAGAAGCGGCTTCTTCGCACACAGAGCATTGTGGCGAGCGCAGGGAGCTCCTGAGAGTGGTTTGTGCCGAAAGAAGCCCGGGACTGGCACTTAGCTTCGGAGAGCTGCGTATCTGCGTCTTCTGCGTGTCTTGCCGCTCTACACTCAGCAAAAAGCTTCTCCACCATATCTTGCAAGGAGAAACTCTGCCAGGAAAGAAAACATCCAAAATCTTGTTCTAAAGCTTGCACGGGGGTCTGCAAAGAGTTTGGCAAGAATGAAAGGTAGTTGTCCAAAACTCGTTCTTTTCCAATAGAATAACCATGGAAAAGGCAGGAGAGTGGTAAAGTACTGTTTTCTCTAAGTCTGAATGCTGCCCACACTGTGCCTGTGTGCTGCAGCTTGCATCTTCGCCTTTGGGAAGCTGCCGCTCGCCGATTCTCCCGCAGGTGAAGAAGCGGCTTCTTCGCACACAGAGCATTGTGGCGAGCGCAGGGAGCTCCTGAGAGCAGTTTGTGCCGAAAGAAGCCCGGGACCGGCACTTAGCTTCGGAGAGCTGCGTATCTGCGTCTTCTGCGTGTCTTGCCGCTCTACACTCAGCAAAAAGCTTTTCCACCATATCTTGCAAGGAGAAACTCTGCCAGGAAAGAAAACATCCAAAATCTTGTTCTAAAGCTTGCACGGGGGTCTGCAAAGAGTTTGGCAAGAATGAAAGGTAGTTGTCCAAAACTCGTTCTTTTCCAATAGAATAACCATGGAAAAGGCAGGAGAGTGGTAAAGTACTGTTTTCTCTAAGTCTGAAGGCTGCCCACACTGTGCCTGTGTGCTGCAGCTTGCATCTTCGCCTTTGGGAAGCTGCCGCTCGCCGATTCTCCCGCAGGCGAAGAAGCGGCTTCTTCGCACACAGATCATTGTGGCGAGCGCGGGGAGCTCCTGAGAGCGGTTTGTGCCGAAAGAAGCCCGGGACCGGCACTTAGCTTCGGAGAGCTGCGTATCTGCGTCTTCTGCGTGTCTTGCCGCTCTACACTCAGCAAAAAGCTTCTCCACCATATCTTGCAAGGAGAAACTCTGCCAGGAAAGAAAACATCCAAAATCTTGTTCTAAAGCTTGCACAGGGGTCTGCAAAGAGTTTGGCAAGAATGAAAGGTAGTTGTCCAAAACTCGTTCTTTTCCAATAGAATAACCATGGAAAAGGCAGGAGAGTGGTAAAGCACTGTTTTCTCTAAGTCTGAAGGCTGCCCACACTGTGCCTGTGTGCTGCAGCTTGCATCTTCGCCTTTGGGAAGCTGCCGCTCGCCGATTCTCCCGCAGGCGAAGAAGCGGCTTCTTCGCACACAGAGCATTGTGGCGAGCGCAGGGAGCTCCTGAGAGCGGTTTGTGCCGAAAGAAGCCCGGGACCGGCACTTAGCTTCGGAGAGCTGCGTATCTGCGTCTTCTGCGTGTCTTGCCGCTCTACACTCAGCAAAAAGCTTCTCCACCATATCTTGCAAGGAGAAACTCTGCCAGGAAAGAAAACATCCAAAATCTTGTTCTAAAGCTTGCACGGGGGTCTGCAAAGAGTTTGGCAAGAATGAAAGGTAGTTGTCCAAAACTTGCTCTTTTCCAATAGAATAACCATGGAAAAGGCAGGAGAGTGGTAAAGTACTGTTTTCTCTAAGTCTGAAGGCTGCCCACACTGTGCCTGTGTGCTGCAGCTTGCATCTTCGCCTTTGGGAAGCTGCCGCTCGCCGATTCTCCCGGAGGCGAAGAAGCGGCTTCTTCGCACACAGAGCATTGTGGCGAGCGCAGGGAGCTCCTGAGAGTGGTTTGTGCCGAAAGAAGCCCGGGACTGGCACTTAGCTTCGGAGAGCTGCGTATCTGCGTCTTCTGCGTGTCTTGCCGCTCTACACTCAGCAAAAAGCTTTTCCACCATATCTTGCAAGGAGAAACTCTGCCAGGAAAGAAAACATCCAAAATCTTGTTCTAAAGCTTGCACGGGGGTCTGCAAAGAGTTTGGCAAGAATGAAAGGTAGTTGTCCAAAACTCGTTCTTTTCCAATAGAATAACCATGGAAAAGGCAGGAGAGTGGTAAAGTACTGTTTTCTCTAAGTCTGAAGGCTGCCCACACTGTGCCTGTGTGCTGCAGCTTGCATCTTCGCCTTTGGGAAGCTGCCGCTCGCCGATTCTCCTGCAGGCGAAGAAGCGGCTTCTTCGCACACAGAGCATTGTGGCGAGCGCAGGGAGCTCCTGAGAGCGGTTTGTGCCGAAAGAAGCCCGGGACCGGCACTTAGCTTCGGAGAGCTGCGTATCTGCGTCTTCTGCGTGTCTTGCCGCTCTACACTCAGCAAAAAGCTTTTCCACCATATCTTGCAAGGAGAAACTCTGCCAGGAAAGAAAACATCCAAAATCTTGTTCTAAAGCTTGCACGGGGGTCTGCAAAGAGTTTGGCAAGAATGAAAGGTAGTTGTCCAAAACTCGTTCTTTTCCAATAGAATAACCATGGAAAAGGCAGGAGAGTGGTAAAGTACTGTTTTCTCTAAGTCTGAAGGCTGCCCACACTGTGCCTGTGTGCTGCAGCTTGCATCTTCGCCTTTGGGAAGCTGCCGCTCGCCGATTCTCCCGCAGGCGAAGAAGCGGCTTCTTCGCACACAGAGCATTGTGGCGAGCGCAGGGAGCTCCTGAGAGCGGTTTGTGCCGAAAGAAGCCCGGGACCGGCACTTAGCTTCGGAGAGCTGCGTATCTGCGTCTTCTGCGTGTCTTGCCGCTCTACACTCAGCAAAAAGCTTCTCCACCATATCTTGCAAGGAGAAACTCTGCCAGGAAAGAAAACATCCAAAATCTTGTTCTAAAGCTTGCACGGGGGTCTGCAAAGAGTTTGGCAAGAATGAAAGGTAGTTGTCCAAAACTCGTTCTTTTCCAATAGAATAACCATGGAAAAGGCAGGAGAGTGGTAAAGTACTGTTTTCTCTAAGTCTGAAGGCTGCCCACACTGTGCCTGTGTGCTGCAGCTTGCATCTTCGCCTTTGGGAAGCTGCCGCTCGCCGATTCTCCCGGAGGCGAAGAAGCGGCTTCTTCGCACACAGAGCATTGTGGCGAGCGCAGGGAGCTCCTGAGAGCGGTTTGTGCCGAAAGAAGCCCGGGACCGGCACTTAGCTTCGGAGAGCTGCGTATCTGCGTCTTCTGCGTGTCTTGCCGCTCTACACTCAGCAAAAAGCTTCTCCACCATATCTTGCAAGGAGAAACTCTGCCAGGAAAGAAAACATCCAAAATCTTGTTCTAAAGCTTGCACGGGGGTCTGCAAAGAGTTTGGCAAGAATGAAAGGTAGTTGTCCAAAACTCGTTCTTTTCCAATAGAATAACCATGGAAAAGGCAGGAGAGTGGTAAAGTACTGTTTTCTCTAAGTCTGAAGGCTGCCCACACTGTGCCTGTGTGCTGCAGCTTGCATCTTCGCCTTTGGGAAGCTGCCGCTCGCCGATTCTCCCGGAGGCGAAGAAGCGGCTTCTTCGCACACTGAGCATTGTGGCGAGCGCAGGGAGCTCCTGAGAGCGGTTTGTGCCGAAAGAAGCCCGGGACCGGCACTTAGCTTCGGAGAGCTGCGTATCTGCGTCTTCTGCGTGTCTTGCCGCTCTACACTCAGCAAAAAGCTTCTCCACCATATCTTGCAAGGAGAAACTCTGCCAGGAAAGAAAACATCCAAAATCTTGTTCTAAAGCTTGCACGGGGGTCTGCAAAGAGTTTGGCAAGAATGAAAGGTAGTTGTCCAAAACTCGTTCTTTTCCAATAGAATAACCATGGAAAAGGCAGGAGAGTGGTAAAGTACTGTTTTCTCTAAGTCTGAAGGCTGCCCACACTGTGCCTGTGTGCTGCAGCTTGCATCTTCGCCTTTGGGAAGCTGCCGCTCGCCGATTCTCCCGGAGGCGAAGAAGCGGCTTCTTCGCACACAGAGCATTGTGGCGAGCGCGGGGAGCTCCTGAGAGCGGTTTGTGCCGAAA
The DNA here is from genome assembly GCF_037042795.1 of Molothrus aeneus. Classification (NCBI taxonomy): domain Eukaryota; kingdom Metazoa; phylum Chordata; class Aves; order Passeriformes; family Icteridae; genus Molothrus; species Molothrus aeneus. The sequence continues at coordinate 157,524 of NW_027099225.1, forward strand.
GAAGCCCGGGACCGGCACTTAGCTTCGGAGAGCTGCGTATCTGCGTCTTCTGCGTGTCTTGCCGCTCTACACTCAGCAAAAAGCTTCTCCACCATATCTTGCAAGGAGAAAATCTGCCAGGAAAGAAAACATCCAAAATCTTGTTCTAAAGCTTGCACGGGGGTCTGCAAAGAGTTTGGCAAGAATGAAAGGTAGTTGTCCAAAACTCGTTCTTTTCCAATAGAATAACCATGGAAAAGGCAGGAGAGTGGTAAAGTACTGTTTTCTCTAAGTCTGAAGGCTGCCCACACTGTGCCTGTGTGCTGCAGCTTGCATCTTCGCCTTTGGGAAGCTGCCGCTCGCCGATTCTCCCGCAGGCGAAGAAGCGGCTTCTTCGCACACAGAGCATTGTGGCGAGCGCAGGGAGCTCCTGAGAGCGGTTTGTGCCGAAAGAAGCCCGGGACCGGCACTTAGCTTCGGAGAGCTGCGTATCTGCGTCTTCTGCGTGTCTTGCCGCTCTACACTCAGCAAAAAGCTTCTCCACCATATCTTGCAAGGAGAAACTCTGCCAGGAAAGAAAACATCCAAAATCTTGTTCTAAAGCTTGCACGGGGGTCTGCAAAGAGTTTGGCAAGAATGAAAGGTAGTTGTCCAAAACTCGTTCTTTTCCAATAGAATAACCATGGAAAAGGCAGGAGAGTGGTAAAGTACTGTTTTCTCTAAGTCTGAAGGCTGCCCACACTGTGCCTGTGTGCTGCAGCTTGCATCTTCGCCTTTGGGAAGCTGCCGCTCGCCGATTCTCCCGGAGGCGAAGAAGCGGCTTCTTCGCACACAGAGCATTGTGGCGAGCGCAGGGAGCTCCTGAGAGCGGTTTGTGCCGAAAGAAGCCCGGGACCGGCACTTAGCTTCGGAGAGCTGCGTATCTGCGTCTTCTGCGTGTCTTGCCGCTCTACACTCAGCAAAAAGCTTTTCCACCATATCTTGCAAGGAGAAACTCTGCCAGGAAAGAAAACATCCAAAATCTTGTTCTAAAGCTTGCACGCAGGTCTGCAAAGAGTTTGGCAAGAATGAAAGGTAGTTGTCCAAAACTCGTTCTTTTCCAATAGAATAACCATGGAAAAGGCAGGAGAGTGGTAAAGTACTGTTTTCTCTAAGTCTGAAGGCTGCCCACACTGTGCCTGTGTGCTGCAGCTTGCATCTTCGCCTTTGGGAAGCTGCCGCTCGCCGATTCTCCCGCAGGCGAAGAAGCGGCTTCTTCGCACACAGAGCATTGTGGCGAGCGCGGGGAGCTCCTGAGAGCGGTTTGTGCCGAAAGAAGCCCGGGACCGGCACTTAGCTTCGGAGAGCTGCGTATCTGCGTCTTCTGCGTGTCTTGCCGCTCTACACTCAGCAAAAAGCTTCTCCACCATATCTTGCAAGGAGAAACTCTGCCAGGAAAGAAAACATCCAAAATCTTGTTCTAAAGCTTGCACGGGGGTCTGCAAAGAGTTTGGCAAGAATGAAAGGTAGTTGTCCAAAACTCGTTCTTTTCCAATAGAATAACCATGGAAAAGGCAGGAGAGTGGTAAAGTACTGTTTTCTCTAAGTCTGAAGGCTGCCCACACTGTGCCTGTGTGCTGCAGCTTGCATCTTCGCCTTTGGGAAGCTGCCGCTCGCCGATTCTCCCGCAGGCGAAGAAGCGGCTTCTTCGCACACAGAGCATTGTGGCGAGCGCAGGGAGCTCCTGAGAGCGGTTTGTGCCGAAAGAAGCCCGGGACCGGCACTTAGCTTCGGAGAGCTGCGTATCTGCGTCTTCTGCGTGTCTTGCCGCTCTACACTCAGCAAAAAGCTTTTCCACCATATCTTGCAAGGAGAAACTCTGCCAGGAAAGAAAACATCCAAAATCTTGTTCTAAAGCTTGCACGGGGGTCTGCAAAGAGTTTGGCAAGAATGAAAGGTAGTTGTCCAAAACTCGTTCTTTTCCAATAGAATAACCATGGAAAAGGCAGGAGAGTGGTAAAGTACTGTTTTCTCTAAGTCTGAAGGCTGCCCACACTGTGCCTGTGTGCTGCAGCTTGCATCTTCGCCTTTGGGAAGCTGCCGCTCGCCGATTCTCCCGCAGGCGAAGAAGCGGCTTCTTCGCACACAGAGCATTGTGGCGAGCGCGGGGAGCTCCTGAGAGCGGTTTGTGCCGAAAGAAGCCCGGGACCGGCACTTAGCTTCGGAGAGCTGCGTATCTGCGTCTTCTGCGTGTCTTGCCGCTCTACACTCAGCAAAAAGCTTTTCCACCATATCTTGCAAGGAGAAACTCTGCCAGGAAAGAAAACATCCAAAATCTTGTTCTAAAGCTTGCACGGGGGTCTGCAAAGAGTTTGGCAAGAATGAAAGGTAGTTGTCCAAAACTCGTTCTTTTCCAATAGAATAACCATGGAAAAGGCAGGAGAGTGGTAAAGTACTGTTTTCTCTAAGTCTGAAGGCTGCCCACACTGTGCCTGTGTGCTGCAGCTTGCATCTTCGCCTTTGGGAAGCTGCCGCTCGCCGATTCTCCCGCAGGCGAAGAAGCGGCTTCTTCGCACACAGATCATTGTGGCGAGCGCGGGGAGCTCCTGAGAGCGGTTTGTGCCGAAAGAAGCCCGGGACCGGCACTTAGCTTCGGAGAGCTGCGTATCTGCGTCTTCTGCGTGTCTTGCCGCTCTACACTCAGCAAAAAGCTTCTCCACCATATCTTGCAAGGAGAAACTCTGCCAGGAAAGAAAACATCCAAAATCTTGTTCTAAAGCTTGCACGGGGGTCTGCAAAGAGTTTGGCAAGAATGAAAGGTAGTTGTCCAAAACTCGTTCTTTTCCAATAGAATAACCATGGAAAAGGCAGGAGAGTGGTAAAGCACTGTTTTCTCTAAGTCTGAAGGCTGCCCACACTGTGCCTGTGTGCTGCAGCTTGCATCTTCGCCTTTGGGAAGCTGCCGCTCGCCGATTCTCCCGCAGGCGAAGAAGCGGCTTCTTCGCACACAGAGCATTGTGGCGAGCGCAGGGAGCTCCTGAGAGCGGTTTGTGCCGAAAGAAGCCCGGGACCGGCACTTAGCTTCGGAGAGCTGCGTATCTGCGTCTTCTGCGTGTCTTGCCGCTCTACACTCAGCAAAAAGCTTCTCCACCATATCTTGCAAGGAGAAACTCTGCCAGGAAAGAAAACATCCAAAATCTTGTTCTAAAGCTTGCACGGGGGTCTGCAAAGAGTTTGGCAAGAATGAAAGGTAGTTGTCCAAAACTTGCTCTTTTCCAATAGAATAACCATGGAAAAGGCAGGAGAGTGGTAAAGTACTGTTTTCTCTAAGTCTGAAGGCTGCCCACACTGTGCCTGTGTGCTGCAGCTTGCATCTTCGCCTTTGGGAAGCTGCCGCTCGCCGATTCTCCCGGAGGCGAAGAAGCGGCTTCTTCGCACACAGAGCATTGTGGCGAGCGCAGGGAGCTCCTGAGAGTGGTTTGTGCCGAAAGAAGCCCGGGACTGGCACTTAGCTTCGGAGAGCTGCGTATCTGCGTCTTCTGCGTGTCTTGCCGCTCTACACTCAGCAAAAAGCTTTTCCACCATATCTTGCAAGGAGAAACTCTGCCAGGAAAGAAAACATCCAAAATCTTGTTCTAAAGCTTGCACGGGGGTCTGCAAAGAGTTTGGCAAGAATGAAAGGTAGTTGTCCAAAACTCGTTCTTTTCCAATAGAATAACCATGGAAAAGGCAGGAGAGTGGTAAAGTACTGTTTTCTCTAAGTCTGAAGGCTGCCCACACTGTGCCTGTGTGCTGCAGCTTGCATCTTCGCCTTTGGGAAGCTGCCGCTCGCCGATTCTCCCGCAGGCGAAGAAGCGGCTTCTTCGCACACAGAGCATTGTGGCGAGCGCAGGGAGCTCCTGAGAGCGGTTTGTGCCGAAAGAAGCCCGGGACCGGCACTTAGCTTCGGAGAGCTGCGTATCTGCGTCTTCTGCGTGTCTTGCCGCTCTACACTCAGCAAAAAGCTTCTCCACCATATCTTGCAAGGAGAAACTCTGCCAGGAAAGAAAACATCCAAAATCTTGTTCTAAAGCTTGCACGGGGGTCTGCAAAGAGTTTGGCAAGAATGAAAGGTAGTTGTCCAAAACTTGCTCTTTTCCAATAGAATAACCATGGAAAAGGCAGGAGAGTGGTAAAGTACTGTTTTCTCTAAGTCTGAAGGCTGCCCACACTGTGCCTGTGTGCTGCAGCTTGCATCTTCGCCTTTGGGAAGCTGCCGCTCGCCGATTCTCCCGGAGGCGAAGAAGCGGCTTCTTCGCACACAGAGCATTGTGGCGAGCGCAGGGAGCTCCTGAGAGTGGTTTGTGCCGAAAGAAGCCCGGGACTGGCACTTAGCTTCGGAGAGAAGCGTATCTGCGTCTTCTGCGTGTCTTGCCGCTCTACACTCAGCAAAAAGCTTCTCCACCATATCTTGCAAGGAGAAACTCTGCCAGGAAAGAAAACATCCAAAATCTTGTTCTAAAGCTTGCACGGGGGTCTGCAAAGAGTTTGGCAAGAATGAAAGGTAGTTGTCCAAAACTCGTTCTTTTCCAATAGAATAACCATGGAAAAGGCAGGAGAGTGGTAAAGTACTGTTTTCTCTAAGTCTGAAGGCTGCCCACACTGTGCCTGTGTGCTGCAGCTTGCATCTTCGCCTTTGGGAAGCTGCCGCTCGCCGATTCTCCCGCAGGCGAAGAAGCGGCTTCTTCGCACACAGAGCATTGTGGCGAGCGCAGGGAGCTCCTGAGAGCGGTTTGTGCCGAAAGAAGCCCGGGACCGGCACTTAGCTTCGGAGAGCTGCGTATCTGCGTCTTCTGCGTGTCTTGCCGCTCTACACTCAGCAAAAAGCTTTTCCACCATATCTTGCAAGGAGAAACTCTGCCAGGAAAGAAAACATCCAAAATCTTGTTCTAAAGCTTGCACGGGGGTCTGCAAAGAGTTTGGCAAGAATGAAAGGTAGTTGTCCAAAACTCGTTCTTTTCCAATAGAATAACCATGGAAAAGGCAGGAGAGTGGTAAAGTACTGTTTTCTCTAAGTCTGAAGGCTGCCCACACTGTGCCTGTGTGCTGCAGCTTGCATCTTCGCCTTTGGGAAGCTGCCGCTCGCCGATTCTCCCGGAGGCGAAGAAGCGGCTTCTTCGCACACAGAGCATTGTGGCGAGCGCGGGGAGCTCCTGAGAGCGGTTTGTGCCGAAAGAAGCCCGGGACCGGCACTTAGCTTCGGAGAGCTGCGTATCTGCGTCTTCTGCGTGTCTTGCCGCTCTACACTCAGCAAAAAGCTTTTCCACCATATCTTGCAAGGAGAAACTCTGCCAGGAAAGAAAACATCCAAAATCTTGTTCTAAAGCTTGCACGCAGGTCTGCAAAGAGTTTGGCAAGAATGAAAGGTAGTTGTCCAAAACTCGTTCTTTTCCAATAGAATAACCATGGAAAAGGCAGGAGAGTGGTAAAGTACTGTTTTCTCTAAGTCTGAAGGCTGCCCACACTGTGCCTGTGTGCTGCAGCTTGCATCTTCGCCTTTGGGAAGCTGCCGCTCGCCGATTCTCCCGCAGGCGAAGAAGCGGCTTCTTCGCACACAGATCATTGTGGCGAGCGCGGGGAGCTCCTGAGAGCGGTTTGTGCCGAAAGAAGCCCGGGACCGGCACTTAGCTTCGGAGAGCTGCGTATCTGCGTCTTCTGCGTGTCTTGCCGCTCTACACTCAGCAAAAAGCTTCTCCACCATATCTTGCAAGGAGAAACTCTGCCAGGAAAGAAAACATCCAAAATCTTGTTCTAAAGCTTGCACGGGGGTCTGCAAAGAGTTTGGCAAGAATGAAAGGTAGTTGTCCAAAACTCGTTCTTTTCCAATAGAATAACCATGGAAAAGGCAGGAGAGTGGTAAAGCACTGTTTTCTCTAAGTCTGAAGGCTGCCCACACTGTGCCTGTGTGCTGCAGCTTGCATCTTCGCCTTTGGGAAGCTGCCGCTCGCCGATTCTCCCGGAGGCGAAGAAGCGGCTTCTTCGCACACTGAGCATTGTGGCGAGCGCAGGGAGCTCCTGAGAGCGGTTTGTGCCGAAAGAAGCCCGGGACCGGCACTTAGCTTCGGAGAGCTGCGTATCTGCGTCTTCTGCGTGTCTTGCCGCTCTACACTCAGCAAAAAGCTTCTCCACCATATCTTGCAAGGAGAAACTCTGCCAGGAAAGAAAACATCCAAAATCTTGTTCTAAAGCTTGCACGGGGGTCTGCAAAGAGTTTGGCAAGAATGAAAGGTAGTTGTCCAAAACTTGCTCTTTTCCAATAGAATAACCATGGAAAAGGCAGGAGAGTGGTAAAGTACTGTTTTCTCTAAGTCTGAAGGCTGCCCACACTGTGCCTGTGTGCTGCAGCTTGCATCTTCGCCTTTGGGAAGCTGCCGCTCGCCGATTCTCCCGGAGGCGAAGAAGCGGCTTCTTCGCACACAGAGCATTGTGGCGAGCGCAGGGAGCTCCTGAGAGTGGTTTGTGCCGAAAGAAGCCCGGGACTGGCACTTAGCTTCGGAGAGCTGCGTATCTGCGTCTTCTGCGTGTCTTGCCGCTCTACACTCAGCAAAAAGCTTTTCCACCATATCTTGCAAGGAGAAACTCTGCCAGGAAAGAAAACATCCAAAATCTTGTTCTAAAGCTTGCACGGGGGTCTGCAAAGAGTTTGGCAAGAATGAAAGGTAGTTGTCCAAAACTCGTTCTTTTCCAATAGAATAACCATGGAAAAGGCAGGAGAGTGGTAAAGTACTGTTTTCTCTAAGTCTGAAGGCTGCCCACACTGTGCCTGTGTGCTGCAGCTTGCATCTTCGCCTTTGGGAAGCTGCCGCTCGCCGATTCTCCCGCAGGCGAAGAAGAGGCTTCTTCGCACACAGAGCATTGTGGCGAGCGCAGGGAGCTCCTGAGAGCGGTTTGTGCCGAAAGAAGCCCGGGACCGGCACTTAGCTTCGGAGAGCTGCGTATCTGCGTCTTCTGCGTGTCTTGCCGCTCTACACTCAGCAAAAAGCTTTTCCACCATATCTTGCAAGGAGAAACTCTGCCAGGAAAGAAAACATCCAAAATCTTGTTCTAAAGCTTGCACGGGGGTCTGCAAAGAGTTTGGCAAGAATGAAAGGTAGTTGTCCAAAACTCGTTCTTTTCCAATAGAATAACCATGGAAAAGGCAGGAGAGTGGTAAAGTACTGTTTTCTCTAAGTCTGAAGGCTGCCCACACTGTGCCTGTGTGCTGCAGCTTGCATCTTCGCCTTTGGGAAGCTGCCGCTCGCCGATTCTCCCGCAGGCGAAGAAGCGGCTTCTTCGCACACAGAGCATTGTGGCGAGCGCAGGGAGCTCCTGAGAGCGGTTTGTGCCGAAAGAAGCCCGGGACCGGCACTTAGCTTCGGAGAGCTGCGTATCTGCGTCTTCTGCGTGTCTTGCCGCTCTACACTCAGCAAAAAGCTTGTCCACCATATCTTGCAAGGAGAAACTCTGCCAGGAAAGAAAACATCCAAAATCTTGTTCTAAAGCTTGCACGGGGGTCTGCAAAGAGTTTGGCAAGAATGAAAGGTAGTTGTCCAAAACTCGTTCTTTTCCAATAGAATAACCATGGAAAAGGCAGGAGAGTGGTAAAGTACTGTTTTCTCTAAGTCTGAAGGCTGCCCACACTGTGCCTGTGTGCTGCAGCTTGCATCTTCGCCTTTGGGAAGCTGCCGCTCGCCGATTCTCCCGGAGGCGAAGAAGCGGCTTCTTCGCACACTGAGCATTGTGGCGAGCGCAGGGAGCTCCTGAGAGCGGTTTGTGCCGAAAGAAGCCCGGGACCGGCACTTAGCTTCGGAGAGCTGCGTATCTGCGTCTTCTGCGTGTCTTGCCGCTCTACACTCAGCAAAAAGCTTCTCCACCATATCTTGCAAGGAGAAACTCTGCCAGGAAAGAAAACATCCAAAATCTTGTTCTAAAGCTTGCACGGGGGTCTGCAAAGAGTTTGGCAAGAATGAAAGGTAGTTGTCCAAAACTCGTTCTTTTCCAATAGAATAACCATGGAAAAGGCAGGAGAGTGGTAAAGTACTGTTTTCTCTAAGTCTGAAGGCTGCCCACACTGTGCCTGTGTGCTGCAGCTTGCATCTTCGCCTTTGGGAAGCTGCCGCTCGCCGATTCTCCCGGAGGCGAAGAAGCGGCTTCTTCGCACACAGAGCATTGTGGCGAGCGCGGGGAGCTCCTGAGAGCGGTTTGTGCCGAAAGAAGCCCGGGACCGGCACTTAGCTTCGGAGAGCTGCGTATCTGCATCTTCTGCGTGTCTTGCCGCTCTACACTCAGCAAAAAGCTTCTCCACCATATCTTGCAAGGAGAAACTCTGCCAGGAAAGAAAACATCCAAAATCTTGTTCTAAAGCTTGCACAGGGGTCTGCAAAGAGTTTGGCAAGAATGAAAGGTAGTTGTCCAAAACTCGTTCTTTTCCAATAGAATAACCATGGAAAAGGCAGGAGAGTGGTAAAGTACTGTTTTCTCTAAGTCTGAAGGCTGCCCACACTGTGCCTGTGTGCTGCAGCTTGCATCTTCGCCTTTGGGAAGCTGCCGCTCGCCGATTCTCCCGCAGGCGAAGAAGCGGCTTCTTCGCACACAGAGCATTGTGGCGAGCGCAGGGAGCTCCTGAGAGCGGTTTGTGCCGAAAGAAGCCCGGGACCGGCACTTAGCTTCGGAGAGCTGCGTATCTGCGTCTTCTGCGTGTCTTGCCGCTCTACACTCAGCAAAAAGCTTCTCCACCATATCTTGCAAGGAGAAACTCTGCCAGGAAAGAAAACATCCAAAATCTTGTTCTAAAGCTTGCACGGGGGTCTGCAAAGAGTTTGGCAAGAATGAAAGGTAGTTGTCCAAAACTTGCTCTTTTCCAATAGAATAACCATGGAAAAGGCAGGAGAGTGGTAAAGTACTGTTTTCTCTAAGTCTGAAGGCTGCCCACACTGTGCCTGTGTGCTGCAGCTTGCATCTTCGCCTTTGGAAAGCTGCCGCTCGCCGATTCTCCCGGAGGCGAAGAAGCGGCTTCTTCGCACACAGAGCATTGTGGCGAGCGCAGGGAGCTCCTGAGAGTGGTTTGTGCCGAAAGAAGCCCGGGACCGGCACTTAGCTTCGGAGAGCTGCGTATCTGCGTCTTCTGCGTGTCTTGCCGCTCTACACTCAGCAAAAAGCTTCTCCACCATATCTTGCAAGGAGAAACTCTGCCAGGAAAGAAAACATCCAAAATCTTGTTCTAAAGCTTGCACGGGGGTCTGCAAAGAGTTTGGCAAGAATGAAAGGTAGTTGTCCAAAACTCGTTCTTTTCCAATAGAATAACCATGGAAAAGGCAGGAGAGTGGTAAAGTACTGTTTTCTCTAAGTCTGAAGGCTGCCCACACTGTGCCTGTGTGCTGCAGCTTGCATCTTCGCCTTTGGGAAGCTGCCGCTCGCCGATTCTCCCGCAGGCGAAGAAGCGGCTTCTTCGCACACAGAGCATTGTGGCGAGCGCAGGGAGCTCCTGAGAGCGGTTTGTGCCGAAAGAAGCCCGGGACCGGCACTTAGCTTCGGAGAGCTGCGTATCTGCGTCTTCTGCGTGTCTTGCCGCTCTACACTCAGCAAAAAGCTTCTCCACCATATCTTGCAAGGAGAAACTCTGCCAGGAAAGAAAACATCCAAAATCTTGTTCTAAAGCTTGCACGGGGGTCTGCAAAGAGTTTGGCAAGAATGAAAGGTAGTTGTCCAAAACTCGTTCTTTTCCAATAGAATAACCATGGAAAAGGCAGGAGAGTGGTAAAGTACTGTTTTCTCTAAGTCTGAAGGCTGCCCACACTGTGCCTGTGTGCTGCAGCTTGCATCTTCGCCTTTGGGAAGGTGCCGCTCGCCGATTCTCCCGCAGGCGAAGAAGCGGCTTCTTCGCACACTGAGCATTGTGGCGAGCGCAGGGAGCTCCTGAGAGCGGTTTGTGCCGAAAGAAGCCCGGGACCGGCACTTAGCTTCGGAGAGCTGCGTATCTGCGTCTTCTGCGTGTCTTGCCACTCTACACTCAGCAAAAAGCTTCTCCACCATATCTTGCAAGGAGAAACTCTGCCAGGAAAGAAAACATCCAAAATCTTGTTCTAAAGCTTGCACGGGGGTCTGCAAAGAGTTTGGCAAGAATGAAAGGTAGTTGTCCAAAACTCGTTCTTTTCCAATAGAATAACCATGGAAAAGGCAGGAGAGTGGTAAAGCACTGTTTTCTCTAAGTCTGAAGGCTGCCCACACTGTGCCTGTGTGCTGCAGCTTGCATCTTCGCCTTTGGGAAGCTGCCGCTCGCCGATTCTCCCGCAGGCGAAGAAGCGGCTTCTTCGCACACAGAGCATTGTGGCGAGCGCGGGGAGCTCCTGAGAGCGGTTTGTGCCGAAAGAAGCCCGGGACCGGCACTTAGCTTCGGAGAGCTGCGTATCTGCGTCTTCTGCGTGTCTTGCCGCTCTACACTCAGCAAAAAGCTTTTCCACCATATCTTGCAAAGAGAAACTCTGCCAGGAAAGAAAACATCCAAAATCTTGTTCTAAAGCTTGCACGGGGGTCTGCAAAGAGTTTGGCAAGAATGAAAGGTAGTTGTCCAAAACTCGTTCTTTTCCAATAGAATAACCATGGAAAAGGCAGGAGAGTGGTAAAGTACTGTTTTCTCTAAGTCTGAAGGCTGCCCACACTGTGCCTGTGTGCTGCAGCTTGCATCTTCGCCTTTGGGAAGCTGCCGCTCGCCGATTCTCCCGCAGGCGAAGAAGCGGCTTCTTCGCACACAGAGCATTGTGGCGAGCGCAGGGAGCTCCTGAGAGCGGTTTGTGCCGAAAGAAGCCCGGGACCGGCACTTAGCTTCGGAGAGCTGCGTATCTGCGTCTTCTGCGTGTCTTGCCGCTCTACACTCAGCAAAAAGCTTTTCCACCATATCTTGCAAGGAGAAACTCTGCCAGGAAAGAAAACATCCAAAATCTTGTTCTAAAGCTTGCACGGGGGTCTGCAAAGAGTTTGGCAAGAATGAAAGGTAGTTGTCCAAAACTCGTTCTTTTCCAATAGAATAACCATGGAAAAGGCAGGAGAGTGGTAAAGTACTGTTTTCTCTAAGTCTGAAGGCTGCCCACACTGTGCCTGTGTGCTGCAGCTTGCATCTTCGCCTTTGGGAAGCTGCCGCTCGCCGATTCTCCCGCAGGCGAAGAAGCGGCTTCTTCGCACACAGAGCATTGTGGCGAGCGCGGGGAGCTCCTGAGAGCGGTTTGTGCCGAAAGAAGCCCGGGACCGGCACTTAGCTTCGGAGAGCTGCATATCTGCGTCTTCTGCGTGTCTTGCCGCTCTACACTCAGCAAAAAGCTTTTCCACCATATCTTGCAAGGAGAAACTCTGCCAGGAAAGAAAACATCCAAAATCTTGTTCTAAAGCTTGCACGCAGGTCTGCAAAGAGTTTGGCAAGAATGAAAGGTAGTTGTCCAAAACTCGTTCTTTTCCAATAGAATAACCATGGAAAAGGCAGGAGAGTGGTAAAGTACTGTTTTCTCTAAGTCTGAAGGCTGCCCACACTGTGCCTGTGTGCTGCAGCTTGCATCTTCGCCTTTGGGAAGGTGCCGCTCGCCGATTCTCCCGCAGGCGAAGAAGCGGCTTCTTCGCACACTGAGCATTGTGGCGAGCGCGGGGAGCTCCTGAGAGCGGTTTGTGCCGAAAGAAGCCCGGGACCGGCACTTAGCTTCGGAGAGCTGCGTATCTGCGTCTTCTGCGTGTCTTGCCGCTCTACACTCAGCAAAAAGCTTTTCCACCATATCTTGCAAGGAGAAACTCTGCCAGGAAAGAAAACATCCAAAATCTTGTTCTAAAGCTTGCACAGGGGTCTGCAAAGAGTTTGGCAAGAATGAAAGGTAGTTGTCCAAAACTCGTTCTTTTCCAATAGAATAACCATGGAAAAGGCAGGAGAGTGGTAAAGTACTGTTTTCTCTAAGTCTGAAGGCTGCCCACACTGTGCCTGTGTGCTGCAGCTTGCATCTTCGCCTTTGGGAAGCTGCCGCTCGCCGATTCTCCCGGAGGCGAAGAAGCGGCTTCTTCGCACACAGAGCATTGTGGCGAGCGCAGGGAGCTCCTGAGAGCGGTTTGTGCCGAAAGAAGCCCGGGACCGGCACTTAGCTTCGGAGAGCTGCGTATCTGCGTCTTCTGCGTGTCTTGCCGTTCTACACTCAGCAAAAAGCTTTTCCACCATATCTTGCAAAGAGAAACTCTGCCAGGAAAGAAAACATCCAAAATCTTGTTCTAAAGCTTGCACGCAGGTCTGCAAAGAGTTTGGCAAGAATGAAAGGTAGTTGTCCAAAACTCGTTCTTTTCCAATAGAATAACAACGGAAAAGGCAGGAGAGTGGTAAAGTACTGTTTTCTCTAAGTCTGAAGGCTGCCCACACTGTGCCTGTGTGCTGCAGCTTGCATCTTCGCCTTTGGGAAGCTGCCGCTCGCCGATTCTCCCGGAGGCGAAGAAGCGGCTTCTTCGCACACAGAGCATTGTGGCGAGCGCAGGGAGCTCCTGAGAGCGGTTTGTGCCGAAAGAAGCCCGGGACCGGCACTTAGCTTCGGAGAGCTGCGTATCTGCGTCTTCTGCGTGTCTTGCCGCTCTACACTCAGCAAAAAGCTTTTCCACCATATCTTGCAAGGAGAAACTCTGCCAGGAAAGAAAACATCCAAAATCTTGTTCTAAAGCTTGCACGGGGGTCTGCAAAGAGTTTGGCAAGAATGAAAGGTAGTTGTCCAAAACTCGTTCTTTTCCAATAGAATAACCATGGAAAAGGCAGGAGAGTGGTAAAGTACTGTTTTCTCTAAGTCTGAAGGCTGCCCACACTGTGCCTGTGTGCTGCAGCTTGCATCTTCGCCTTTGGGAAGCTGCCGCTCGCCGATTCTCCCGCAGGCGAAGAAGCGGCTTCTTCGCACACAGAGCATTGTGGCGAGCGCGGGGAGCTCCTGAGAGCGGTTTGTGCCGAAAGAAGCCCGGGACCGGCACTTAGCTTCGGAGAGCTGCATATCTGCGTCTTCTGCGTGTCTTGCCGCTCTACACTCAGCAAAAAGCTTTTCCACCATATCTTGCAAGGAGAAACTCTGCCAGGAAAGAAAACATCCAAAATCTTGTTCTAAAGCTTGCACGCAGGTCTGCAAAGAGTTTGGCAAGAATGAAAGGTAGTTGTCCAAAACTCGTTCTTTTCCAATAGAATAACCATGGAAAAGGCAGGAGAGTGGTAAAGTACTGTTTTCTCTAAGTCTGAAGGCTGCCCACACTGTGCCTGTGTGCTGCAGCTTGCATCTTCGCCTTTGGGAAGGTGCCGCTCGCCGATTCTCCCGCAGGCGAAGAAGCGGCTTCTTCGCACACTGAGCATTGTGGCGAGCGCGGGGAGCTCCTGAGAGCGGTTTGTGCCGAAAGAAGCCCGGGACCGGCACTTAGCTTCGGAGAGCTGCGTATCTGCGTCTTCTGCGTGTCTTGCCGCTCTACACTCAGCAAAAAGCTTTTCCACCATATCTTGCAAGGAGAAACTCTGCCAGGAAAGAAAACATCCAAAATCTTGTTCTAAAGCTTGCACAGGGGTCTGCAAAGAGTTTGGCAAGAATGAAAGGTAGTTGTCCAAAACTCGTTCTTTTCCAATAGAATAACCATGGAAAAGGCAGGAGAGTGGTAAAGTACTGTTTTCTCTAAGTCTGAAGGCTGCCCACACTGTGCCTGTGTGCTGCAGCTTGCATCTTCGCCTTTGGGAAGCTGCCGCTCGCCGATTCTCCCGGAGGCGAAGAAGCGGCTTCTTCGCACACAGAGCATTGTGGCGAGCGCAGGGAGCTCCTGAGAGCGGTTTGTGCCGAAAGAAGCCCGGGACCGGCACTTAGCTTCGGAGAGCTGCGTATCTGCGTCTTCTGCGTGTCTTGCCGTTCTACACTCAGCAAAAAGCTTTTCCACCATATCTTGCAAAGAGAAACTCTGCCAGGAAAGAAAACATCCAAAATCTTGTTCTAAAGCTTGCACGCAGGTCTGCAAAGAGTTTGGCAAGAATGAAAGGTAGTTGTCCAAAACTCGTTCTTTTCCAATAGAATAACAACGGAAAAGGCAGGAGAGTGGTAAAGTACTGGTTTCTCTAAGTCTGAATGCAGCCCACACTGTGCCTGCATGGTGCGGCTTGCATCTTCGCCTTTGGGAAGCTGCCGCTCGCAGAGTCTCCCGCGGCAAAGAAGCGGCTTCTTTGCACACAGGGCATTGGGCCGGTCGCGGTGAGCACCTAAGAGCGGCTTCTGCCGAAAGAAGCCCGGGACCGGCACTTAGCTTCGGAGAGCTGCGTATCTGCGTCTTCTGCGTGTCTTGCCGCTCAACACTCAGCAAAAAGCTTTTCCACCATATCTTGCAAAGAGAAACTCTGCCAGGAAAGAAAACATCCCCGATCTTCTTCCAAAAGTTGCACAGAGGACTGCAGGGTGTTTAAGAAGATGAAAAAGATAGTGTCCCAAAACTCCTTTTATTCGAATATAACGTGAATGAAACGGCAGGAGAATGCTAATGTACTCGTTTCTATCAATTTGAAAGCTTCACACGCTATATCCGTGTGCTGCGGCTTGCATCTTCGCCTTTGGGAAGCGGCCGTTCTCTCCATCTCCCGGAGGCGAAGAAGCGGCTTCTTCGCGCACAGAGCCTTGTGCCGGTGGCGGTGTTCTCCGGAGAGCGGCTTCTGACGAAAGACGCCCTGGCAGGGGGCTTAGTTTCGGAGAGCTCTTTACTCTGCCTTCTGCCTCTCTGGTCGCATAAAACTTAGCAAAAAGCTTTTTTACTATGTCTTGCAAGGACCAACTGTGCCAGTATGGAAAGCATCTCCGCTCTTGTTCTAGAAGTTGCACGGGGGTCTGCAGAGTGTTTAGCAAGAAGCAAAAGAAAGTTGTCCAAAACTCCTTCTTTTGGAATGGTAATGTGAATGGAAAAGGCCGGAGAGTGGTAAGGTACTGTTTTCTTTAGGTTTGAGAGCTGCACACACAATCCCCATGTTGTGCGACTTTTTTCTTCGCTTTTAAAGACGCGGCCGCGGTCTCCGTCTCCCGGAGGCGAAGAAGCCGCTTCTTTGCACACAGAGCATTGTGCCGGTCGCGCTGCGCTCCGGAGCACGGCTTCTGCGGAAAGACGCCCGGGAGCGGTCCTTACCTTCGGAGAGCTCCGTATCTCTGAATCTGCGTCTCTTGTCGCCTACATCTTAGCAAAAAGCTTTTCTACTAGGTCTCGCAAGGAGAAACTCTCCCAGTACAAAAAGCATCCCGGATCTTTTTCTGGAAGTTGCACGGAGTGTCAGCAGTGTGTTAGGCAAGAAGCAAAAGAAAGTTGTCCAAAACCCCTTTTCTTCCAATGTTAATGTGAATTGAAAAGGCAGGAGAATGAGGAAGTGCTGTTTTCTGTCCGTTTGAAAGCTGTCACAAGGAGAAACTCTATCAGCACCTCAAGTTTTCCTCCATTTTACTCCCGATCTTTCTTTTGCTGTGCAGTCAAGAAGCACCCCACTTTCTTAGTTATGCTGCAGGTTGTCTTCAAATGGCTTTGCTTTCTGTCCCCTCCTCCCCATTTCTAACAGGCACAAGCACATTCCCTTCCCGGAACAAAATCCTGGTAATAGAGCCAGGAAGACTACGCTTTGACTTTGAGAACCAAAACCTATCTAAGAGAAAATAGTCCATTCTTTGAGACCCAATATCACACATCTGTGTGCAGGAGGAAGAGGGGTGCGTGCGTGCGTGAATGGGAAGTGTACTCGGCAACAAACTAGAGCCAATATTAGTAACCAACATGTAACAAGTGTGGACGTATCTAATTCCCGGCTCTTTTTTGGATCTTTTTTCTTCAAGGTTATTTTGCTTTTAAAGATTTTCTAGTCATTTGAAAGATTCTTCTTGGTTTGTGTGAGAATAGAAATCTCCATAAAGCTTACTACGTAAAAGCAGGGTAATCTTTTGGACTTGATGATGACTATTTGGGAGATGATATTTCCATCTGCATAAATCAATTTCCTTGTTTTGGAAATATTTTTGTCACGGAAAGTAGTAAGTTTCAAGATGTGTTTTTAGAAGGTGTAAAAATTGAGATCCTCATTTGTAGCAAAGCAATACAAAGAATATCCCTTAAAACCATCCACTCCATCATTTCATTTTTGTATTTTTGTCTTTTCAATAGCTAGTTCTCACTTTCAGGTGGCTTTTAAATGCCATGGTTTGACACAATTTTGTTATTCATTTCTAAGCTTCAAAATGATATTTAAGAAGAGTAATTTCCTGTAACTACTGGACAGTTTGCAAATTAACATCAAAGTGGAGGGAGGGAGGGAAGGAAGTGGCAGAAGGACGTGGCAGAAAGAAGGACATAGTGGAAGGAAGGCAGTGAAGGAAGGAAGTGGGGGAAGGAAAGAAAAGAAAGAAGGAAAGAGAGACAGAAAAAGAAAGAAAGAAAGAAAGAAAGAAAGAAAGAAAAAGAAAGAAAGAAAAGGAAGGGAAAAAGAAGGAACAAGGGAAAGGGGGAAAGGGGGAAAGGGGGAAAGGGGGAAAGGGGGAAAGAAAGAAAGAAAGAAAGAAAGAAAGAAAGAAAGAAAGAAAGAAAGAAAGAAAGAAAGAAAGAAAGAAAGAAAGAAAGAAAGAAAGAAAGAAAGAAAGAAAGAAAGAAAGAAAGAAAGAAAGAAAGAAAGAAAGAAAGAAAGAAAGAAAGAAAGAAAGAAAGAAAGAGAGAAAGAGAGAAAGAGAGAAAGAGAGAAAGAGAAAGAGAGAAAGAGAGAAAGAGAGAAAGAGAGAAAGAGAGAAAGAAAGAAAGAAAGAAAGAAAGAAAGAAAGAAAGAAAGAAAGAAAGAAAGAGAAGGGAAGAAAATTCCCAAATGTCAGAAACGTTAAAGATGATAAAATACTTGCGTGTATGATAAAGAGCGAGGACTAGATATTAGATATAGTATTGCTAAATGGCACATAAATGTGAGACCCAAACAGTTCAACTCATTGGATAGCAGTTTCTCAGCATGAATATGTTATTTCTAGCTTCAACTTCTTACTGCTACTGTACAGAATGATTACCATAGAATAATGGAATGGTTGGCTTTGGAAGGGACCTTAAATTCACCTACCTCCTCCCCACCATGTCATTGTCAGGGACACCTTCCACTAGACCGCCTTAAGCTCAAAGACCCATTCAAGCTGGCCTTGATCACTTCCAGGAATTGGTCACCCACAACATGTTCTAGTGTCTCCCAACCATCTTGGCAAGGAATTTCTTCCCAATAGCCAAAGGAAACCTATACTCTTCAGGTTTTAAAGCCATCCACACTTTTCCTATTGCTCCGTGCCCTTGTGTAGCTCACTTGCCTCCTTCTGGTAGGCTGTCTTCAGCTACTGGAGAGCTGCTCTAACAATTTGCCCAGAGTCTGCTCTTCTCCAGGCTGAGAAAACGCCTGCGGGACTCTGACTTGATGACAGACTTCATGTGCTGCACTGGGGGCTCAGACCATTCTTCTTCTTGGAATTGTTGTAGGATGCTCAACCCCTGTTGACTGTGGTACAGGTACACAGTTCATTGTGGTACAGGTAATAAATAGATGATTGTTTTAATAAAGACACAATTGAAATGATAAGAGCTAAATTTTAACGCAAAATTAATTGGAGAAAGATTCCTAAACCTGTGGCCCGTTACCCCAGCCCATCCATTGATTGTAAATGACATTCCTTGCAGATGTTATGATACATGAACCAAAGCCAAGTGATGGATACTGCTTAAGATAGATGTTCTACCTGCTTACTGCAATATGGTCTTATCAGTCTAAAACAATCCCCCGAACATTAAGAACAAGAGATTACATCATGAAGTAATGAAGTGCTTTGGTTGAAAGTAAAAGGCATTTGAAAGAAATGGGTTTGGGGGCTAACGCAGCAAGATCTCAGAAATGGAGTGCCAGCTTAGTTCTCTGCTTCAGAGACAAGTGAAGCAATTCAGAAGTGTCCTCCTGTGAAAAAGGTTGACAGATCTTTCTGCACAACAGTTAACAGCCGGCATCAGAAATGTGTGCAAATAACATACTAGCCACTACAAGTTTGTCCTCCAGGAGTGGAAGGGCCACTCAGACGCATAGCAGTGGTCTTGCTGCTGTGCCTGTTCAAATAGACAGAAAAGAATGAGGAAAACAAATTTTTCCATCTAGTTTGTTTCAGTATTGGTACAAAGACTATTTTCCCGCCCTCAGGAGACAGCAAAAACAGTCAACAACTGAAATGCTTCAGAAATGGAAATGATCTGAATCACAAATATTTCTTTTCACATCAAATTTAAAGCCTAAGTCATAACTGTCAAACAGATAGAACTACTTAAAGATGAATGTACTATACATACTAAAATATTCCCAGAGATAACTATTGTGTCCTTAGTCTGTTTAAAAGTCTAGACTTCCTGGTAAAAAAACTTGTACAGCGCTGAGGTAGCTCCACGACATTCTCTTTTCAGATTAATTAAACTCTTCAGTCTCACCACCGTTACCAATGGATTTCTGTAAGTCCTTGAAAACCAGTAATTTCCCTTTTTTCCTTCTATGAAAAAAATGACAGTGACAAGAGTTATTTGCACTCCCTATTTTCTGAAACAAGCCTGAACATCAAGCCTTAAGAACTTTATCATGAGTTTTACTTCAAACTAAATTTTAAGAGAATGGCAGAAAGAATGGGAGCCTCAAGCAAAAGAATTTAGGCTTCTAATTCTTGGGTTGTCTTCTTACTTACCTAAGACAAGAAGTGGAAAGAGAATAGATTAGAGTTAGCAGCTGTTTAAGATTTGCACGTACTCTTCCACTCTTCCAAGAGGTCAAGGATGCTTTTCTGGCCCTCCCTCCCTCCACAAGCTGCAGCTTCCTTCAAAGCACATTCACCTGCTGTGCAATGGAGCTCCCCACGAGCTCCATTGTGTTCCTCCACGGTTCTCCAGGGACTGCTGGGAGACAACCTGCTTGATGATGATGTCCTCCAGGGACTGTGGGGGATTCTTTGCTGTGTCAACTGGAGCACCTTCTCCTCCTTCTTGTCTCACTTTAGTATCATGCAGCTGCTTCTCATACTTCTTTTTTCCCTCACTTGTCACTGCCTATTCATATGTTTTGTACTTTTGACAATATATTTTCACAATGACTGATGGGCTCAGTTGCAGAAATGTGTCTTGCTAGAAAATTGGATACTATAGAAAACCATGATTTTACAGCAAAGAATAGTGGAAGTACAAATATACTGCTAAAGAACCGGAAAATTGACAATCATTCATTGTAATACGTCCCCTCATTTTGCCTTCTTTCTCCTTAAGATCTGGAAAGACTACTGGGCACTGAAAAACACTACAGTGTTGTTTCAAAGAAAAGACTTTTTTAGGATTCTAAGGCGCATGTTCCAATTGCTTGAGAAAATTGAGAAAAGGCACTTTGTCTTTTGTGATAAATATCATTAGCCAGTAGGGACAAAGTCTGACCAACAAGAGCAGATCAAAATCTGATGAGACCAAGCAATATACCTTGAGTGGCCAGGACAGAACCATTGAGTCATTGAATCTGTTGAATTGGAAGGACCCCATCAGGATCATCATCAGTCCAACTCCTGGCCCTGCCTGGGGCCATCCTTGAGAATCACACCATATGCCTGAGAGCAATGTCCCAAACTCAGACAGGTGTGATGGTGTGACCACTCCCTGGAAAGACTCTTCCAGTGCCCAGCCATTCTCTGGTTAAAAACTTTTTCCGGATACCCAACCTAAACCTCCCCTGACTCAGCTGCATGCCATTTCTTTGAGTCCTGTCTTTGTAGACCTCATTTGAGGACTTTCTAATACCAAGGTGATTCCGCCCCAGAGCAGAGCAGAGCAGAGCAGAGAAGAGCAGAGCAGAGCAGAGCAGAGCAGAGCAGAGCAAGACAATCCCCTCCCTTGCCCAGCTGGTGATACTGTGCCTGATGCACCCCAGGACAGGCTTGGCCCTCCTGGCTGCCAGGGCACTGCTGATGCACATTCAGCTTGCCATTGGCCAGGAGCCTGGGTCCCTTTCTGCAGTGCTTCTCCCAGCCTCTTGCTCCCTCCCCAGTCTATACACCCACCAGGATTGCCCTGTTGCAGGTGCTGAATCCAGCACTTGCCCTTGTTCCACTCCATCTGGTTGGTGATTGCCTGTGGGAATCCTCAAAAACAGAGGGGTTTGGGAAAGCTGCAAAAGGAAGGCCTCAGAGACAGCAGAACTGTCATTGGAGCTAAGCAGTAGTCATAAGGTTTGTCAGCAGAAAAATTAGATGAGAAGTAGAAAAGTAAGGACAAATGGAACAATGGTCTGTGTATTAATGCTTGTCTAGAATAACTCCCTAAGCTACAGCAAAGTATATCTAGCGCGATGTTAGGTAGTTCTAAGCTTAATAATGGAGCTCTGTGCGTTGTATCTTAAGGCTTACAAGCAGGTCTTTTATTCGAAAGAAGCGAGCATCGTTCTAAGCCCAGGTACATGTCTTTATAGTGATTGGACAGAAGTACTGTCAATATGCTTTTGCTTTGTGTGATTGGTCAAAAAACTTTTCAAGTAAGTTGTAACATTAAGTTCTTTGTCTGCTGCTGGGGACGTGAGCTGCTGGCAGCTTCCCATTGTCATCACCATGTCATGAGACTGATGCTGGAAAAAAACCAGCTTGAGACGCCGTCCCCAGCAGTCCCGCCCCTTTTGTGATTTGTGCATAGACTCCCGGCCAGCAAGAATTGCCCATCTCTCCTATTTGGCAAGATCTCTCTGCAAGGTCTCTGTGCCCTCAAGGGAGTTAGTTCACAGCTCCTCCCAATGTAGTGTCTTTGGCAAACTGTCTTAATATTCCTTCAAGTGCTGTGTCCAGGTGGTTCAAAAGATGTTGAAGAGAACTGGCCCAATGATGATACTGTCTTAGCCACTGAAATAAGTGCTTCATACTTCCTCTTGTGCAGAAATCACAACAAATTTCTTTTCTATCCATGCAGATATCTTTTCTTATGCTCATGCTTTTTATCCCAACAGCAGCTGACACGACATTTACAGGCACAGCAACAGCACACTTTTCCTGCTCTTACTAGACTTAACAATTTTGCAACCGGTCAATCAGTGACCTTTGCAACTAAAGTCAGACCTTCAGCATTTCTCATTAAATGAATGTCTTCAGAAGAAAACTTTGCTGCCTACTCTGTACGACTGAAGAATAGATGATAATGAGTTAGCATCACAATCAGTTAAGTACAGAGCCTATACTTTAGCAGGGAAAAAATTAAAAGAAGAGCTCTTTTATGCAACAACTATCTGAGAAACAAAACAACTAGGATCTTCCACAGGGTTCCCTGCAGTAGAAATGTACTTGTATGAATGCAGAAGATAAAAGATGTGGTTTTGAAAGGCTATGTCCTTGCTAAGCTAAATTGGATCTCATCCTGTAGATGAAAGATCAAGGAGCTCAAAGCGGAGCTAGAGAGACATGTCCAGATAATGAGACAGAGCAAAGCATTTTCCAAGATAATTAAGCATTCTGGTGGACTGGTCAGTTAGGTTAAATCTGCCACACCCATTCACTTTCGGGGACTGAACTGTGGAGTGCTAAACCGTATCTGCTGCTGTGCAAAGTAAAAGAGATCCATCCAAATTGTATGGTTAGTGTGAACACTCTCACTCTCAATTGTAAAACACTTCATAAGCTATTAATCAGTCTTAGGAACAAAATGAAATAAAGCTGTTATGCCATCTGGGAATGGGAAAACATGTTCAAAATATTTTTTTCTCTATGCTTTCTTCTTTTTTCTTTTTCTTTTTTTCTTTTTTTTTTTTTTTTTTTTTAATCCCACATTATGTGATTGATAATTTCAACCATTCTGGAATGCTTTTAACAGATGAACCCAGCACAGTAGTTTTATTACAGGCTCTTGTCCCTTACATGCTTCAGGACAGGTTTGGAATATACTCCACAGTCAATTAGTGGTTTTTTATCTCTTTTCCCAGAGACAACTTTTAAAGGACTACTTAACCCCTAAAAATCATAATTTCTCTGGTTTCTCCAAGCTTTTTGAGAAAGCTGTTTTGGTTTTGTTTTGGTTTGTTGTTTGTTTTGTTTTATTGCATCATTCCTAATGTCTTCAGACCTACTACAAGAAGAAGTTAAAAATAGATCTTATTTGAAGAGACTGTTAAAGCTAATGAACTGCCAGTCTTGGTATTTGTATCTTTCTAAATCCTTTAAATTCCAAGGTTGCCTTCCTGAATCCTCAGTTACTTAGAAAACATTGTGTTTATAAAACAGACCCAGTTCAATTGCTTCTGCAAACTCACCTTCATTTTATAGGATTGTACTTCAAGAAATCTTGCTTCATTCAAACATTGAAAGTACAGATTTGACATCATCTGTGACCCTTCGATCTGTCTGAACTGTATTTCATTGTGTGAGTTTCTCAGTTGCTTCAAATAAGGACAGAATCTTTTCAATTTGCATAGCATGTTATCTGAAGATCTCCTGTCTGCTTTCTTCACTTGCTTTAATGGGAAGACAAGGGAAATACATTTTGAATGTTATCTTTTAGAGTCTACTTTTACCTACCAGTGTGCTTATATGGACTAGAACCAATGTCAGCTTGAAAGAAGGTATTGTCACGATCCGCTGATACCAAGGGGTTGGTTAACTGGTTGGTTGGTTAACTGATCTCGGAGTGCAACAGACAACCTGGAAAGGGGATTGCAGTATCAATCCAAACAAATGCACCTTTATAGAATGACCACAGCAAATGCCTGAAAGGAATCAGGGAGAGGAAAAGAATAAAAAAGAGGGGGAGAAAGAGAGAGGAGTATAGCTACCAAACATGGAGAGACTAAGTCCTCTTAGTCCAGCCGATAGAGTTTGCCTAGTCACGTTGGGAAGATCTCAAGTCCTGGTTAACTCAAGGTTCTATTATAGTCCATTGCTGAGGGGGGAAACAGAATCTTGAAATGGCTGAGATACAATCAAGAAGAAGAAGAAGTCTATTGAAATTGCTGAGGGGGAAAAAGATATTGAAGACGGGTACAGACAGTCCATGTTCTCAGCAGGATAAGTCAGTATCAGCAGTGAGTGGGACCCACTGTTTCAGGACTGCTTTCTGGGGGAAACCAGTCTAGGTCCGGTGAACACATCTGTAGGCAACACTCAGCAGGCATCCTGCTTCAGTCAGGCCAGCACCCCTGCATCAGAATTACAGGTGTCTCCAGTCTCAGTCCTTGGTAGGGGGGCTTCAACCTCGGTGCCTCACGCTGGTAGTGGAGATGAAGGATTTTCCATGGGGGGGCTACCAAGTTGCCCCAGCAAGTTCATCTGGCCAAGAGGTGGGAAAATTCCTGGTCTATTGTCGTGAAGCAGGTGCAAGCATATAGGCCGGGTCGCCCTTTGGCAGGCCCTGCTAGAAGCAGTCACTGAAGACACAGCTGTGAACAATCACTTGGCAGGCCAGAATTCTGCTCAGGGGCCTCAGGATTTTTGGTGTTCATCCATTACTGGCAGGCCAGAATTCCCATCGGTGTCTTTAGGGTCCCAGGGTCTGTCCTGGGAATGGTCGTGAGGCAAATGAGGGGAACTTTAGACTGTCTTTCACACGTATCAGAAAATCTATTTACTGAAATGGCCAAAAAGAATGCATAACATTTACAATTGAGGGGGAAAAAGAAAACCAAACTCAAACCGTTGGAGCAATATCATTCTAGAGAATGCCATGTCTCTATGAAAAATACAAAAAAATTTCTGTTTTCAAACGCACCCACAAATCACCATTTTGCATCTTTTTTGTTGTTGTTGTTGTTGTTTGTTTTAAAGCTCTGGCACTTATCTGATTCCTTTTTGAGTTAGTTCAGCTCATTAATCTAGTAAGAAAGCTGCTAAAATTAAACTGAAAAACCTATGGGGAACAGGATGCCACTTCAGCCATGTTGTAGGGAAGCATTAGGTCAGCCTTCTGTCTTGTAGAAATATGTCTGTCATATAGGAAAATCAATGTGTAGCACTATCTTATTTTGAACTTTCTCATTGCTACTGGGTTCCTGAATGATCAAGATGGTTTAAACCAACAACAGGCAGCCCTCTAAGATACTCCCCAAACTATTGCAATGGAATAACTTGATCAGGTGAAGATCTCGCTATGCAAAAGCTGAATATGATGTCAAGAATGCTTTGTTGTGGATTACCATTGTTTGGGATCATTTATCCCTTACCCTCCCATGTAGGTATAGGAAAAATTTAAGAAACCACAAGGCTTTTACAGCTGTTCTTGTATTTTGGGATCGTAAGGACTTGGGTTGGTAAACAAAACTGTGGTGAGTTTTACTATTGACTTTATCGCTGTTTCACTTTGAATTAACTGCTTTGCATTTCAGCTTACCCATCAGTATAATGAGAAGAAGAATATCTTCCTTCCTGCCCAAAAGATGTTGAATTATGCCTGTGATGTCACGGACTTAAAGACGAAAACCATTGTGATTGAAAGGAAGTATTGGCATGCCACAAGGTAACTGGAGTGAGCTGTGTTTCCTCCTCAGCTTCACTGTGATAGTAGAATTTTAATTAGCAGTTCCAAAACTTTGTCTTAGCATAGTCTGGTGACATATCTCAGTAGAGCAGTGTCCTAGGGTGACTTTATGATGTTGTATCCCCAGCCATCTGTTCTGTTAATGCTGGATATTATATTCTCTGCCTTCAAGACTGCTTCTGAGAGCAAAGGTGGGGAGAAGAAGAAGTACGGAGTTTGTTATCACAGGCTGCACTCACTCTTCTAAAAGCAACACTGCTCCACATTCTGTGCTGCACTGTGTTGTCTGGGCACTGATGGAGCAGAACAGAGTGTTCTTTGCTTTTCAGTTGGTTTAGCTGGCTGAGGCAGAGTTTTCCCTGGACTGTCTTTTTTCTTTCCCTTTTCTTGGAACTGTTCAAACCTGCTCCAGACTGGGACCTGGAGAGCACTGAGAGCTTGCACTTTGTGGCCTATGGGGGCCTACTCTGGGCAGCAGCCTTTCCTAGTGCCGGAGGGATTGATAACAGAGCAAGCATCCACAGGAGAGACTTTCTGAATTTGTTGTCTCTTCAGAGCGGCGATTGAGTTTTGTCATCTGGTATTGTTCATTTTTTGTGCTGGGGGGTGCTTTCCCTGGTAAATAAACAGATTTTTTCCACTTCTCTCAGAGGAAATGTTTCCCAGACCAGTTGAGGGGAGGGGCCGTGTAGGTGGGCTTTCTGGGGGGGCCCCCTGAGACATAAACTTTAAAGAAATTTAGGGATTTTAGAGGAGCTGAGGTTTTAGTTAGAGATAAGCCTTATTAGAGTTTATCAAAATAAATAGGTAGGCCTTGTTGAAGTTAAGAGTTAGTAGTTAACTAATAATTGATTGCTTGTCAACATCATGTTTGCTTAGCTGGGTTTATCATGAAGAATATAGAAACTCATAAATAGCTTTTAGGAACATAAGACAATTGTAGGCCGCCTCTGTTCTGAAACCAATTGAAGATGGGGAATGGGAGTTCTACCAATGGGTTCATTTGTCATATTTGCATTGAAAATGTAGAAAGTTCAGAACCAGGAAGACTTCATTTATTTCCTCATTTTGGAACCCCTCCCCATGAAAGGGACCACCGATTCATTTTGAGGAACAAACTACGTGTGCTTAATAGCTTTTGAACTAATTACCATACGAAGTGAGGAATGATGGGATGTACCTAAATTATGAATATGTATTTGTCTTTTGGGTATTCAATACTTGTATAGATAAAAAGACTCTGTTATCACCTCTAAATCACAGTGTGTATTTGGGAGCTATCCCGCACGCTGCCCAGCGTTGCAATAAACATACACTTTCTAATTTTGAACTGTTAGAGAGCCTTGGTCCGTCACAGTTGGATATCAGTACTAGATCAATATTTTTAATAAATCACCCCTTCTTGAAGATTGCTGCCAAATTTGCCCTAAACCAAGACAAGCAGGATCTGCGATTTAGAGAATGATGGAATCACTTTGGTTGGAAAAGACCTTTAAGAACATTGAGTCTAAATGTAATTAGCAAACACAACCATCAAGCAATGTTTTGCTGTCTGAAGAGAACATGGTTTATCTGGTAAGCTTTGCAAGTATTTGTGTCATCACAAGCATGCATGTCCAATGCATTAGATGGGTATATAATAAGAAACCTGTGCAAATCAACAGAATGATTCTCAGGGTAGGATATTGGCATGTTTCATCCTTCTTCCCGACTTCTTCCAATGAATTATTTTTACAAAGTAATGATTGGAATTGTTACTCTTTTGACGGTTCTTGTTGTATTACTGACATTTTTGGCATAGGAATGCCAAATAGGCTAATTCACCTAGTTTTTCAGATAAAGACCAAGATTTAGTGTTGCTTAAGCTGGAGGCAGAAATATTTAAATCTTCCAGCCTCCTTCTTAGTACCTAATTTCTATTACAATATCAGTGCACAATCTTGTCCCTTAAGGTCCAGCTAGCTCAGTTTATACCAACAGGGTGACATTAGTAGGGCTCACGTGATGCTGCACACAGAAGCCCTCGGGGTGCACCTCTAGCAGACAGTAATTCATGCACTTGGACCATCCCAGTGCTGACTTTGGATCACCAGAAGAGTAGAACTAGAGAGATTTGATGGAGAGCTCTCTGGAGGAAGTGGCCTGAAGAAGACAGCAGAAATCCCATCTGTGTGTTTGTACAAATAACGTGAATACCATTTACAGAAAAAGATCTTCAAATGGATCTAGCTTTTTCTGCAGACTATTTGTCAACTATATGCATTACATGGACAGTTCCACTGAGCATCTGAAATACAGCTGCGTTTAAGTGGATTGATTCAGGGTTGGAAAGCGGTGAAATAAAGCTTTTCAGGAATAGCTGACATCCAAGTCCCGCAGAAATTTACCTATTTTTAATGTCCAGATGCTTTTTAAAATCATGGGTGACCATTTAGCTACCTAATAGCTTTAATCAGAAATACAAAGAAAATTTTAAACTCCCATCTTTTATAGCTTGAATATTTTTCTTTGTTTATTTCCTGGTTTCCAATTCAGGTCTACAAATCATATGATTAGGTAATGAGAACTCATGCTGTATAAAAATATTTCGTGCTATACTTCCAAGTCAAGGCCATGTTTTTCCCGGAACTGTTTAAAAAAATAAAATTCTATCTGGATTCTCTCTAGCCCACACTCATCATTATATAAAGTCATTTAAATATTATATTTTGACTTTACATGGTGCAATTATATTCAGAAATCCAAGGCTCTATTGTTAGATTGTTTGTATGGTTTTCTGGCAATTCTAACTTCCCACAACCACCCTTGGCAGCTATATATTTTTGCAGCAAGGCATCACAGGGGTCTGTGAGAAGTTTGAATGTGAAGCAGAGCTAACATTAAAATACACGTGACATACTCGAAATATTTCACTTCCGAAAGTTACAGTTTGCTTAGATGGAAGGAAATATGAAATAAATAAACCTCACACAACATTTCTAAATCTTGGAAATCTATTACCTGAACTTTGAGTCAGTTTGCAGGACAGGACTCTGTAGAAATGCAAATGTGAAGTCCAAGGAATAGAGCAGAAGGTGTAGGGGCAGGGGTACAGAAGATTGCTCTGAAGGGTGATGTAAGCAAGATTGCATCCTATAAAGATAGCAGCTGCTTCTGCTGGTGCCAACATAGAGAATTTGCGCCACCAGCCTAGTTTTCTGGGGACATTTGACCTGTACACTCTTGAGGGCTTGTAGATGGGAATGAATGTGTCCTTTGATCTGTTTTTTTCTTTTGAATGTCTATGACCTGACTTGCTATTGTGTACTGTACTGTATCGTTTTAGAAACAGACACGTTTCATCTGTTTGAAAGCTGTAGTTGAAAGTGAGCTTGCAATCATGAGTTGGCTGTCAAAAGAATTAATTTTCTGCTTTAAGCAAAATATCAATAGAAACATTCCATCCACTCCTATGATACAGATTCCTTTTGAATTTACAGGGTAATTTGCATTAGTGAGTATACTGCATGTGCAATAAATACGCCTTGCTTGGTTTCTAATGATGATAATAGTCCTCTTTGTATTACTCTAAGGATTGAACTCACCATCATTATTTTCCTGTTGTCATTGAACTGTAAAGGAAAAATAGTTTTGCATTAACCAAGGAGTAAAATGCATGGATTTAGCATCATTCTTGCAAGTAGTCCTCGATTCTGAAAATACCTCTCAGAAGCTGCATCAAATGGCAAAGCTAGACAGATGGCAGAATGCAGAACCTGCCATTTAGGATCAGGTACAAAATAACACCCAAGAAATTCTTCATGGATGCTGCATAAGTACAAAGACGCCGTTATTTAAAAGAGAAAAATAGTCAATGTGAAACGTGTTTGATGAATAAAAAGCTATGCTAATCAAGAGACTACAGTGCCAAGTGTGCTACAAGGCTTTTTTGTAATTAACATCATTCCCAGCATGAAAAAATACTATTTTTATTGTAGATTGCTTAAGAGTGCACAACAGTTTGGAAAAAAGTGCTTTGCTTTTTCTATTCATAGGAACTGTGTATCATGGTAAGAGATACTGTAAACAGGTTTTGGAAAACAATGTTATTTTGAAGATTCATTCTATTCAGAAATACTTCCCGTGAAAAAATTTGCTCTGCCTTCCATCCTGAAGACTCTTAAAGGAAAATGTCTTTGTTGCATTCTCTTCACACTAGTTCAGGAGCTCAGTCTTACCTGCATTCTAATGCTTTTTTATGTTCCTGATGGCATGGCTTAGACATCCTTGTCTCCATTACCATCATGATTTCCAGATCAAGTGATGAGAATTTTTCTTCAGGATTGGTGAAGTTAAGTGTCATAACATTTTTGTCAAGTCAATTTGAAGGGGTTTTTTTGCCAAAGGAATCTCTTCCTTCCTAATGAAAACCATTGGCAATAGCAAACCTACTCAGTTTTTCAGGAAGTCAAATAATACATCTCCACTGTACAAGGTCCTCCGTTTGTTTTTTTTTCACCGGAAGAAAACTGCTGTTTTCTTCTTCTTCTTCTTCTTCTATCACCTTAGACTTACTTTCTTCCAAAATCTTTTTAAACCTTTAGATTACTTTCACAGTGTGCTATAGCATATGTATTTGAAAAGACCATTTGTACATATTCAAATGGCTTACTTCTAATCTATTAAGAAATGGCTGTACTTCTATTAAGGAAACATAAAGGTGCAGTAATATTTTTTCTTCTACAAAATTTAAAAAGCCCCAACTATTAAAAATGATACCAGCAAATGATGTCTGTAAGACTGAGGCAGGAGACTTTTTTCCAGAACAATGTGCAGTTCTTCCCAATTCTATTTTTCCCTCCGATTACTTTGTACAAAAATAGTTTTACACAGTCTTCTAATAGTGGCGTGTTACTAGTGGGGTAGAGTATTGCCCTGCCAGCATTGGAATTGACTCGACTGTAGTTGTGTTCAAATTTGCTGATGAGACAAGGTTTTTTTGCTGAACGCACTTCAGCAAGCAAGAGAGCTTCTTAGTCTTAAGATGCTATGAGTCCCAGAAGAAGATGAATGAGGTGATGACATGCCTTGTGTTCTGAAGAGAGATCAAAACTTATTTCTGGGGTCACCCCCCCTCTTGGTACAGAAAGCACACAGAGGGCTTTGAAGCAGCACTTTCACCCTCTTTGCATTCACTAGTAAATCGGAGACAGAGCTTGCCCCAAGGTTTGTGCAAAAATACTCTTTTGATGCAACTCTTAACCAGACAAAATCTCTGGGAAAATTTGCAGTGGCAGAAAGCAATTTTCCCTTCCTGGGAAATCTACTGAAACGGTTCAGAAGTTATTCCCATTCCCTGTTGCTAACCTCTGCTGTCTAGCTGTCCGATATGTTTGGGACCATGTTGAAATCATTCTAAACAATGTACTGATGCCGCACTGTTGAGTAAACATAGGTCTTTTCCATAGGTGTCAGGGAAAAATATTTCTGTTGGTAAAAATGATAGAAAACAATACCAGCATGGCAGAAAAACAATTACATCAATAGAATGAAGATGCCCAGAATTCTTCTTTTGAAGTTACACACAGTCAATATTTTCTAAAGAAGGTTGTGAAACTTAATAAGGAGTACATTCCACGTGACTGGTGCACAAGTTCATGTTTCCACCTTACAAAATACATATTATTAAAAGAAAAATGTTCTGCCTTGTAGAAAAGTAACCCATTCGTAATTTGATCAAAGATAGGATTAGATCAAGTATTCCTACAAGACAGTAGTAGTACTAGGAAAAGCCTTTTGGCGTCTATTTAACTACAGGAAACTTGAGAAAGCAGAAGAGTGTCCTTCCCTGCTGCAAGCTGTACTTCCTATTTGCTAGTGCTGCTTCAACATTGTCTAAAGAAAACTTGCCAAAATAAGACTATTGTATACAAGCAACTGTAACTATCCATTCCGTTCCAGCTAATTTTAACTAGCAAGTATGAGTCACACACTCTAATGGAATATTCTAATGCATAGATAGAGCATACCTTCACTAATAAATGGGGACTCTGGAAAAAGGAGCAAATGCAGTTGAATTTCAGGGAAGGAAATTATTGGAGTGCTAACTGCAGTCCCTCGACTTCACAAGAAATGATGTCTGGTAATCCCAACCAGAAACATATAGAAATCCATTTTCAAATGGGTTGCATCTATGGTCCTCTGCTCTTCCTATATGAAGAAACTGTGGTTTGAATCAATCTTCAAAATAGTATGCCTAAAGACCTTAGATGCCTCCAATTCTTTTGTTGGTTTTTTTTTTTTTTTTTCCAGAAGCAACTGTCTCAAAACCTTTTTAAAGCTGACATTTTCCCTTAAGATGCCATATTTTAAAAGAGCACCTTGTCATTTAACAGGGTATTCCAAACATCATTTACAAGTTTAGACTGAAAGTAACACTTTTCCTAGTAATCTTTCATTTTTTGCAGCTCAGTGCTAACATAGGCAGCAAAGAAGAGAACAGACCACAGCTCTTTCTGGAGCATCTTGAACAAATGCCCTTGCTTATGTTCTAATCATTCACTTCACCAAAAGACCTAATGATGAAGAAAAGGTTGTGAAAGCATTACTAGTAGTGCTACATGGCAATCCACGGGTGTGATTTCTCAAGCAGAATTTGTATCACATAGATGATACTTGGCAAACAGCAAATGAAGGGGTTTTCTTCAGCTCTCAGACTGATGTTACATGTCAGTAATTTAATAAAAAGATAACAAGAAGAAGGTTATTTTTTAACATGTGAATTTAATTACACTCCTGCCATGGACATCTGAATCTTATGAATAGACAGTGTCTGATTTAGAAAAAAATAAAGAATTACCACAGTTTAAAGAAACATAGGATCATAAACCCTTTGCTGATGGAACGTAGCCTATTCATTGGTTGAAATGAAGCAGGTAGACAGGACATATGAAATATTTTTTTGTGCATCAAACATTTATTTTCTAAAGTGATGCTGACAGATAGTGAACTCACCAACTTAGATATTGCACGGTAGATAAGGGTACATAACTTGCTCCATCAAGTAATCCCTTGGAACCATCATCCAAGGGGATTTTCCCCTGCATCTGTGAAAATATGCCTACCTTTTTCACAATACTTCTGCAGCAGCATTGTTAGGCCTGATCAGCTGGTATGGAGAGGGAATTATCGGCAGCAAGGTGACTGGCCAGGGCAATTTGCTTCAATGGATTTTGATCTCCCGGATATTTTGCAGACCTGCTTCAGCCCTGCTTGTCAAACACAGCCTTTAAAGGGTGCCAAACAATTGTTAGTCTGTACTGGGCCATATGCTCTTTATTCTCTCCCTCAACTTCTCCATCGCCTCTCATCTGTTTCACATGAGCTATGTTCAAGGTCCACAGGCTACTTTTCACAGAATCTTCAGGCCTGATGCAGTAAGAATGATGACTAGAACACAGCTGGGATCAATTTTCCAGTTTGGATAAAATGCATTCTGCACACAAATCCAATGAGAAGGTGTTCCCCCTATGCCCAGAAAAACCTTCACTAGTACTAGTGTTCTACCTAAACTGCAACTTAGTCTGAAAGAAAAGCTTTTTTCTGAGAGTGTCTAAGAGCTTTGTATGAAGCACAGATATTTGATACATGCAATTTTGAATACCAGAGGAAAAAGAAAACGGCACAAAGCTTTTAATGGTGCTGGTTTTAATTTTAAATTCCATGCACCTTTTCAAAAAGTGTCAGCTCAAATGCCCATCAACATATTTTAGTCACCTGTAAGTCAGTATTCATATAAAATGTGATTCAAATCAAAAGAATTTCAAACCTTTCCTCAAAGTTTATATGCCTAGATTTAATACTTCTGACATATATTAGATGAAAGGAAGACATTTTTTACTGTGGGGGTGATGGAACACTGGAACAGGTTGCCCAGAGAAGTAGTGGGTGTCCCATCCCTGAAAGTATTCAAGGTCAGGTTGGATGGGGCTTTGAGCAGCAACACAGGAGACTCTTGATGGTAGAGAAACAAAGTTTGAATCTAGAAGAAACTCAGATTGAAGTATAGGAGCAAGTTTTCCCTCAGCTCTTGGGGTAAAATCAAAGTGTTACAAAATTACCTTGATCTGTGATTTTCACTACTGTAACAGGTTAATGAAAACTATGCAGAAGATAGCAAATTTTAAAAGAGAGAAGAATTACAGCATAAAATACATGGGATGGGTTTCTACATGGGACAAAATCTCTGTATTTCCACACTTCCTCATGTTAGGATTTCATGAAGTGCCAAAGAAGGCGGCAAAATATCATTCAGGACATTATTTACTGGGGTTCAGCCTGGCCTTTAGTAGGAATTGGGTTTGAACATAATGCAGATATACCACACACTTTCCCTTCACTGAAAAATTACTGTTTACAATGAATAAGCAATGAGGATATAAAATTGACTGAAAGCATCTTAAAAAGGTAAAGTATTTCATTGTAAATGATCTGTGATCCAAATAGTTCTTCCACCTTAGTGAGGGACAAAAGAATTCTTCCATATCAT
This sequence comes from Molothrus aeneus, assembly GCF_037042795.1. Taxonomy (NCBI): domain Eukaryota; kingdom Metazoa; phylum Chordata; class Aves; order Passeriformes; family Icteridae; genus Molothrus; species Molothrus aeneus. The sequence continues at coordinate 190,537 of NW_027099225.1, forward strand.
GATGGTTTAAAATTGTATAAACCAATGTTTTCTTCTGAAAAGATATTATCTATTTTTTTCTATCTTTAGAAGAAAATATTCCTAGACATACAACACATGAGAATGAAGTAATTGTAAAGAAACAAATAATATGAAAATATTCCCTACATATAATTAAATGAAAAGCTGTGTTTTAAATAGGAAGTAGATATTAAACAGAATTTTTACACCAGATATTTGAATTGTTGCACCAGCTATTTTGCCCACAAAGAGAGGTATTTAGCATTTCGGTCTTTTCCAAGGTGTTCATCATCTGCTATGCTGACCTCTGCGTGGGCCTAGGTGTGTGTGGAAGGGGGGCATGTGAAGGGGAGTGTGTATGTTTGCTTAACACTTGTTGTGGCAGATTCATGCCTCAGCTCCATCATTTGTTTTAGAAACTTCACAGAGAGTGGATATGAAGTTTAATATCAACAAGAGATCAATTCCCAAATCATCCATTTTACCCTACCTTATAAATCATATGCTTTGTTGCATATTTTATCAAATATACTTTCAAGCCACACGGAGAAATGAGAATGTGGAGAATCCCTCCAATGTCTTGCAACTTTTATGCAAACAGAGTTTCAAGAAAGGATAATTTCTTTTAAAGTACATCTGGGACAGGCATGATGGTGGTGTCAAGCTGCTGGAGTTTTTGTTGCTGGGAGAAGTCGTACAAAAGGATTGGTTTTTACATTGACTAGTTACTGAATCAAGTGCATGAATACATTGGAAATTCAACTGGGGGTTCCTTTTTCTAGCAGATTACTTCTAGAACGAGCTTGCAGACTGAAGCTGACTCTTTTGCTCTCTTTTTGTTTCTTACCTATTTTCTTGGCTTCTTTACCACTATCTACACAATTTTGGAACTTTTTTCCCAACTAAAATTGTTTCATAGTCTGATAATTAGGATACATTTTTTACAAGGAATTTTTAAAAATCTTTGTTTGAGTTAAGAAGGTTAAGGACTAAGGTCTTTTTCTTACCTTATCAATATTGGGATGAAATTGATAAATAAAGACTAACTCTTTCTTTTTATTTTCAACCCAAGTAGATAGTTCCCATACATTAATACATTTTGTGGACCAATATTTGCCATTCTGATGTAAGTTGTCCCTTCTTAACAATATACATTCTGTGACTATGTTGACAACACTATTGGTGAAGATCCTAACTGGTCTTAAACACACATAGGGAGAAATTTGCTCAGCCAGTGTCAGTCTTAAGCATGCCTATCAGAAGATCTTTCTATAGCTGGGGAATTTTCCCATGAAAGGGATTCAGTTATGGAAGAGACACTTATCCCAGAGTTTTGCATTCTTCTTGAGCACTACTTAAGGAACTTAGATCCCATGTCCATTTGGATCTCTCTCTGCACAGATCTTTGTCATGCCAGTGCTTGAAATGCATCTCTAAGAGAATTCACTAGCACAGAATGAACGAGAGTGGAAGGCGTCAGTGGGGCTCACCAGGTCCAACCCCCCTGCTTAAACCAGGCTACCTAGAGCCTCTTGCCCAGGATTATATCTGGGTGTACTTTTCATGTCTTCAAAGATCCAGGCTCCACAATCTTTCTGGGCAGTCTGTGCCGTGGTTCAGTCGCCCTCACAGTAAAAAATCATTTGCTGATGTGCAGAGGCAATCTCCTGTATTTCAGTGTGTGCCTACTGCCTCTTGTCTTTTCACTGAGCATCCTTGAAAAGACACTGGTTCCCTCCTCTTTGCACTATTCCTTCTGGGATGTATGTGTGCTGCCACCTAGAGAAATGTCAAAAACCTTCCTGAAGCCCAGGCAGACAATATTCCCTTCATCTACCGGGCAAGTTGATTCATCAGAGGAGTTTAAAAAGTTGTTCAGCATCAAGTTCCCCTGGTAAATCCATGCTGACTATGTTATTTTGTCCTCCTTCATGTGCCTGGCAATGCTTTCCAGCAATAGCTGCTCCATCAACTTCCTGGGGATAAAAATGACGCTGGCTGGCTGGCTTGTACTTTTTCAAGTCCTCCTAGTTGCCTTTTTCCAAGATGGGTGACATTTGCTTTCATCCAGTCTTTGGGCACTTTCCTCAGTCACTATGATCCATCAAACATCATTAGGAGTGGCCTCAGAATAACATCTGCTAACACCCTTGAGACCTGTGGCTGCATCTCAACAGGGCCTGTGGACTTCATGGAATACGTACCAATTCAGTGACTATGCCCATAAAAGTTTGCAAGGGATAAGAGAACGTATTAACAGGTACCTGAAGAGTGAGTGAAAAACTATGGAAGCAATCCAAAAGGACAAAGACTTGAGTTCCCTTTTCAGACAAAGCATCCTATCGTGGAGCTGAGCAGCTTTAGATCTAGGGAAGCTTCCCCTCTGAAAGGATGCAGAAGACATTCTTTTACCCGTATCCACTAATAAAATGTATTGACCATTCACTTGCAATACAAAAAAACTAAATTATTTCCAAAATTGTTGCTGCCTAACTAGACAATCATGTACTGGCTGGGTATTCCCCTAACAGATGACAGCACCTGCTTGATGCCTCTTATGCCTACAGACTATTTGAATTAGGTCATCTGAGTGGGGATTACTGGTCTGGGAACTTTCTTTCTGATGAATTTGGAAGATTTACTGAAGCAAGGACCTGAAGATGAAAACTTCATTTCCCACCAGTGCACTTTAACATCCACGGCTGTAATGCCATTGTTTCTCACCAACTGAGTCAAGAATTTATGACTACAAAGTGAATCAGCTCCAAAAGGAAAGATAAAGGCTAGAAAACATTCTCTCTTGGTAAAGCAAATGAAGTGACTAAATTCTAATCACTCGCTGGCCTAAAGCTTCAAGGAGGGGGAGGTGGACCAGGTTTCCTTCCACTGCCGTTCTCTTTGTCACCTCAGTGTTTTATAGGGGTATGCAGACATTCAAAAAGAGAGCTTTGCTGAATTCATAAAATTCAGTCTTAAAAAATAACTTGATAGCAGCTGAAATGAAAAGAACAAATAAAATGCAATTAATTCCACGGAAGCTTGAAATGATTATTTCTTCATTTTGCATTTGAGGATGTATATTGTGTGAGTTTGTCTTGTATTGTTCTACAGGTTTTCTAACTGGCACACCTTTCTTTATGAATGGACTGTCCTTTCCTAAATGCTCTCATATGGAGGAACATGCTTCTGATAAGAAGAGCACTAGGGTGTCTTTACTTGACCTTTTATTTTTACTGATGTTTGGTCCTTGGAAATGAATGGGGTTTTTCAATTGAAATGTCTTACTATTGTTCCCACAGGATAAGCCACAGGCTCTTCTGCTCAGAGCTGTCACTAGTCAGCTATTCTCCTATCTGCCTTTAAGTAGTTGAATGTTCTGGTCTAAAAGTAGCACCTTCTATGTAGCCATGCTCTTAGCTGCCAGTGTCATCTTGAATCCAAACACCCTCCCGCAAGGGACCGCTGGTTCTGTAGTCAACTAAGGGGAAAAAAACGGTCCATCCATGCTTCCTGATTTAAAATATAAAGGTATATAAAGGTATGGTGTCCCTAAACGATTCTCTGCAGTTGAACACTACTTATCTTTGCCGTGTTTCTTCAACTCACTTGCAAGTCATTCATGCGTTACCTTCTTGTGAGAATTGCTTGGTTTGAAGATGATTTAAAAGGGTATGAGAATACTTTTGTGCCTCTGCTATAAGGATGCTTTTCAAATCCACACAAACCTCCTGCAAATGCAAAAGCATTCATCCTGTATTGTCCTAGGCTACAACATAAAAATGTATTCTGCTCCCAACCTCAAGAGCTGCTGAAACCGGGAGGGGCATCGTTTTTTCCTTATCTCCTTATCTCTTAACGGGGCCATCCATGTCTTGCCACATGACTCAGAGATGACTCCCTCCAGGAGCCATTTCTGTTTAAAGGGTAATCAAGGAACCACTGCATGACTCAGAACAATTTGAGCCCATTGCAAGATGCTCTGCCCAGGGGGCAGGAGCTAAGCATCCCCAGCTGGATAGAATCTGAGTTTTGGGACACCACAAGCAGTCTTTCCACTGGCTTCTTAGAAGAACGGCCACCCTCACCCACTGGTCTTCAGAGGACAAGAGCTACCAGATGGTTTCTACAGGATCACCACTTCAACAAGACCATTTCATCCGGACTGCTGCCACCACCCTAACTAGCAGGGTGACAGGTCGTATTCTGTCCGTGGTTTTTCTTTTGTATTATTGCATGTATTTGGTTTTTCCCCTTTTCCTAATAAATTGTATTTCTGACTTGGAGTCTTGCTGCCATGCTGGATTTCTTCAGACCGACTAGCTCCTGACACCAACAGCCAGAGTGGGCTGCCCCCAGAAAGCTATCGAATCCAGGGTGCAGCTGTAGGGCACAGCTGCTCTGTGGCACAGGTGGACTGCATTGGGGATAGGACTGCGCCGAGGGCAGGGACAAGGAACAGGGAGAGGTCTTCTGTATGTTTTCCAAAGGAGTTTCTTCCCTGGAGGGCCAGGGACAGAAAGACACTGACTCAAATGCATACATCAACTTAGAAATGGGGAGAGGTCCCAGAGGAGGATACAATCTTTAACACACTGGGAGCAACTGGGGGTGGACCACAAGGCGGGGAATACAATGTTTAAACCAATAGGGGACTACAGGGGAGGAGAATAACTTAAACAAACCAATGGGGTTTTGAAGACTATAAAATTGATAGGGAAGTTTCTAGAGAAAGGGGCAGGCTTGGGGAGGGATTGACATTCAGTGGGAGGAGGAAAAGGGAACAAAAGGGCAGGTCTTTGGGGAGATGGACAACTAGGGCAAAAACTAACACCACGGGGGGAAAGGAACAATCCATTAATAATAAAATATGCTACAACAGCACAAAACCGGAAGTATTCTAAAACTGACTACTCAAACTGCATTGCAATCAAAAACACACACTGCAACAGCGACAGCATCTCTTGCTGCTTTTGCTTTCAAACCAGAAGAGGTGCCAACCAAAAAATTAGCAAACTTAAAAGTTAACTGGCTGCAGTTTTGATTTCCTTCTTAAATATATTACTGCTTGTCTAATTGGCTTAGCAGCATGTCTGTTCTTAGTGCCAAGCAGGGATTCACTTTGCCAGGCATGGAGGAAGCTTCTAGGAGCTTTTCACAAAAGATTCACTTCTGTGGCTGGCTTCTTCCCTCCCCACCAAAAACCAAGCCATGCAAAACCAACACCTTAACTAATCCCTAGTACTTAGTACGCATCCAATAATTCCTTTTAAACTATACTTTACATTTTTTACCAAATGCCCTGAAAAGAAATGGATCCATAATATTGATCAAAATAGTTCCAGTTCAATAGAAATATTGGGTCATGCAACTCTGGTTTACATCACTATTTTTTGTACAATCAACAGGAGCTTTTTTCGCCTCTAAAGAAATGTTTCCTGATGGTTTGGATCAGAAGATCCAGTATTGCCATGGTGAGATTTTTGTTTTGAAGGCCATAAGCTGTGCTCAGTGTTTTGGGTATATTCTTTGTTGTGCCTTGCATATATTTTGGATAGAAAGCCAGTAGAGATGATGTCCTTGCTGCAGTAGCCATGCTAAATAAGGCAGAGCGTCTGGCTGATGTACTGGAGCTGTAGACTATCCACCAGTCTCCCAGGGCGGTGAGGATCTCTAAAGGAATATAATCTTGGCTATGCTCTGGAAGTTTTACAGAGAGAAAGAGCCTCATAGCTCTAATGATTTGTCTCCTGGAGTTCTGAAGAATATGTTGTAAAGAAGAAGGCTGCTGTCTTTCGCAACAATCTTCCACGCATTCAAGAGGATCATTTAACTTCTTGTCTGAGAATGAAAGAAATATTAGTAGTAATTAGTTCTTTTTTCTCTGTCGGTGCATCACTGATTGAGTTTGGGTAGGTTACATTTTATTTCTTTTTTTTCTTTAAATATTACATCGTAAGGTGTTCCAAATTCCCAAATTCTGCTTCACTTTATTTTGTAGGCCAGACTGGTTCATCTTGTCTCGGCTGTATTATTGCAGACCATATCTGAATGAATTTTTTTTTTTTTTTCATTTTGAACATTATTAGATTTAAACTGTATGAACAGAACACTTGATTTATCATTATTTTAGCAGTTTGGAAGGAAATAGAGAATTTTTAAGAAAATGACGCAACTCCACTTGTGGTTTTCAATGGAAGAGAAGAATAACAATGTCCTACATTCACAGCATTGTTTGCAGTAATATTGCAGCTAGTTTCCAGCAACTTAGGTCAGGTTCTGGAAGCAGGCACCCATGATAGTATAGAAGTCTAAGCAGTTTCATTTTGGCGGCTTTTCTTGAAAAATAGCTAATATGTCTCAACGTTGTGCTGAATCTTGTTGTACAGACTCTTCTTTTGAGGTCTGAACTCCTTGCTGGACTACTGTATCTCAGAATCAGCTACAGTAAACCTGTGTTTCCTTATAGCTTTAAGAATTTGGTTCTAATCTATAAAAGCAAGAAAAGGTTGCCATATTAATACAAGAGAAAGAAAATGTTAGGAAAGCAGTTAATGGCATGGGGATTTTTCCTACAAATTGGAGCAGAGATTTAGTTGTTTGATGGGGTTTTTTGCTTCTCAATGGAATTTTAGAAGTGGTTGGGAAAGAAAGTGTGGATTTTTCCAGGTTTGCCTTTAAAGAAGAATAACAGGGGAAACTGTTAAGAATAACAGGGGAAACTGAAAAGAATTAATCCAGAACTCTATGCCTTTCATACAGAGTTTCAGAAGTGAAAAGCAGGAAGAGACAGTCCAGACAAGATGATTGAATAGAATGAATTCAAAATAGCTTTCTTTTCCCTCTGAATTCCAGCTCTAAACCTTATTAATATTAAGGTATTAATAGGAAATACATCTGTCCTAGGGTGACGTTATGATGCTTGTATCCCCATTCATGTGTTCTGTGAATGTTGGATATTATGTTCTGTACCTTTAAGACTGGCTCTGAAGAGGGAATGTTTTGTTTTGGTTTTCTTATCAACCTGGCGGGACACAGAGACTGCAGCTTTTGCTTTTTCTGCTTTTGCTTTTGGCTTTGCTCTCTCTCACTCTTGCTTGCTTCGCTTCTGCTTGCTTTTGCTCATTAGCTAGTTTAGCTAAACTGTCCAAATTTCTTCCTGGACCGTTTCTCCTTCAGGTCTTCCTGACCATTTTGAACCTGCTCCGGACTGGGACCTGGGAAACACCGAGAGTTTGCACCTTGTGGCCTGCAGCAGCTGGCCCAGCGCCGGAGGGACTGAGAACAAAGTGACCACCCCCCCAAGAGAGACTTTCTGAATTTGTCATCTTTTTCAGAGTGCTGTCATCCAGAATTGTTCCTTTTGCGTGCTGGGGGGTGCTGTGCCTATTAAATGAACAGGTTCGTTCCACTTCTCTCTGAGGAATCCTTCCCGAACCAGTTGGGGGGAGGGGCCCTAATTTGGAAATTCTCCTCCAAATTTGCCCTAAACCAGGACAACATCGCAATCTCTAAGATTTAAAAATGGACGATGAAGTTTTCTATCCAGTAAAGTGTAAGGCTTCACATTTTAATCTGATTTGCATTTTGGTGAAAGCCGGGCATCCTTTGCAATTTACCAGATAACAAGGGATTTAGAACAGTAAGTATGCAAGTAATCTTTTGGACCCTTCATCTCCCTTCTTATGACAATGAATACATTTATTAAGCTTGTTGTCCTGGTATGTTTTTATTCCATCAGGGGATTTGATCATACAAATGTCTAGTCATTCTTTCCTTGTTTTCAACCACTCTAAGAGCATTAATCAGAACTATTCAGTAGTTCTTGATCTGCAACAGTGACAAGCACTAGACTGGTAAGAGTCAGTGGGCATCAGCAGATCCCCTATGACAGCACGTGGCGGGCTGTTCTGGCAGGACTGAAGTTTGAGGGGCTCGAATTATGTGAAATAGAACATTCGAGGGATGGGAAACATGGAAACAGATTCTGAGCTTTCAACCCAACACATGAAGAAGTAATAAGGCAGGTAATTTTCTGTGGAAATTTCTTTAGCCCCAGTGTTGTGGATGATGATCACTCTTCCTACCTCCTTTGGCCAGCTACCAGTTTTCCCCTCCATTACTCTGCTTATGGACAGAAAACCAGAAGAAGGGATTTTTGACCAAAACACCTATCAGGACCTTAGAGTGTTTTTTGCTCCAAAATGTTTCAAGGCAGATAGGGAAACAATTCCATTTTTGAGAGTGTGTTGAGAAGACAAGGTTGAAAGTTAAAAACCATGGGTTCTTTTTCTATATATGTTACTGATTGTGCTTATTATCTTAGTCATGTTATATATATATATATATATTTGGTAGGGTTTGTTCTTTTTTTATTTTTCTTGGGTTTTTTTTCCTTTTTTTTTTTTTTTTTTTGATTCATCCTTGAGATAAAAGGCCAAAAGTACAGAAAAGTTCTGTACGGTTAAAACACTTTTGAGATGCCTCATGCTGAAAAACTTGTAGCTACTGCTAAGGCCCATTGGCCAATTCCTGCTTCATTTCTGAGAAGGCCCATTGGCCAATTCCTGCTTCATTTCTGAGAAGCTATAAAATTCCCATCTGTATTTTAGTTCTAACAATTTGTTGTTATGGTGGAGATGCAAATTAAGAACAACCATTTTTGAATCTGTAGGGATGTATTTACCATTTTGTAGCTGCCTTTTCAGTTTCTGAGCCACTATTGAAAAAAAGGAGAAGTATCTACACTGTTTTCAACCTGTAGACCATCCACTACTGTCCACATGCTCAGATCCAAAGGCAAACAAGCCTGTCTGGCCTCATTGGGAGGAATTATTTGCATTCAAAATACTAGACTAGTATTTGATTTCCACCAGCAGAGTCCATTGGGCAGCTCCTGTCATCTGCATTTCAATATTTAATCCTCCTCTATGTTTACTGTGCAAAGCTCTTTCAGAATGATGGTGTGCCCACTGTCTCACCAGCTGTGACGTTTGCAGCGAGTCTCCCACGGAAAGGAGCTGTAAAAAAGGCAAGCCAGGGCAGTGATTTCTGTTGCTCAATACCCACAAATCAAAGCTATTTAGTCTAATTTAAGGCTGAAAAAGAATTCAAAATGCCTTCAAAGGATTCAAAAAATCATCAGACAATACTGCAGTTCAGTATTCAGGACAAGAGCATATCCCACAGTGTGGTGGTTTGACAGGAAATGTGTTTTCTGGGATGCTGTGGTTAGGCCAATGGATGTTCAGATTTTAATATTGGCACCTAAGGTGGCCATTGGGACATTGGATGCACCTCTGAGAACACAGGGTTAAAAGCAGGGCTCTCCCCTGGGAGGCTCTCTTGGGTTCCGGTCAGGGAAAGGTTCAGATCTCCCCTGCCTGGCTGCGGGCTGGGCGGGGCAGGGGAAGCCACCCAGCCCGGTGAGGTAGGCTGGGTCCCTGGCCAGAAGGGAGGTGAAGGCCCCTGCAGGATGGAAGGGTGGCTGAGAGGCATTGGGCAGCCCCCCCCCCCCCCCCCCCACCGCAGGACGCAGGAGAGACAGAGAGAGAGCTGGTGCCTGTTCTTGGCCGGCCGAGAAGGAGAAGAGGGGAGTGCAAGAAGGGGCCTGGCAGGGCAGCCATGGGAGTTCTGGACAGACAGAGCCTCAGATTTTTAACCCTTTTCTTGGATGATGGAAACCTTACAAATGCTAATCCTCCTGGAGTTGAATGAGAAGAGAGATATAGAGGAGATAAGAGGAAATGGGCCACGAGAGAAATAGAGAAGAACGCAGGTGGAAGAGATGATGGAGTAGCTTATGCTGGACTCTTTGTGTGTAGCCATGGACAGAGCCATGTTTCCTTGTGATACAGGGACTGCATTCTAGGGGGAGGCAATGCCTCAGGACCAAGAGGGTTCGGTGTGGGTACCCCTCGGCCCCAGGGGGTGAAAAATATGGGGGGGACAGATGTCCCAAAATTGAGACTGTGCCTTTTTGCAGTGGGATGAAGCATCCTTAAAAGTCGACCCTAGAAGCAGCTCTGGTCTGTGTTCAGTGGTGAGAGCACTGGACATGAAAGGAATAGGTCACCACTGGCACAAGAAGGACTCCTTGTCCTCTTGATGAACTGAGGATTGAGTATTCTGAAGGGTGGTGCTGGACCGAGAGTCGATGATTTGGGGGATGTATTGTATTGGGAATTTGGGGAGGAGGAGGAGGAGATGTATTTGTGAAGTTTTCATTTTCCTTGTGTGTTTCTTTTTTTTTTTTTTCCTTTCCCTTGTAGTTTAGTTAATAATTTTTTTTTTTCCCCTAAGTGGGAGCCTGCTTTGCTTATTCCTGGTCACATCTCACAGCAGAAACCAGGGAGAGAGTATACTCATGGGGGCACTGGCATTGTCCCAGTGTCAAGCCATGACACACAGGCTGAGAGAATGAGGGCTGTTTAGCCTGGTGAAGAGAAGGTTGCATGGAGACCTCACAACACCTTCCAATATCTGAAGGGAAGCAGGAGAGGGACTCTTCATTAGGAACTCTGGAGACAGGACAATGGGCAATGGCTTCAAAATGAAAGAGGGCAGGTTGAAATTAGATACTCGGAAGAAATTCTTCCCTGTGAGGGTGGTGAAGCACTGGCACAGACAGCCTGGAGAAGTTATGGACACCCCAACCTGGTGTTCAAGGCCAGGCTGGATGGGGCTCTGAGCAACCTGAGCAAGTAAAAGGTGTCCCCGCCCATGTCAGAGAACTAGATGGCCTTTAAGGTCTTTGTCTACCCCGGCCATTCTATGATCCTGTGATTCTGCTGTGGTAGCGTTCAGGATGGAGCGTGTTCTGCATGTTGGCCATTTCCAATACACCATTGGTTCCAGGTGCCTTACACTAGCTTGCTCCCTGAAAATTCGGTCAGAATGAAGAACATCTCTATATATATTAGACACATAATAAATGAAGAAATGGGTTTGCACATTTGTCCACTAAGTTGTGGATGAGATTGCTGTGAAGTTTCATTTGGTTTTCTTGTTTGCTCATGAGGCCGACGGTCCTTGTGTCAGCTGCCTCAAAGGCAGCATTTGCCTCCTCCTCCTCCCTTCTCCCTCCTCCCTCTTTCAATTTCTTTCCCTTGACAATTTAATGTCGTTTTCCCTTTCATACCTGAAAATCCCTGCATGCTTCTGGGCTTTCTCCTTTTTCATGCAGATCTTCTTCCACCCCTGACAATCCATACTTTTCATACCATAAGGGCCTGCTTGCAGGCATAAAAGACTTTGATTCCTTATTATATCTATGGGAATTTAATTAATAGCTTCATGCCTTTTCATAGAAAGAGTAGGGAATTGATAGCTTGTTCCCTGAAGTACAGAAGGAAGAGAATGAAACATGAATCATGTGGAGTGGAAAAGTTGCTCTCTATTTTCTTCCAAGAACTACCCCAAAAGATACAGGGGGTGATGAAGCCTGGCTAGATGAGTTTCCCTTCTAATGGAAGGAAACAACCACGCCACTTCATACAAGTCAGTCCTATAGAAGAGAGAAATTCACTTCTGGGAACATTGCAGGATTTGAATGCAGAGTCACACTCATCCTTTGTTGCTTTGTTGTCTGCTTGGCATGGAACACGCTGCTTTGAAGAGGGAAGTGACTAACAGACAGTCCACTTTACAAACACATATGCTTCCCTCTTCTTCTGAGACCTCAGCACAGAGCCCTCTTTGGCATGGTACTTCAAGGTAAGAAGGAGCGGGCAGAGGGCACTGCGAACAGACAGCAGTTTGCAGGTTGTATAGGAAAGAGGACTGCCCCTTGAATGTGGTGCAAATACAAACTTCCACCAGTTTCAGGGGTACACTTCAGCCAAGCTTGTTGTCCTGGCACATTTTTTCTCTGTGAAACGCTTTGCGGTATGATCTGGACGACAAGAGATGCAGAGTACGGGGCTACGTAGTGCTGAGAAGGTAAATGTCTGGCCCCAGTGTCTTTTGGCAGAAGCAGTGCACTAGAGCCGTTGGCTGCTGCCACAATGATCTGTGTGAGAAACAGATGCCTAATCCCCTCCGGGAGAGTAAAAGCAGGATTGGTTACAAGAGTCGAAGAGCACTGGGCTGGCGGCTGCCGCATACCAGCTGTAAAAGGAGCATGACTCCTACTGGCCTACCAACCAAACTCATGGTGGCAGTGGTAAAGATTAAAGTTCAGTGAGAGCTATTTGTGCTGCTACCTATGGCCCTTCTGTGGAAACAAATGTGCCTACCTTTAGGTTCCGAGATCCAGAGAACACAATGGTAGTTGCAGCGGAAAAGGGAAGGACAGAGCGCACTGGTGAGTTTGATGTGGCTTACACAGGGCAGGCAGAAGGTGCAGCCCAAGTCTCGCTTTTATTTCTAGAGCCTTTTTCTATGCAAACAGCTGCTGGATGTTTGCAACATAGATGTGAGTGTGAAAAAGTGAGGGCAGGTCTATGTGGGAAAGAAGATACAAAGCATTGTGCGCAGTTTAAAAGCTGTTTAGAAAAAAAAGGAGTTACTTTGAGAACATCTTCTGTCTTGACACTTCCACCTGTGTGATCTTTAGCTGCTTTGGACATGTCCACAATGAAAGAATGTGAAAATATTTGCGCTGCCAATGTCAGGTTGCACAGGAAAGAGGGTAGGTTGGCAAATGCCTTCTGTCCTGGCACATCTGTCAGTCAGAAGTGCAGCTGAAAACGCTTGGCTGTAGCGATAGTCTCTGTCACTTTGAGAGAATGTGCTGATGCACGTATATATATCATTGAGAAAGTCCGTGAGAATCGCTAGTATGTTTCGTTTGGTTGACAGACTGCAAAGGGAGCGTTATGGCCAGCACTGCCTTTTTGTTGTAGGACTTTTTCTTTGAGAGCAGCCGCTGGACATTTTGAAGCGGTTTGGGATCTTCAAGTGTTAGAGTGCAAGATGGTACCTAGATCTTGAGGGAAAGTGCATATCTCCAGGAAGCTGAATGCAGTTCAGTGGGTGCAAGTTACATGTTGAGCAGCTGATGGCCCAGAAAACTTTCTAAAATGAAGAGGCCATGCTGCAATTGCCTTTTATTTTGAAGCTTCTAAACTGTGCAGCCAACAATGAAATGATTCTTTTTCCTTCTCTGCTACATGCAGGATCCCATTCTGTCAGTACCCGAGAGCCAGGATCCACAGCGGAGCTCTTGTCCCTACACTGCTCCCACACGAACGGGGCTGGGCTAGAAAAGTGCTTGTCTTTTTCCTGGGCACTGTCAGCGCTCTTCTAAATAACCACACCACAGCATTGTCAACTCACAAAACCAGGACACGCACCGAGCCCAGCTCACAACCACCCCCAGGACCCAGCCAAGTCAGAAACGTCCCTGCTCTCCAATCAACTGTGTCAGGACAAAAGGATTTCACCGATCTTCCCCTTCCAAGTGGATACTCTTCTTTGCCCCACACTCAAAGGCCGACACCAGATCTTCTGCCCTAACAAACTTTTTCTCTCTCACAGAGCCTGGTAACAAACTTGAAAATGTCGGCTGAGCTCGCAAAACTGTTGGTGGAGAAAGCTCTTTGCTGCCTACAATTTCAATTGCACCCATCAAACTATAAACATGCACCCTGCTATCACCACTTTCCTTCTCAGCTCTAGGTACCACCGTAAGCCTTCAATCTCTCAGAGTCAGGATCCAAATGGGATGGCACCAGGGACTGCTCACACAGTCCCTAAAGCTACAAGGGACAAAAACCTGTCCTGCAGAGGCCTGGCCTGGCCTCTGCATTCCCACTGACAGTTCAACAACTCTAACCCAGAGAACTGCCTATTGGGAAAAGCCTTTCAATTCACTGAGACCACCCAAAGTGGCCACCCAAACTTTGCCAAAGGGAGGAGGAACTAGAAGCCCATCTCAAAAGAAATGGCATCCCCTCCTCCAAAATCCAAAGCATCCAGGGCCTGATCCTCTACAAAGGTGTCAGACCACTGCTATTGGGCATTACCTGTGCGGGGCACTAACTAGGCTGCACACCAAGACCCAGCGCAGCTCTTTACCTTGTCCAAAAGAAGCGTGCTGGCAGAATTTCAAGAAGGCTGCCTTGAGAAAGTGGAAAACACAGGCCAAATGGATTCTTTCAGGAAGGAGACTGCCTTCCAAAGATGGATACCGACTCCATGATTGTACAAATTGAGTCAGTGCTTCCAAACCAAATATGCCAGGATAGAAAGTTGCTGCCGCCCTTAAGCTGCACGACACAGCTTCTTATCTGCACCTCCAACACTGGGGCTAAGTTCTTTCCTTCCCATGAGAAAGCATTGCTGTTCTCCTTCAGGAACTTACAGAGCAAAAGTTGCATACCACGTCCGGTACTGACTCTGTCCAACAATGGCTCCTACACAGAAAGGACCAGGACAGAAATGTCTTGCTGTACTATACCTTCCCACGATACCTTATCATCAGCCCTACCAACATTGCCACCGTATCTTTTACTTCCCAAGCAAGGAAAGGCACTCCAAGTCACTTGGCTTTGCCTTGCCTCCAGTACCATGCCTAGTTTTCCTAGCCTACCCTACCCTAGCTTTGCTTGCTTGCCTATGTCTGCCTTGCCTAGCCCTTCAAATAACTTCCTGGCTTTGCTTTGCCTTGTCTACCACTCTTTGCCTTGCCTTTCATGCAGGTAAGGCAATGCAAAGCAAGTGTAGGCAATTGTAGGCAAGTCAAGGGACAGGTTGGCAAGACTGAAGCCGTGAGGGGAAAGCAAATGGAGTGGTAGGTGAGACAAGTCCCAGAAGTTAGAGGCAAGGCTGGGCATAGGAGGTGATGGTAACCGGAAGGGCTAGGCAAGGCCAAGCCCTGTAGGAAAACTGCAGGCAGGTCAAATGTGAGGCATGGGTATGCAAGGGAATGCAAAGCAATGGAGAATTAGCAGGGCATGGCAAGGAAACTGGTTGGTTGCCCAAAGCAAGGCAAGTGGCAGGTCCATTCAAAGACTGCTGGTACACAAAAGCGGCCCGGACCGACCGCTCTGTCCAGCCTTGATCTTGCATGGGTCATGTTTAATCTGCACCTAAGACACTTGAGTTGCCTGCTTTCCTTTGTATGCAAAAGAACTGTCATTCTGCCCCTGAAGCCCAAGGGTGAAAGATGAACTTTGTGTCCAAAATTCAAGACATGTAAGCATAGATGTCAGAAGAAAGCTGTCAGGACAGATAGGTGTGCTTGCACGTGGCCTCCTCCAGGCTTCCTCTCACAAGCTCCTGAAACGCTGGGGCCTTGAGAAAAAAAAGCCAGTGGAAGCCTGGAGAATCCTAGGAGAAGCAGGCAGGGCAATGCATGTGGAAGAGATTCCACAAAAAGAGAGGTGGTGAATTCCAGGTGGGGGACTGATGAGCAAGGTAATGCAAGGCAAGGAAGGGGTTCAAGGACAAGGCCAGACAAGTGGTGGCTTTGCCAGGCAACACAAAAGAGAGGGAGACAAGGCAATAAGAGTCCTAGAAGGAGAAGGAAATGAAAGATTGGAGCTGGACAAATGGGAAGGAAAAGAAGGATAGGTGAGCAAGTCAATACAAGGCACTGGCTTGGTATGAAGGGCAAGGGAAGGACATGCATGGGTCAGGAAGGCAAGGGAAAAGAAAGGAATTGTCAGCAATGACAAGAAATGCAAGATTGGGTAGGAAAGGCAAGGCAATGTGGGGGAGGGATAGGCAACACAATGGGTATCTTAACAGGAAATGTCCATGCACAGCAAGGCCGAAGGAGAAGTGGTAGAGAGGTCAAGGTGGGAAATAGGTGAGTGTGTGCAGCCAAGAAAGAAAGAAAGAAAGTGCGTAGCTCTCGTGTGTGTGTGTGTGTGTGTGTGTGTGTGTGTGTGTGTGTGTGTGTGTGTCTGTGTGAAGTTTGCAGGATGTAAAGCAAAGAAAGGTGTCTCTTGATTGTGGAGTGAATGGATGTTTTCGAACGTAAGTGGCAAGGTCCAAGCAACCTTTTCATCCTGGTACATCTGTGTCTGTGAGACATAGTCAGAAACGTCTCCTTTTAGATTCAGACTGCAAGCAGGACATAGAATGTGACTGTGTGAATAGCTGAGCAGGAAAGCACATCACATCAGCATGTTTCAACAGAAGCAGTTAGTGCGAGAAGGAGATGGACGTGTGGGACTCCAGCAATATGGCAATGCACTCAGCTGAGAAGCAAAGTGCAATGCCTCGGTGTATGCTCTGAAAATAAAAGGCTGCAAGGAAAAAGCAAGATTTCACAGGCCAGTGAAATCTTTCTGTCCTGGCACACTGAGCTGTTTGAAGGTGAACCGCTGTTTGGTTTCACTAAGGACTCGGAGACATGGAGAGGATGTGCTTGTCCATGTAGCTGAGAAGGAAAGTGAGAATCACCGGTACGTTTGGCAGAGTTTGTAGGCTGCGAGGAGAAGGTGACGGCCAGGCCTGGCTTTTGGCTGTGGCACTTGTTGCAAGGAAGAAGCTGCTGGATGGTTAAGCTTTTGGGGATCTGCAAGAGTGAAAGACTACGCTGGTACCTCATAAAACTAATGCTTGTTGATCATCTGGCTGAATCTATGACATAAACCAGAAGTGAAATTTCCCCCCATTTCCCTCAGTTTTTTCACCTTTTCATCCAACAGCCTGGGCCTTTTTCAAGCTGCTGTCAAACGCCTTGCCTTGGAAGCTAGAAGTATCTCAGTTCACCTGCTAAGAAACACAGAAAAGAGCTCAAGTCAATTTCAGAATTGCCCTGAGCAGAGCTGGTGTTTCGGTACCGTAAATTTCCATTGCGAATATGTGCAAAAATCACCATTTTATTAGGCAAAGATTTGAAATACACTAGCAGCTTCATCTTCTTGTCGCTGCAGTCCTTGGAAGTTTTGCTATTTACTGAAACAGGAAACAGGTCAAACACGAGAAGCTTAAGAATCCAAGCTCACTGCCATTGTACAAATAGCACAAACTTGATGAATTCAAGTTACCATTGTAACATACAGAATGGCTCTAGTCAAGCAAATGGATGTGTCGTCCTTCACGGGGGCAGAAAACCTTTCTACCACGTGAACTCTGGGAGTAATCCATCATGCCTCAGTGTGCTGTGGCTGGTCAGAGAGCTACACGATGGGTCTCTTTGCCTATGGCACTCTCAGGGCTCAAAGCTGCACATAAACTCCCTCTCCTTACAGACACGCTAGTAAAGCCCACCGAAAATGCCGTTCTCCAGACAGCTTACTGAAACCAGCTAGGAGTTCCCAGCATCACGCTGGGCACTTCTGTCCACAGATGGCTTTGCTTTTAATGAACCAGAACAGAGCTGCGTTTTTCTAGTCTTTAGCTCTACTAAGGTATTTGATGTAACATGGTGTGAAAAAATCTGTTTCGACAATGATAATAACAGAGGGGATAATGTACCTTTTGCTGCTCCATTCTTCTTTTGCTGCTCCATTTTGCTTGCTTTGTTATTGCTTTCTGTCAAAGAAACGCCAGCAAAATCCCTCATCAAGTCCTGCTGTGAAGACAGACTGCCAGAAAGGTAGAGAAACTTTGAACCTTTTCAAGACCCTTGTAGCACATGTCTTGGTCAATTTGTATGCAGATCCCTTCTCCAGCAGGACTTTTTTGCACCGTTAGCGCACATTGAACTGAATCCAGTACAAAAGCAGTGAATAGAGGAACTTTTCTTTTCATTGGAATGGTGATAAAAATGCATATCAAATAAAAGCATTTTAGAGCAGCAGGAAGATTTTCTATGTAGCTAGCAAATCATAAAAAGATGCATATTTACCGGTGGGGTTCCTCTGGGAATTTCAAAGAATTCCAGACAGAAAACACAGCTTAGTAAACTGCAAATCTAAATCACAGTATCTAGAAAGGTGACATGAAAAAGAGCAAGAGGAAGAAAACCAAAAAGAAAACCAAAGGAAGCCAGAAATAAGGCACAACCTCTCCTCCTTCTCCGCTTACTACAGTACCTTAGAAGTACCTACGAGTGTCCTAACAGTCACATAAGTAGAAAACCGTGCCAAGAACAATTGTGGAAACTGGAAAACCATGCTATCCCAACAGAAACATAGGGTTTGCTTTCACGACGATTAAATCTGCATGCAATGCGTACGGTAAGGGTATGTTTTGTATATTCAAAAACAATTCAAAAATATTTCCAAATTGAAGGGGCTGCTTTTTATTTCTTTTGAATTACTTGGCTAAATATGGTGCACGTTAAAATACCGCAGAGATGTGGTTCATTTTCCAGATGCCAACTGCAAAGGAGGGAAGCATTTTGTGTGCTTAAGAAAGTCAAGTATTGGAGAGTGTTTTTGTTACTTCTTTAGAAGGTTAGAATATGCATAAAAGATGCTAGCTGGGGACTTACAATTAATGAATTATTTACTGTCACTAGGTCAAATGACATTAGCTTTCAAAAAGGAAAAGTAGTCTTATTCCACGTGCCAATTTTAAAGCAGATTAATAAGCCTTCAGCAGAATATGGATATGAAGAGGGATATGACATGAAAGGGTAAGCAACACTGGTGACAGCAAAAGGCTTACCTGCTTCACACAAATACAGGAGATAAACTACTATTTTTACACAAACATTGCTATCCAGAGCTTTCCTTGAAAAGTTTCAATGCCAATCATGACAGTAAAATTCGGAGTGACAGTAAAATTCACTCTATCATGAATAAAATTTACTCAATCATGACAGCAAAATTTGCTCAATGATGAGTAAAATTCTTCGTGTAAGCGAAGTACCTTAAGCAAAGGGTAGCTCAAGCATAACTGGCATTTGATGTCAACAAAGGCAACTTGGCCTGCACGTGTCACATCTACTGCATTAAAAAGCTTACTCTGTCTCAGATTCCTTTTGAGGGATACCAACGCAAGCCGTTAAACTGCATGAAAATGATGACTTAAAGGAGGACATATTAGAAGAATGGAATAATGGTTAATGTTCTTTTCCTTCCAACTGCTTTCTTTGCCCTTCTAAATTTTTTAAGTCCTTCCTGGTATCACCGTGATAGCAGTGCAGCAAGTGTTTGGTTGTAAGCTGTCCATATTGCCAGCTTCTGGACTGCCTTCAGAAAACTTCCCACTGGTTTTGGATAGAAATCACAAGCAGTAGAGATGACAAAGACTGCAGAAACCTTCTCATCTCCTTCTAGAGCAGGAGCGTGTCTTTGACCCACTCTTAACTAGACAACTTTCATCAGTCATGAGAGAGTCTCATGTTCAAGAGCTAAGCAATGACAGCTGTAAATGACAAAAAGCACACTGATATTTTCTTGGGACTCCAGCAGAGAGCAATGAAGGAGCTTGAATTCACCTTCTTGGAAAGTTTGAAAATGCACATGAAGTTTAGGAGAGGAGCTAAGCCATGGTAACTTTTGTTGAGTATGTCTGCGTAGACAGAGTTTCCATCACCGCAGAAGGAATGTCATTTAACCCACATAATCATCTCTAGCTGCTAAGCTGCGCTTACTGCAGATTATCCGCAACATATTTTACAGGGTGAGCTTTTATGTGTAATCCCTGAGTAACATTCCAGAGAGAAGTATTTTGGAGGGGGGGAAAGCCCAACTCTTAACTTTTTCAAATAATGGTTACATTTGAAAGTCAAAAAAGATGTAAAACCTTTCTTTCCTAGACGTATTACCAGCACAAACTGTACCAGAATTTACGACGCTTTTATTATGGCAGCATAACTCTACCGTGGACGCTCTGGCTCTGGACTATTCCTTAAGAAACAAAGTCCCCGAGAGAAATAAAACAAAATTAGCCAAAAATATTGGGCTGGATGATTTCAAAGGCTATGTACTAAAGGCCAAACACTTGTAATAATAGTAAAGAGTGGACTAAAAGTTAAAGCATTACTCTGAAAGTTCAAAGATATCTTGTTCTCACAGAAGACTGTAAAAAACCTCTCTTTTTCTGGGTCTGTTTTGTGCATTTAGATGTACCTTCTACTCCTTTCCACTGTATGCGAATGTTTATGACAAGGTTGGAGGACCTCATGTAACCTTCTATAAGTAAAGAAAGAGAAGCCAGTAAAGCAAGGCAAAATTGTTAATGGCAGGTGGAAAGAGGGAGGCCAAGAATAGAAAACAAAAGAACAATAATAATTAAACGCCCTCCCTGTCTTCTGTGAAAAGTAAAGGCACAGACAAGAAAGAACAACTGCAAAATTCTCACGAGAAAAACGCACTTTATCTGGCTCAAGTATTTTGTGCTACATTTCTTGCTGTTTTCTCATGCCAAACATCTTAACCATTGAAGGTGTCCCTTTTCTCTTTCTGGAATACAGCTAGGAAGATGGCTGTGTCATTGCTGTCAAGCTGTTATTCTCAGAGGTGTCCAGTTGAAAGTCCTAGATGAACTGATTTGCTCTGTCTCTTTAATATGGCATGACTTAACCACTTCCAGTTTCAGCAGCTGGACTTGCCCAGCCCTACAATTCTTTAATCTTTGAATGGTTATACAAGCTCCTTGGCAACTGGCATTTGTAAGTCCATGAAACTGTGCAGAATTTGCACTATGAGATGATGCCAAATGAGTCATGGCAGTAGATTAACTAGGACATGCAAAGCAGAGAGGAGGGAATGAGAGCACAAGAAGAGGGTACAATCTCCTTTTTTTCTGCAACAGGGCTAACACCGTAGAAATCAAAAGGAACACAAATCCTCCTAGGGGTAGTTCTTGCAAAAAACAAAGACTTCTTTTTGTGTTCACAGATCACAGCAAAATGCGGATGACAAAACCAGGCCATTAAGTCACATACAGTATGAAGCAGTATGAAAGAGGAAAGCAGCTGAGAGCGTCAACCCTGCTGAGTAGTCTCAGTATTCTTCTCGACATTAGCAGAAATTTGAAATGAGGCTCTGAAAATTACAAAGGAGGCAGAAGAAAAGGGAGCAATGACTCCTCTGGCATAGTGTTTCCTAACAGGGATCTTCAAAATGTAAAGATTGTATCATCCTTTCAACTGAAGGAAGGTATTAAAACAACAGGAAGGAAATGGCATCACATGCTAGAAAGACTGGGCAGTGTACTTCTAGACAGAAAGGCCACTGATGGAAAACCGACTAAACTGGCACCAATGCAGCAGCATTGTATTAAAGCCCAAAAATACCCACCGCTTCACTCTTTGCCATTCCGTTCATATGGACACGGCAGCTCTGCAACATTCCTACTGATCATCTCCTTGGCAAACTGGGAGTGAGGGTCCCTAGTGATGCAGAGTCCCCAGGCAGGTGCAGAGGAGAGCTGCTTTTTTGCAAAAACCAGGCTTTTGAAGCACTCAGGCCTTTATCAGTTCCATAGCTTTAAGCCATAACAAAATTCATTCAACCAACCATCCTACACCACGCTGTGAACACGTGACGATTCTAGAACTTGTTGATCTACCTCTGATTCAGCGGCCTCACCTTCCCATAGTCCTTTTCTGCTTAGCCAAAGTATCGGGCCTCAGCCCAAGGCCTTCCTTTTGTAAGCTTCTACCTATATGCAGCAGCAAACCACTACTTTTTTCCGTGCCAAGAGTTTAAGTAGATGATTTGCATCTGCCCTTCCGGTGAAACATAATGGGGAGAGAAAATCCTGTCGGAAATGTTCAGTCCTTCAGTTTTCTAGACAGGCCAAATCAAAAGAAAAGCAAGCTATAGGATTGTGTACTTGCTCTTACAAAGCACCTGCTGCCCTCTGACAATGAACTAGCAGAAAACCAGCAAAAATAAGACTTGAGGCAAACAACCCTTTGAAGGGAATTATGACATGATAAAGAAAGACAACACATTTCCAGCTTGTCGAGATACTTGAAATGTCAGCAAAGGCTTGAGGGCAAAGGCTGAACGAATGGGGAAAGGTTACAAGAATCCCAAGAAAAACATGACCATGGATTAAAAGAATCCCAACAGGTCAACTGACCTGTTGAAGTTTTCAGGAAATCAGTGGCTGCTGATTTAGATAGGCCATTCAAGTTAATTTACCCGCGCACCTTCCACTCCTTTTTCACCTGTCACCATCACAGGGTGAATTGTGACCATGGAATCACAATTCTTTGGATTCTGTTCTTAGCTTTAGGAGACAACTACAGCAGCTGAAGTAGCTGTTACTGATGTGATACCCAGGAACACAGAGTTGACATGTTTCATTCATGTCCAATCACAACTAGCAATACTAAGAGGATAGGATTGGCCTCTTTTCATGATGCTTTTCTTATTTTACAGCCTGCTATGATTCTGCTGAAACTTTTTCATTAGTTTCTCTCTAAAAAGGAGAAAGTCCAATGTCCCTCCCTACTGGTGCAGGTTTACCATTCGGTTTGTCGAGTCTAAAAATGGAATTGGAACTAGCAGGAATTACTGTGTTTAAAGCGTCCCGTCCGTTCAGACAATCTCAGGTCGATAAAAGCCTAGATGTTATTGGCTAAATACTGTTTCCCCCAAGAGCGGACGCACGCAATTTAATCCAACTTTTTATAACAAACTCCAATAATACAGAATCCAGTCATACAAAAGAGTCACAAAGAAGCAGGAAGAATTATCGGACCATTTAGGGTAGCAAACTTCTCACCTTCTTTTGGAGTGAGCATAATCTGCTAGCTGAAGTAACAAACTTGAGGACAGAAATCGCCCTACTATTGAGAAGTTGTTGACAAGGGAACCACCTAAGCTGTGTGACTTTCCCTTTTCTATCCATTGGTCAAGCCTAGTAGCCTAAAATTTACGGGCTCAATCAAAGACAAATGCAATCTAGTCAGAGGTCTATGAAAAGTCCAAAACTAATCAGAATTCTTCTTAGACAATGGAAATGGAAGCAGAGCTACCAATTTCCTTGCAACATATCCCTAAAACTCATTCCTTTCTAGTCATAACTAATGTATAGCCACCAGTACAATCAGGAAAAGATGAAACTTACAGATGTCAGCGAGGGAAGGATTTGAAAGAACTCTTCCCATTATTCATCGTCTAGACAGCAACTACCATTAAAATCAGAGCCCTTTTAGTAGGGCTTTCCTTGTGGGAAATTCAGGACTCCAGGACAACGGAGCAAGAGGATTAAGCAGAAGCCGTTGATTGTTGACATGATGCACTTACACATTCTAAATCTCTGCACACGCTAGGCCCGCATTTTTATCTTGGTGCCTTTGTTATGTCCACGCATTCTGTGTGCACCTCTCAGAAGATACGTTTGGTTACAGTCCAGGCGCTTTGCTGCCCCCCGTTATCGAGTTCTTGTAGTCTTGGAATTTGGTTTCTCAGCTTCTCTTTCTTATTTTAGCACGGCTTATGTCTTAGTAACCTTGATGAATTCAAGAGGGCTCTGAGAAAATTCTGATAAGAACATATTCCAGCTGGATGGCTGGTGCACCCTTTAGTCTAAGAGGTTCAGATACATTGCTACAATTTCCCCCTTCTTCGTCTTGCACCAGCTAAACCCTTTCCCACCCTATTTTCTTCCAAGACGCTCACCACTTTCATGATGCATGGAATAACAAGAAGCAATATAATAATGACTACTAGTAACAACAAAGTTCCCTTTACAAGATCTTTCAACCATCGAGTTGTTTCCCATCTCTCAAACCATTCAGGCGTAACCCTCTCATTCCCAATCAATTTCTTCATGTTATCTTGTCCTTGTTTGAGTTTCCAGTGAATGACTGCAGAATGGTTAGAGAGGTTCAAAAAACACATTCCTTCCAAATCCTCACACTCTTGCCCATGTGCTAACAAGAAAGCTAGAGCAGCATTATTTTGCAGTGTGCAATGACTAATGGTATCTACACCAGTGAGAACCTGATTTAAAATCGCTGATCTTACCTTGAGTTGTTTGACCACATAGCATCGCAACTTAATAAGCAAACTCAAAGCTTGACCAACAGCGACACCTGCTGTCAGGAGTGGCGCAATTAATAGAGAGGAGCGCCCAAACCAGTACACAATTGAGGCAAAGGCGTTTTAAGCTTAGGCTTCTTCTTTCAGTTCCCTGGAGGCGAAGGCAGTTCTTCACACACAATGCATTGTGCCGCTGGCGGTACGTTCCGGTGGGGCGCTTGTGCCGAAAGACGCCCAGGACACAACGCCGTGTTGTTAATATTTGTTTGTCGCGTTTCGGAAGCTACTCTTAGCCGAGTCCCCCGGAGGCGAAGAAGCAGCTTCTTCGCACACAGAGCATTGTGGCGAGCGCAGGGAGCTCCTGAGAGCGGTTTGTGCCGAAGGAAGCCCGGGACCGGCACTTAGCTTCGGAGAGCTGCGTATCTGCGTCTTCTGCGTGTCTTGCCGCTCTACACTCAGCAAAAACCTCTTCCACCATATCTTGCAAAGAGAAACTCTGCCGGGAAAGAAAATATCCAAAATCTTGTTCTAAAGCTTGCACGGAGGTCTGCAAAGAGTTTGGCAAGAATGAAAGGTAGTTGTCCAAAACTCGTTCTTTTCCAATATAATAACCATGGAAAAGGCAGGAGAGTGGTAAAGTTCTGTTTTCTCTAAGTCTGAAGGCTGCCCACAATGTGCCTGTGTGGTGCAGCTTGCATCTTCGCCTTTGGGAATCTGCCGCTCGCCGATTCTCCCGGAGGCGAAGAAGCGGCTTCTTCGCACACAGAGCATTGTGGCGAGCGCAGGGAGCTCCTGAGAGTGGTTTGTGCCGAAAGAAGCCCGGGACCGGCACTTAGCTTCGGAGAGCTGCGTATCTGCGTCTTCTGCGTGTCTTGCCGCTCTACACTCAGCCAAAAGCTTTTCCACCATATCTTGCAAAGAGAAACTCTGCCAGGAAAGAAAACATCCAAAATCTTGTTCTAAAGCTTGCACGGAGGTCTGCAAAGAGTTTGGCAAGAATGAAAGGTAGTTGTCCAAAACTCGTTCTTTTCCAATAGAATAACCATGGAAAGGAAGAGAGAGAGGTAAAGTACTGTTTTCTCTAAGTCTGAATGCTGACCACACTGTGCCTGCATGGTGCGGCTTCCATCTTCGCCTTTGGGAAGCTGCCGCTCGCCGATTCTCCCAGAGGCGAAGAAGCGGCTTCTTCGCACACAGAGCATTGTGGCGAGCGCATGGAGCTCCTGAGAGCGGTTTGTGCCGAAAGATGCCCGGGACCGGCACTTAGCTTCGGAGAGCTGCGTATCTGCGTCTTCTGCGTGTCTTGCCGCTCAACACTCAGCAAAAAGCTTTTCCACCATATCTTGCAAAGAGAAACTCTGCCAGGAAAGAAAACATCCAAAATCTTGTTCTAAAGCTTGCACGGAGGTCTGCAAAGAGTTTGGCAAGAATGAAAGGTAGTTGTCCAAAACTCGTTCTTTTCAAATATAATTACCATGGAAAAGGCAGGAGAGAGGTAAAGTACTGTTTTCTCTAAGTCTGAATGCAGCCCACACTGTGCCTGCATGGTGCGGCTTGCATCTTCGCCTTTGGGAAGCTGCCGCTCGCCGATTCTCCCGGAGGCGAAGAAGCGGCTTCTTCGCACACAGAGCATTGGGCCGGTAGCGGTGACCATCTAAGAGCGGCTTTTGCCGAAAGAAGCCCGGGACCGGCACTTAGCTTCGGAGAGCTGCGTATCTGCGTCTTCTGCGTGTCTTGCCGCTCAACACTCAGCAAAAAGCTTTTCCACCATATCTTGCAAAGAGAAACTCTGCCAGGAAAGAAAACATCCAAAATCTTGTTCTAAAGCTTGCACGGAGGTCTGCAAAGAGTTTGGCAAGAATGAAAGGTAGTTGTCCAAAACTCGTTCTTTTCCAATATCATAACAATGGAAAAGGCAGGAGAGTGGTAAAGTACTGTTTTCTCTAAGTCTGAATGCAGCCCACACTGTGCCTGCATGGTGCGGCTTGCATCTTCGCCTTTGGGAAGCTGCCGCTCGCCGATTCTCCCGGAGGCGAAGAAGCGGCTTCTTCGCACACAGAGCATTGGGCCAGTCGCGGTTTGCACCTAAGAGCGGCTTCTGCCGAAAGAAGCCGTGGACCGGCACTTAGCTTCGGAGAGCTGCGTATCTGCGTCTTCTGCGTGTCTTGCCGCTCAACACTCAGCAAAAAGCTTTTCCAGCATATCTTGCAAAGAGAAACTCTGCCAGGAAAGAAAACATCCAAAATCTTGTTCTAAAGCTTGCACGGAGGTCTGCAAAGACTTTTGCAAGAATGAAAAGTTGTTGTCCAAAACTCGTTCTTTTCCAATATAATAACCATGGAAAAGGCAGGAGAGTGGTAAAGTACTGTTTTCTCTAAGTCTGAAGGCTGCCCACACTGTGCCTGTGTGGTGCGGCTTGCATCTTCGCCTTTGGGAAGCTGCCGCTCACCGATTCTCCCGGAGGCGAAGAAGCGTCTTCTTCGCACACAGAGCATTGTGGCCGGTCGCGGTTTGCACCTAAGAGCGGCTTCTGCCGAAAGAAGCCGTGGACCGGCACTTAGCTTCGGAGAGCTGCGTGTCAGCGTCTTTTGCGTGTCTTGCCGCTCAGCACTCAGCAAAAAGCTTTTCCACCATATCTTGCAAAGAGAAACTCTGCCAGGAAAGAAAACATCCAAAATCTTGTTCTAAAGCTTGCACGGGGGTCTGCAAAGAGTTTGGCAAGAATGAAAGGTTGTTGTCCAAAACTCGTTCTTTTCCAATATAATAACCATGGAAAAGGCAGGAGAGTGGTAAAGTACTGTTTTCTCTAAGTCTCAAGGCTGCCCACACTGTGCCTGCATGCTGCGGCTTGCATCTTCGCCTTTGGGAAGCTGCCGCTCGCCGATTCTCCCGGAGGCGAACAAGCTGCTTCTTCGCACACAGAGCATTGGGCCGGTCGCGGTGACAATCTAAGAGCGGCTTTTGCCGAAAGAAGCCGTGGACCGGCACTTAGCTTCGGAGAGCTGCGTATCTGCGTCTTCTGCGTGTCTTGCCGCTCAACACTCAGCAAAAAGCTTTTCCACCATATCTTGCAAAGAGAAACTCTGCCAGGAAAGAAAACATCCAAAATCTTGTTCTAAAGCTTGCATGGAGGTCTGCAAAGATTTTGCAAGAATGAAAGGTAGTTGTCCAAATCTCGTTCTTTTCCAATATAATAACCATGGAAAAGGCAGGAGAGAGGTAAAGTACTGTTTTCTCTAAGTCTGAAGGACGCCCACACTGTGCCTGCATGGTGCGGCTTGCATCTTCGCCTTTGGGAAGCTGCCGCTCACCGATTCTCCCGGAGGCGCAGAAGCGGCTTCTGCGCACACAGAGCATTGTGGCGAGCGCATGGACCTCCTGAGAGCGGTTTGTGGCGAAAGATGCCCGGGACCGGCACTTAGCTTCGGAGAGCTGCGTATCTGCGTCTTCTGCGTGTCTTGCCGCTCTACACTCAGCAAAAAGCTTTTCCACCATATCTTGCAAAGAGAAACTCTGCCAGGAAAGAAAACATCCAAAATCTTGTTCTAAAGCTTGCACGGAGGTCTGCAAAGAGTTTGGCAAGAATGAAAGGTAGTTGTCCAAAACTCGTTCTTTTCCAATATCATAACAATGGAAAAGGCAGGAGAGTGGTAAAGTACTGTTTTCTCTAAGTCTGAAGGCTGCCCACACTGTGCCTGCATGGTGCGGCTTGCATCTTCGCCTTTGGGAAGCTGCCGCTCGCCGATTCTCCCGGAGGCGAAGAAGCGGCTTCTTCGCACACAGAGCATTGGGCCGGTCGCGGTGAGCACCTAAGAGCAGCTTCTGCCGAAAGAAGCCGTGGACCGGCACTTAGCTTCGGAGAGCTGCGTATCTGCGTCTTCTGCGTGTCTTGCCGCTCAACACTCAGCCAAAAGCTTTTCCACCATATCTTGCAAAGAGAAACTCTGCCAGGAAAGAAAACATCCAAAATCTTGTTCTAAAGCTTGCACGGAGGTCTGCAAAGAGTTTGGCAAGAATGAAAAGTTGTTGTCCAAAACTCGTTCTTTTCCAATATAATAACCATGGAAAAGGCAGGAGAGTGGTAAAGTACTGTTTTCTCTAAGTCTGAAGGCTGCCCACACTGTGCCTGCATGGTGCGGCTTGCATCTTCGCCTTTGGGAAGCTGCCGCTCGCCGATTCTCCCGGAGGCGAAGAAGCGGCTTCTTCGCACACAGAGCATTGGGCCGGTCGCGGTTTGCACCTAAGAGCGGCTTCTGCCGAAAGAAGCCGTGGACCGGCACTTAGCTTCGGAGAGCTGCGTATCTGCGTCTTCTGCGTGTCTTGCCGCTCAACACTCAGCAAAAAGCTTTTCCAGCATATCTTGCAAAGAGAAACTCTGCCAGGAAAGAAAACATCCAAAATCTTGTTCTAAAGCTTGCACGGAGGTGTGCAAAGACTTTTGCAAGAATGAAAGGTTGTTGTCCAAAACTCGTTCTTTTCCAATATAATAACAATGGAAAAGGCAGGAGAGTGGTAAAGTACTGTTTTCTCTAAGTCTGAAGGCTGCCCACACTGTGCCTGCATGGTGCGGCTTGCATCTTCGCCTTTGGGAAGCTGCCGCTCGCCGATTCTCCCGGAGGCGAAGAAGCGGCTTCTTCGCACACAGAGCATTGGGCCGGTCGCGGTGAGCACCTAAGAGCGGCTTCTGCCGAAAGAAGCCGTGGACCGGCACATAGCTTCGGAGAGCCGCGTGTCTGCGTCTTCTGCGTGTCTTGCCGCTCAACACTCAGCAAAAAGCTTTTCCACCATATCTTGCAGAGAGAAACTCTACCAGGAAAGAAAACATCCAAAATCTTGCTCTAAAGCTTGCACGGAGATCTGCAAAGAGTTTGGCAAAAATGAAAGGTAGTTGTCCAAAACTCGTTCTTTTCCAATATAATAACCATGGAAAAGGCAGGAGAGTGGTAAAGTACTGTTTTCTCTAAGTCTGAAGGCTGCCCACACTGTGCCTGCATGCTGCGGCTTGTATCTTCGCCTTTGGGAAGCTGCCGCTCGCCGATTCTCCGGGAGGCGAAGAAGCGGCTTCTTCGCACACAGAGCATTGGGCCGGTCGCAGTGAGCACCTAAGAGTGGCTTCTGCCGAAACAAGCCGTGGACCGGCACTTAGCTTTGGAGAGCTGCGTGTCTGCGTCTTCTGCGTGTCTTGCCGCTCTACACTCAGCAAAAAGCTTTTCCACCATATCTTCCAAAGAGAAACTCTACCAGGAAAGAAAACATCCAAAATCTTGTTCTAAAGCTTGCACGGAGGTCTGCAAAGAGTTTGGCAAGAATGAAAGGTAGTTGTCCAAAACTCGTTCTTTTCCAATAGAATAACCATGGAAAAGGCAGGAGAGTGGTAAAGTACTGTTTTCTCTAAGTCTGAAGGCTGCCCACACTGTGCCTGCATGCTACGGCTTGCATCTTCGCCTTTGGAAAGCTGCCGCTCGCCGATTCTCCCGGAGGCGAAGAAGCTGCTTCTTCGCACACAGAGCATTGGGCCGGTCGCGGTGACAATCTAAGAGCGGCTTTTGCCGAAAGAAGCCGTGGACCGGCACTTAGCTTCGGAGAGCTGCGTATCTGCGTCTTCTGCGTGTCTTGCCGCTCAACACTCAGCAAAAAGCTTTTCCACCATATCTTGCAAAGAGAAACTCTGCCAGGAAAGAAAACATCCAAAATCTTGTTCTAAAGCTTGCATGGAGGTCTGCAAAGATTTTGCAAGAATGAAAGGTAGTTGTCCAAATCTCGTTCTTTTCCAATATAATAACCATGGAAAAGGCAGGAGAGAGGTAAAGTACTGTTTTCTCTAAGTCTGAAGGCTGCCCACACTGTGCCTGCATGGTGCGGCTTGCATCTTCGCCTTTGGGAAGCTGCCGCTCACCGATTCTCCCGGAGGCGCAGAAGCGGCTTCTTCGCACACAGAGCATTGTGGCGAGCGCATGGACCTCCTGAGAGCGGTTTGTGGCGAAAGATGCCCGGGACCAGCACTTAGCTTCGGAGAGCTGCGTATCTGCGTCTTCTGCGTGTCTTGCCGCTCAACACTCAGCAAAAAGCTTTTCCACCATATCTTGCAAAGAGAAACTCTGCCAGGAAAGAAAACATCCAAAATCTTGTTCTAAAGCTTGCACGGAGGTCTGCAAAGAGTTTGGCAAGAATGAAAGGTAGTTGTCCAAAACTCGTTCTTTTCCAATATCATAACAATGGAAAAGGCAGGAGAGTGGTAAAGTACTGTTTTCTCTAAGTCTGAAGGCTGCCCACACTGTGCCTGCATGGTGCGGCTTGCATCTTCGCCTTTGGGAAGCTGCCGCTCACCGATTCTCCCGGAGGCGCAGAAGCGGCTTCTTCGCACACAGAGCATTGTGGCGAGCGCATGGACCTCCTGAGAGCGGTTTGTGGCGAAAGATGCCCGGGACCGGCACTTAGCTTCGGAGAGCTGCGTATCTGCGTCTTCTGCGTGTCTTGCCGCTCAACACTCAGCAAAAAGCTTTTCCACCATATCTTGGAAAGAGAAACTCTGCCAGGAAAGAAAACATCCAAAATCTTGTTCTAAAGCTTGCACGGAGGTCTGCAAAGAGTTTGGCAAGAATGAAAGGTAGTTGTCCAAAACTCGTTCTTTTCCAATATCATAACAATGGAAAAGGCAGGAGAGTGGTAAAGTACTGTTTTCTCTAAGTCTGAAGGCTGCCCACACTGTGCCTGCATGGTGCGGCTTGCATCTTCGCCTTTGGGAAGCTGCCGCTCGCCGATTCTCCCGGAGGCGAAGAAGCGGCTTCTTCGCACACAGAGCATTGGGCCGGTCGCAGTGAGCACCTAAGAGTGGTTTCTGCCGAAAGAAGCCGTGGACCGGCAGTTAGCTTTGGGAGCTGCGTATCTGCGTCTTCTGCGTGTCTTGCTGCTCTACACTCAGCAAAAAGCTTTTCCACCATATCTTGCAAAGAGAAACTCTGCCAGGAAAGAAAACATCCAAAATCTTGTTCTAAAGCTTGCACGGAGGTCTGCAAAGAGTTTGGCAAGAATGAAAGGTAGTTGTCCAAAACTCGTTCTTTTCCAATATAATAACCATGGAAAAGGCAGGAGAGTGGTAAAGTACTGTTTTCTCTAAGTCTGAATGCAGCCCACACTGTGCCTGCATGGTGCGGCTTTCATCTTCGCCTTTGGGAAGCTGCGGCTCGCCGATTCTCCCGGAGGCGAAGAAGCTGCTTCTTCGCACACAACATTGTGGCGAGCGCAGGGAGCTCCTGAGAGTGGTTTGTGCTGAAAGAAGCCCGGGACCGGCACTTAGCTTCGGAGAGCTGCGTATCTGCGTCTTCTGCGTGTCTTGCCGCTCAACACTCAGCAAAAAGCTTTTCCACCATATCTTGCAAAGAGAAACTCTGCCAGGAAAGAAAACATCCAAAATCTTGTTCTAAAGCTTGCACGGGGGTCTGCAAAGAGTTTGGCAAGAATGAAAGGTTGTTGTCCAAAACTCGTTCTTTTCCAATATAATAACCATGGAAAAGGCAGGAGAGTGGTAAAGTACTGTTTTCTCTAAGTCTCAAGGCTGCCCACACTGTGCCTGCATGCTGCGGCTTGCATCTTCGCCTTTGGGAAGCTGCCGCTCGCCGATTCTCCCGGAGGCGAAGAAGCTGCTTCTTCGCACACAGAGCATTGGGCCGGTCGCGGTGACAATCTAAGAGCGGCTTTTGCCGAAAGAAGCCCGGGACCGGCACTTAGCTTCGGAGAGCTGCGTATCTGCGTCTTCTGCGTGTCTTGCCGCTCAACACTCAGCAAAAAGCTTTTCCACCATATCTTGCAAAGAGAAACTCTGCCAGGAAAGAAAACATCCAAAATCTTGTTCTAAAGCTTGCACGGGGGTCTGCAAAGAGTTTGGCAAGAATGAAAGGTAGTTGTCCAAAACTCGTTCTTTTCCAATAGAATAACCATGGAAAAGGCAGGAGAGTGGTAAAGTACTGTTTTCTCTAAGTCTGAAGGCTGCCCACACTGTGCCTGCATGCTACGGCTTGCATCTTCGCCTTTGGGAAGCTGCCGCTCGCCGATTCTCCCGGAGGCGAAGAAGCTGCTTCTTCGCACACAGAGCATTGGGCCGGTCGCGGTGACAATCTAAGAGCGGCTTTTGCCGAAAGAAGCCGTGGACCGGCACTTAGCTTCGGAGAGCTGCGTATCTGCGTCTTCTGCGTGTCTTGCCGCTCAACACTCAGCAAAAAGCTTTTCCACCATATCTTGCAAAGAGAAACTCTGCCAGGAAAGAAAACATCCAAAATCTTGTTCTAAAGCTTGCATGGAGGTCTGCAAAGATTTTGCAAGAATGAAAGGTAGTTGTCCAAATCTCGTTCTTTTCCAATATAATAACCATGGAAAAGGCAGGAGAGTGGTAAAGTACTGTTTTCTCTAAGTCTGAAGGCTGCCCACACTGTGCCTGCATGGTGCGGCTTGCATCTTCGCCTTTGGGAAGCTGCCGCTCACCGATTCTCCCGGAGGCGCAGAAGCGGCTTCTTCGCACACAGAGCATTGTGGCGAGCGCATGGACCTCCTGAGAGCGGTTTGTGGCGAAAGATGCCCGGGACCGGCACTTAGCTTCGGAGAGCTGCGTATCTGCGTCTTCTGCGTGTCTTGCCGCTCTACACTCAGCAAAAAGCTTTTCCACCATATCTTGCAAAGAGAAACTCTGCCAGGAAAGAAAACATCCAAAATCTTGTTCTAAAGCTTGCACGGAGGTCTGCAAAGAGTTTGGCAAGAATGAAAAGTTGTTGTCCAAAACTCGTTCTTTTCCAATATAATAACCATGGAAAAGGCAGGAGAGTGGTAAAGTACTGTTTTCTCTAAGTCTGAAGGCTGCCCACACTGTGCCTGCATGCTGCGGCTTGCATCTTCGCCTTTGGGAAGCTGACGCTCGCCAATTCTCCCGGAGGCGAAGAAGCGGCTTCTTCGCACACAGAGCATTGGGCCGGTCGCGGTTTGCACCTAAGAGCGGCTTCTGCCGAAAGAAGCCGTGGACCGGCACTTAGCTTCGGAGAGCTGCTGATCTGCGTCTTCTGCGTGTCTTGCCGCTCAACACTCAGCAAAAAGCTTTTCCAGCATATCTTGGAAAGAGAAACTCTGCCAGGAAAGAAAACATCCAAAATCTTGTTCTAAAGCTTGCACGGAGGTCTGCAAAGAGTTTGGCAAAAATGAAAGGTAGTTGTCCAAAACTCGTTCTTTTCCAATATAATAACAATGGAAAAGGCAGGAGAGTGGTAAAGTACTGTTTTCTCTAAGTCTGAAGGCTGCCCACACTGTGCCTGCATGGTGCGGCTTGCATCTTCGCCTTTGGGAAGCTGCCGCTCGCCGATTCTCCCGGAGGCGAAGAAGCGGCTTCTTCGCACACAGAGCATTGGGCCGGTCGCGGTGAGCACCTAAGAGCGGCTTCTGCCGAAAGAAGCCGTGGACCGGCACATAGCTTCGGAGAGCCGCGTGTCTGCGTCTTCTGCGTGTCTTGCCGCTCAACACTCAGCAAAAAGCTTTTCCACCATATCTTGCAGAGAGAAACTCTACCAGGAAAGAAAACATCCAAAATCTTGCTCTAAAGCTTGCACGGAGATCTGCAAAGAGTTTGGCAAGAATGAAAGGTAGTTGTCCAAAACTCGTTCTTTTCCAATATAATAACCATGGAAAAGGCAGGAGAGTGGTAAAGTACTGTTTTCTCTAAGTCTGAAGGCTGCACACACTGTGCCTGCATGCTGCGGCTTGCATCTTCGCCTTTGGGAAGCTGCCGCTCGCCGATTCTCCGGGAGGCGAAGAAGCGGCTTCTTGCACACAGAGCATTGGGCCGGTCGCAGTGAGCACCTAAGAGTGGCTTCTGCCGAAACAAGCCGTGGACCGGCACTTAGCTTTGGAGAGCTGCGTGTCTGCGTCTTCTGCGTGTCTTGCCGCTCTACACTCAGCAAAAAGCTTTTCCACCATATCTTCCAAAGAGAAACTCTACCAGGAAAGAAAACATCCAAAATCTTGTTCTAAAGCTTGCACGGAGGTCTGCAAAGAGTTTGGCAAGAATGAAAGGTAGTTGTCCAAAACTCGTTCTTTTCCAATATAATAGCCATGGAAAAGGCAGGGGAGTGGTAGAGTACTGTTTTCTCTAAGTCTGAAGGCTGCCCACACTGTGCCTGCATGGTGCGGCTTGCATCATTGCCTTTGGGAAGTTGCCGCTCGCCGATTCTCCCGGAGGCGAAGAAGCCGCTTCTTCGCACACAGAGCATTGGGCCGGTCGCGGTGAGCACCTAAGAGCGGCTTCTGCCGAAAGAAGCCGTGGACCGGCACTTAGCTTCGGAGAGCTGCGTATCTGCGTCTTCTGCGTGTCTTGCCGCTCAACACTCAGCAAAAAGCTTTTCCACCATATCTTGCAAAGAGAAACTCTGCCAGGAAAGAAAACATCCAAAATCTTGTTCTAAAGCTTGCACGGGGGTCTGCAAAGACTTTTGCAAGAATGAAAGGTAGTTGTCCAAAACTCGTTCTTTTCCAATAGAATAACCATGGAAAAGGCAGGAGAGTGGTAAAGTACTGTTTTCTCTAAGTCTGAAGGCTGCCCACACTGTGCCTGCATGCTACGGCTTGCATCTTCGCCTTTGGGAAGCTGCCGCTCGCCGATTCTCCCGGAGGCGAAGAAGCTGCTTCTTCGCACACAGAGCATTGGGCCGGTCGCGGTGACAATCTAAGAGCGGCTTTTGCCGAAAGAAGCCGTGGACCGGCACTTAGCTTCGGAGAGCTGCGTATCTGCGTCTTCTGCGTGTCTTGCCGCTCAACACTCAGCAAAAAGCTTTTCCACCATATCTTGCAAAGAGAAACTCTGCCAGGAAAGAAAACATCCAAAATCTTGTTCTAAAGCTTGCATGGAGGTCTGCAAAGATTTTGCAAGAATGAAAGGTAGTTGTCCAAATCTCGTTCTTTTCCAATATAATAACCATGGAAAAGGCAGGAGAGAGGTAAAGTACTGTTTTCTCTAAGTCTGAAGGCTGCCCACACTGTGCCTGCATGGTGCGGCTTGCATCTTCGCCTTTGGGAAGCGGCCGCTCACCGATTCTCCCGGAGGCGCAGAAGCGGCTTCTTCGCACACAGAGCATTGTGGCGAGCGCATGGACCTCCTGAGAGCGGTTTGTGGCGAAAGATGCCCGGGACCGGCACTTAGCTTCGGAGAGCTGCGTATCTGCGTCTTCTGCGTGTCTTGCCGCTCTACACTCAGCAAAAAGCTTTTCCACCATATCTTGCAAAGAGAAACTCTGCCAGGAAAGAAAACATCCAAAATCTTGTTCTAAAGCTTGCACGGAGGTCTGCAAAGAGTTTGGCAAGAATGAAAGGTAGTTGTCCAAAACTCGTTCTTTTCCAATATCATAACCATGGAAAAGGCAGGAGAGTGGTAAAGTACTGTTTTCTCTAAGTCTGAAGGCTGCCCACACTGTGCCTGCATGGTGCGGCTTGCATCTTCGCCTTTGGGAAGCTGCCGCTCGCCGATTCTCCCGGAGGCGAAGAAGCGGCTTCTTCGCACACAGAGCATTGGGCCGGTCGCGGTGAGCACCTAAGAGCGGCTTCTGCCGAAAGAAGCCGTGGACCGGCACTTAGCTTCGGAGAGCTGCGTATCTGCGTCTTCTGCGTGTCTTGCCGCTCAACACTCAGCCAAAAGCTTTTCCACCATATCTTGCAAAGAGAAACTCTGCCAGGAAAGAAAACATCCAAAATCTTGTTCTAAAGCTTGCACGGAGGTCTGCAAAGAGTTTGGCAAGAATGAAAAGTTGTTGTCCAAAACTCGTTCTTTTCCAATATAATAACCATGGAAAAGGCAGGAGAGTGGTAAAGTACTGTTTTCTCTAAGTCTGAAGGCTGCCCACACTGTGCCTGCATGCTGCGGCTTGCATCTTCGCCTTTGGGAAGCTGCCGCTCGCCAATTCTCCCGGAGGCGAAGAAGCGGCTTCTTCGCACACAGAGCATTGGGCCGGTCGCGGTTTGCACCTAAGAGCGGCTTCTGCCGAAAGAAGCCGTGGACCGGCACTTAGCTTCGGAGAGCTGCGTATCTGCGTCTTCTGCGTGTCTTGCCGCTCAACACTCAGCAAAAAGCTTTTCCAGCATATCTTGCAAAGAGAAACTCTGCCAGGAAAGAAAACATCCAAAATCTTGTTCTAAAGCTTGCACGGAGGTCTGCAAAGACTTTTGCAAGAATGAAAGGTTGTTGTCCAAAACTCGTTCTTTTCCAATATAATAACCATGGAAAAGGCAGGAGAGTGGTAAAGTACTGTTTTCTCTAAGTCTGAAGGCTGCCCACACTGTGCCTGCATGGTGCGGCTTGCATCTTCGCCTTTGGGAAGCTACCGCTCGCCGATTCTCCCGGAGGCGAAGAAGCGGCTTCTTCGCACACAGAGCATTGGGCCGGTCGCGGTGAGCACCTAAGAGCGGCTTCTGCCGAAAGAAGCCGTGGACCGGCACATAGCTTCGGAGAGCCGCGTGTCTGCGTCTTCTGCGTGTCTTGCCGCTCTACACTCAGCAAAAAGCTTTTCCACCATATCTTCCAAAGAGAAACTCTACCAGGAAAGAAAACATCCAAAATCTTGTTCTAAAGCTTGCACGGAGGTCTGCAAAGAGTTTGGCAAGAATGAAAGGTAGTTGTCCAAAACTCGTTCTTTTCCAATATAATAGCCATGGAAAAGGCAGGGGAGTGGTAGAGTACTGTTTTCTCTAAGTCTGAAGGCTGCCCACACTGTGCCTGCATGCTGCGGCTTGCATCATTGCCTTTGGGAAGTTGCCGCTCGCCGATTCTCCCGGAGGCGAAGAAGCCGCTTCTTCGCACACAGAGCATTGGGCCGGTCGCGGTGAGCACCTAATGCGGCTTCTGCCGAAAGAAGCCGTGGACCGGCACTTAGCTTCGGAGAGCTGCGTATCTGCGTCTTCTGCGTGTCTTGCCGCTCAACACTCAGCAAAAAGCTTTTCCACCATATCTTGCAAAGAGAAACTCTGCCAGGAAAGAAAACATCCAAAATCTTGTTCTAAAGCTTGCACGGGGGTCTGCAAAGACTTTTGCAAGAATGAAAAGTTGTTGTCCAAAACTCGTTCTTTTCCAATATAATAACCATGGAAAAGGCAGGAGAGTGGTAAAGTACTGTTTTCTCTAAGTCTGAAGGCTGCCCACACTGTGCCTGCATGGTGCGGCTTGCATCTTCGCCTTTGGGAAGCTGCCGCTCGCCGATTCTCCAGGAGGCGAAGAAGCGGCTTCTTCGCACACAGAGCATTGGGCCGGTCGCAGTGAGCACCTAAGAGCGGCTTCTGCCGAAAGAAGCCGTGGACCGGCACTTAGCTTTGGAGAGCTGCGTGTCTGCGTCTTCTGCGTGTCTTGCCGCTCTACACTCAGCAAAAAGCTTTTCCACCATATCTTGCAAAGAGAAACTCTGCCAGGAAAGAAAACATCCAAAATCTTGTTCTAAAGCTTGCACGGAGGTCTGCAAAGAGTTTGGCAAGAATGAAAGGTAGTTGTCCAAAACACGTTCTTTTCCAATATAATAACCATGGAAAAGGCAGGAGAGAGGTAAAGTACTGTTTTCTCTAAGTCTGAATGCAGCCCACACTGTGCCTGCATGCTGCGGCTTGCATCTTCGCCTTTGGGAAGCTGCCGCTCGCCGATTCTCCCAGAGGCGAAGAAGCGGCTTCTTCGCACACAACATTGAGGCGAGCCCAGGGAGCTCCTGAGAGCGGTTTGTGCCGAAAGAAGCCCGGGACCGGCACTTAGCTTCGGAGAGCTGCGTATCTGCGTCTTCTGCGTGTCTTGCCGCTCAACACTCAGCAAAAAGCTTTTCCACCATATCTTGCAAAGAGAAACTCTGCCAGGAAAGAAAACATCCAAAATCTTGTTCTAAAGCTTGCACGGAGGTCTGCAAAGACTTTTGCAAGAATGAAAGGTTGTTGTCCAAAACTCGTTCTTTTCCAATATAATAACAATGGAAAAGGCAGGAGAGTGGTAAAGTACTGTTTTCTCTAAGTCTGAAGGCTGCCCACATTGTGCCTGCATGGTGCGGCTTGCATCTTCGCCTTTGGGAAGCTGCCGCTCGCCGATTCTCCCGGAGGCGAAGAAGCGGCTTCTTCGCACACAGAGCATTGGGCCGGTCGCGGTGAGCACCTAAGAGCGGCTTCTGCCGAAAGAAGCCGTGGACCGGCACTTAGCTTTGGAGAGCTGCGTGTCTGCGTCTTCTGCGTGTTTTGCCGCTCTACACTCAGCAAAAAGCTTTTCCACCATATCTTGCAAAGAGAAACTCTGCCAGGAAAGAAAACATCCAAAATCTTGTTCTAAAGCTTGCACGGAGGTCTGCAAAGAGTTTGGCAAGAATGAAAGGTAGTTGTCCAAAACACGTTCTTTTCCAATATAATAACCATGGAAAAGGCAGGAGAGAGGTAAAGTACTGTTTTCTCTAAGTCTGAATGCAGCCCACACTGTGCCTGCATGGTGCGGCTTGCATCTTCGCCTTTGGGAAGCTGCCGCTCGCCGATTCTCCTGGAGGCGAAGAAGCGGCTTCTTCGCACACAACATTGTGGCGAGCCCAGGGAGCTCCTGAGAGCGGTTTGTGCCGAAAGAAGCCCGGGACCGGCACTTAGCTTCGGAGAGCTGCGTATCTGCGTCTTCTGCGTGTCTTGCCGCTCAACACTCAGCAAAAAGCTTTTCCACCATATCTTGCAAAGAGAAACTCTGCCAGGAAAGAAAACATCCAAAATCTTGTTCTAAAGCTTGCACGGAGGTCTGCAAAGACTTTTGCAAGAATGAAAGGTAGTTGTCCAAAACTCGTTCTTTTCCAATATAATAACAATGGAAAAGGCAGGAGAGTGGTAAAGTACTGTTTTCTCTAAGTCTGAAGGCTGCCCACATTGTGCCTGCATGGTGCGGCTTGCATCTTCGCCTTTGGGAAGCTGCCGCTCGCCGATTCTCCGGGAGGCGAAGAAGCGGCTTCTTCGCACACAGAGCATTGGGCCGGTCGCGGTGAGCACCTAAGAGCGGCTTCTGCCGAAAGAAGCCGTGGACCGGCACATAGCTTCGGAGAGCCGCGTGTCTGCGTCTTCTGCGTGTCTTGCCGCTCAACACTCAGCAAAAAGCTTTTCCACCATATCTTGCAGAGAGAAACTCTACCAGGAAAGAAAACATCCAAAATCTTGTTCTAAAGCTTGCACGGAGATCTGCAAAGAGTTTGGCAAGAATGAAAGGTAGTTGTCCAAAACTCGTTCTTTTCCAATATAATAACCATGGAAAAGGCAGGAGAGTGGTAAAGTACTGTTTTCTCTAAGTCTGAAGGCTGCCCACATTGTGCCTGCATGGTGCGGCTTGCATCTTCGCCTTTGGGAAGCTGCCGCTCGCCGATTCTCCCGGAGGCGAAGAAGCGGCTTCTTCGCACACAGAGCATTGGGCCGGTCGCGGTGAGCACCTAAGAGCGGCTTCTGCCGAAAGAAGCCGTGGACCGGCACTTAGCTTTGGAGAGCTGCGTGTCTGCGTCTTCTGCGTGTCTTGCCGCTCTACACTCAGCAAAAAGCTTTTCCACCATATCTTGCAAAGAGAAACTCTGCCAGGAAAGAAAACATCCAAAATCTTGTTCTAAAGCTTGCACGGAGGTCTGCAAAGAGTTTGGCAAGAATGAAAGGTAGTTGTCCAAAACACGTTCTTTTCCAATATAATAACCATGGAAAAGGCAGGAGAGAGGTAAAGTACTGTTTTCTCTAAGTCTGAATGCAGCCCACACTGTGCCTGCATGGTGCGGCTTGCATCTTCGCCTTTGGGAAGCTGCCGCTCGCCGATTCTCCTGGAGGCGAAGAAGCGGCTTCTTCGCACACAACATTGTGGCGAGCCCAGGGAGCTCCTGAGAGCGGTTTGTGCCGAAAGAAGCCCGGGACCGGCACTTAGCTTCGGAGAGCTGCGTATCTGCGTCTTCTGCGTGTCTTGCCGCTCAACACTCAGCAAAAAGCTTTTCCACCATATCTTGCAAAGAGAAACTCTGCCA
The DNA here is from genome assembly GCF_037042795.1 of Molothrus aeneus. Taxonomy (NCBI): domain Eukaryota; kingdom Metazoa; phylum Chordata; class Aves; order Passeriformes; family Icteridae; genus Molothrus; species Molothrus aeneus. The sequence continues at coordinate 230,330 of NW_027099225.1, forward strand.
GGAAAGAAAACATCCAAAATCTTGTTCTAAAGCTTGCACGGAGGTCTGCAAAGACTTTTGCAAGAATGAAAGGTAGTTGTCCAAAACTCGTTCTTTTCCAATATAATAACAATGGAAAAGGCAGGAGAGTGGTAAAGTACTGTTTTCTCTAAGTCTGAAGGCTGCCCACATTGTGCCTGCATGGTGCGGCTTGCATCTTCGCCTTTGGGAAGCTGCCGCTCGCCGATTCTCCGGGAGGCGAAGAAGCGGCTTCTTCGCACACAGAGCATTGGGCCGGTCGCGGTGAGCACCTAAGAGCGGCTTCTGCCGAAAGAAGCCGTGGACCGGCACATAGCTTCGGAGAGCCGCGTGTCTGCGTCTTCTGCGTGTCTTGCCGCTCAACACTCAGCAAAAAGCTTTTCCACCATATCTTGCAGAGAGAAACTCTACCAGGAAAGAAAACATCCAAAATCTTGTTCTAAAGCTTGCACGGAGATCTGCAAAGAGTTTGGCAAGAATGAAAGGTAGTTGTCCAAAACTCGTTCTTTTCCAATATAATAACCATGGAAAAGGCAGGAGAGTGGTAAAGTACTGTTTTCTCTAAGTCTGAAGGCTGCCCACACTGTGCCTGCATGCTGCGGCTTGCATCTTCGCCTTTGGGAAGCTGCCGCTCGCCGATTCTCCGGGAGGCGAAGAAGCGGCTTCTTCGCACACAGAGCATTGGGCCGGTCGCAGTGAGCACCTAAGAGTGGCTTCTGCCGAAACAAGCCGTGGACCGGCACTTAGCTTTGGAGAGCTGCGTGTCTGCGTCTTCTGCGTGTCTTGCCGCTCAACACTCAGCAAAAAGCTTTTCCACCGTATCTTGCAAAGAGAAACTCTACCAGGAAAGAAAACATCCAAAATCTTGTTCTAAAGCTTGCACGGAGGTCTGCAAAGAGTTTGGCAAGAATGAAAGGTAGTTGTCCAAAACTCGTTCTTTTCCAATATAATAGCCATGGAAAAGGCAGGGGAGTGGTAGAGTACTGTTTTCTCTAAGTCTGAAGGCTGCCCACACTGTGCCTGCATGGTGCGGCTTGCATCTTTGCCTTTGGGAAGTTGCCGCTCGCCGATTCTCCCGGAGGCGAAGAAGCGGCTTCTTCGCACACAGAGCATTGGGCCGGTCGCGGTGAGCACCTAAGAGCGGCTTCTGCCGAAAGAAGCCGTGGACCGGCACTTAGCTTCGGAGAGCTGCGTATCTGCGTTTTCTGCGTGTCTTGCCGCTCAACACTCAGCAAAAAGCTTTTCCAGCATATCTTGCAAAGAGAAACTCTGCCAGGAAAGAAAACATCCAAAATCTTGTTCTAAAGCTTGCACGGAGGTCTGCAAATACTTTTGCAAGAATGAAAGGTTGTTGTCCAAAACTCGTTCTTTTCCAATATAATAACCATGGAAAAGGCAGGAGAGTGGTAAAGTACTGTTTTCTCTAAGTCTGAAGGCTGCCCACACTGTGCCTGCATGGTGCGGCTTGCATCTTCGCCTTTGGGAAGCTGCCGCTCGCCGATTCTCCGGGAGGCGAAGAAGCGGCTTCTTCGCACACAGAGCATTGGGCCGGTCGCAGTGAGCACCTAAGAGTGGCTTCTGCCGAAACAAGCCGTGGACCGGCACTTAGCTTTGGAGAGCTGCGTGTCTGCGTCTTCTGCGTGTCTTGCCGCTCAACACTCAGCAAAAAGCTTTTCCACCATATCTTCCAAAGAGAAACTCTACCAGGAAAGAAAACATCCAAAATCTTGTTCTAAAGCTTGCACGGAGGTCTGCAAAGAGTTTGGCAAGAATGAAAGGTAGTTGTCCAAAACTCGTTCTTTTCCAATATAATAGCCATGGAAAAGGCAGGGGAGTGGTAGAGTACTGTTTTCTCTAAGTCTGAAGGCTGCCCACACTGTGCCTGCATGGTGCGGCTTGCATCTTTGCCTTTGGGAAGTTGCCGCTCGCCGATTCTCCCGGAGGCGAAGAAGCCGCTTCTTCGCACACAGAGCATTGGGCCGGTCGCGGTGAGCACCTAAGAGCGGCTTCTGCCGAAAGAAGCCGTGGACCGGCACTTAGCTTCGGAGAGCTGCGTATCTGCGTTTTCTGCGTGTCTTGCCGCTCAACACTCAGCAAAAAGCTTTTCCACCATATCTTGCAAAGAGAAACTCTGCCAGGAAAGAAAACATCCAAAATCTTGTTCTAAAGCTTGCACGGGGGTCTGCAAAGACTTTTGCAAGAATGAAAAGTTGTTGTCCAAAACTCGTTCTTTTCCAATATAATAACCATGGAAAAGGCAGGAGAGTGGTAAAGTACTGTTTTCTCTAAGTCTGAAGGCTGCCCACACTGTGCCTGCATGCTGCGGCTTGCATCTTCGCCTTTGGGAAGCTGCCGCTCGCCGATTCTCCGGGAGGCGAAGAAGCGGCTTCTTCGCACACAGAGCATTGGGCCGGTCGCAGTGAGCACCTAAGAGCGGCTTCTGCCGAAAGAAGCCGTGGACCGGCACTTAGCTTTGGAGAGCTGCGTGTCTGCGTCTTCTGCGTGTCTTGCCGCTCTACACTCAGCAAAAAGCTTTTCCACCATATCTTGCAAAGAGAAACTCTGCCAGGAAAGAAAACATCCAAAATCTTGTTCTAAAGCTTGCACGGAGGTCTGCAAAGAGTTTGGCAAGAATGAAAGGTAGTTGTCCAAAACACGTTCTTTTCCAATATAATAACCATGGAAAAGGAGGGAGAGAGGTAAAGTACTGTTTTCTCTAAGTCTGAATGCAGCCCACACTGTGCCTGCATGGTGCGGCTTGCATCTTCGCCTTTGGGAAGCTGCCGCTCGCCGATTCTCCCAGAGGCGAAGAAGCGGCTTCTTCGCACACAACATTGTGGCGAGCCCAGGGAGCTCCTGAGAGCGGTTTGTGCCGAAAGAAGCCCGGGACCGGCACTTAGCTTCGGAGAGCTGCGTATCTGCGTCTTCTGCGTGTCTTGCCGCTCAACACTCAGCAAAAAGCTTTTCCACCATATCTTGCAAAGAGAAACTCTGCCAGGAAAGAAAACTTCCAAAATCTTGTTCTAAAGCTTGCACGGGGGTCTGCAAAGAGTTTGGCAAGAATGAAAGGTAGTTGTCCAAAACTCGTTCTTTTCCAATATAATAACCATGGAAAAGGCAGGAGAGTGGTAAAGTACTGTTTTCTCTAAGTCTGAAGGCTGCCCACACTGTGCCTGCATGGTGCGGCTTGCATCTTCGCCTTTGGGAAGCTGCCACTCGCCGATTCTCCCGGAGGCGAAGAAGCGGCTTCTTCGCACACAGAGCATTGGGCCGGTCGCGGTGAGCACCTAAGAGCGGCTTCTGCCGAAAGAAGCCGTGGACCGGCACATAGCTTCGGAGAGCCGCGTGTCTGCATCTTCTGCGTGTCTTGCCGCTCAACACTCAGCAAAAAGCTTTTCCACCATATCTTGCAGAGAGAAACTCTACCAGGAAAGAAAACATCCAAAATCTTGTTCTAAAGCTTGCACGGAGGTCTGCAAAGAGTTTGGCAAGAATGAAAGGTAGTTGTCCAAAACTCGTTCTTTTCCAATATAATAGCCATGGAAAAGGCAGGAGAGTGGTAAAGGACTGTTTTCTCTAAGTCTGAAGGCTGCCCACACTGTGCCTGCATGCTGCGGCTTGCATCTTCGCCTTTGGGAAGCTGCCGCTCGCCGATTCTCCCGGAGGCGAAGAAGCGGCTTCTTCGCACACAGAGCATTGTGCCGGTCGCGGTGAGCACCTAAGAGCGGCTTCGGCCGAAAGAAGCCGTTGACCGGCACATAGCTTCGGAGAGCTGCGTGTCTGCGTCTTCTGCGTGTCTTGCCGCTCAACACTCAGCAAAAAGCTTTTCCACCATATCTTGCAAAGAGAAACTCTACCAGGAAAGAAAACATCCAAAATCTTGTTCTAAAGCTTGCACGGAGGTCTGCAAAGAGTTTGGCAAGAATGAAAGGTAGTTGTCCAAAACTCGTTCTTTTCCAATATAATAACCATGGAAAAGGCAGGAGAGTGGTAAAGTACTGTTTTCTCTAAGTCTGAAGGCTGCCCACACTGTGCCTGCATGCTGCGGCTTGCACCTTCGCCTTTGGGAAGCTGCCGCTCGCCGATTCTCCGGGAGGCGAAGAAGCGGCTTCTTCGCACACAGAGCATTGGGCCGGTCGCAGTGAGCACCTAAGAGTGGCTTCTGCCGAAACAAGCCGTGGACCGGCACTTAGCTTTGGAGAGCTGCGTGTCTGCGTCTTCTGCGTGTCTTGCCGCTCTACACTCAGCAAAAAGCTTTTCCACCATATCTTGCAAAGAGAAACTCTGCCAGGAAAGAAAACATCCAAAATCTTGTTCTAAAGCTTGCACGGAGGTCTGCAAAGAGTTTGGCAAGAATGAAAGGTAGTTGTCCAAAACTCGTTCTTTTCCAATATAATAACCATGGAAAAGGCAGGAGAGAGGTAAAGTACTGTTTTCTCTAAGTCTGAATGCAGCCCACACTGTGCCTGCATGGTGCGGCTTGCATCTTCGCCTTTGGGAAGCTGCCGCTCGCCGATTCTCCCAGAGGCGAAGAAGCGGCTTCTTCGCACACAGAGCATTGGGCCGGTCGCGGTGAGCACCTAAGAGCGGCTTCTGCCGAAAGAAGCCGTGGACCAGCACATAGCTTTGGAGAGCTGCGTGTCTGCGTCTTCTGCGTGTCTTGCCGCTCAACACTCAGCAAAAAGCTTTTCCACCATATCTTGCAAAGAGAAACTCTACCAGGAAAGAAAACATCCAAAATCTTGTTCTAAAGCTTGCACGGAGGTCTGCAAAGAGTTTGGCAAGAATGCAAGGTAGTTGTCCAAAACTCGTTCTTTTCCAATATAATAACAATGGAAAAGGCAGGAGAGTGGTAAAGTACTGTTTTCTCTAAGTCTGAAGGCTGCCCACACTGTGCCTGCATGCTGCGGCTTGCATCTTCGCCTTTGGGAAGCTGCCGCTCGCCGATTCTCCCGGAGGCGAAGAAGCGGCTTCTTCGCACACAGAGCATAGGGCCGGTCGCGGTTTGCACCTAAGAGCGGCTTCTGCCGAAAGAAGCCGTGGACCGGCACTTAGCTTCGGAGAGCTGCGTATCTGCGTCTTCTGCGTGTCTTGCCGCTCTACACTCAGCAAAAAGCTTGTCCAGCATATCTTGCAAAGAGAAACTCTGCCAGGAAAGAAAACATCCAAAATCTTGTTCTAAAGCTTGCACGGAGGTCTGCAAAGAGTTTGGCAAGAATGAAAGTTGTTGTCCAAAACTCGTTCTTTTCCAATATAATAACAATGGAAAAGGCAGGAGAGTGGTAAAGTACTGTTTTCTCTAAGTCTGAAGGCTGCCCACACTGTGCCTGCATGGTGCGGCTTGCATCTTCGCCTTTGGGAAGCTGCCGCTCGCCGATTCTCCCAGAGGCGAAGAAGCGGCTTCTTCGCACACAGAGCATTGGGCCGGTCGCGGTGATCACCTAAGAGCGGCTTCTGCCGAAAGAAGCCGTGGACCGGCACATAGCTTCGGAGAGCCGCGTGTCTGCGTCTTCTGCGTGTCTTGCCGCTCAACACTCAGCAAAAAGCTTTTCCACCATATCTTGCAGAGAGAAACTCTACCAGGAAAGAAAACATCCAAAATCTTCCTCTAAAGCCTGCACGGAGATCTGCAAAGAGTTTGGCAAGAATGAAAGGTAGTTGTCCAAAACTCGTTCTTTTCCAATATAATAACCATGGAAAAGGCAGGAGAGTGGTAAAGTACTGTTTTCTCTAAGTCTGAAGGCTGCCCACACTGTGCCTGCATGCTGCGGCTTGCATCTTCGCCTTTGGGAAGCTGCCGCTCGCCGATTCTCCGGGAGGCGAAGAAGCGGCTTCTTCGCACACAGAGCATTGGGCCGGTCGCAGTGAGCACCTAAGAGTGGCTTCTGCCGAAACAAGCCGTGGACCGGCACTTAGCTTTGGAGAGCTGCGTGTCTGCGTCTTCTGCGTGTCTTGCCGCTCTACACTCAGCAAAAAGCTTTTCCACCATATCTTCCAAAGAGAAACTCTACCAGGAAAGAAAACATCCAAAATCTTGTTCTAAAGCTTGCACGGAGGTCTGCAAAGAGTTTGGCAAGAATGAAAGGTAGTTGTCCAAAACTCGTTCTTTTCCAATATAATAACCATGGAAAAGGCAGGAGAGTGGTAAAGTACTGTTTTCTCTAAGTCTGAAGGCTGCCCACACTGTGCCTGCATGCTGCGGCTTGCACCTTCGCCTTTGGGAAGCTGCCGCTCGCCGATTCTCCGGGAGGCGAAGAAGCGGCTTCTTCGCACACAGAGCATTGGGCCGGTCGCAGTGAGCACCTAAGAGTGGCTTCTGCCGAAACAAGCCGTGGACCGGCACTTAGCTTTGGAGAGCTGCGTGTCTGCGTCTTCTGCGTGTCTTGCCGCTCTACACTCAGCAAAAAGCTTTTCCACCATATCTTGCAAAGAGAAACTCTGCCAGGAAAGAAAACATCCAAAATCTTGTTCTAAAGCTTGCACGGAGGTCTGCAAAGAGTTTGGCAAGAATGAAAGGTAGTTGTCCAAAACTCGTTCTTTTCCAATATAATAACCATGGAAAAGGCAGGAGAGAGGTAAAGTACTGTTTTCTCTAAGTCTGAATGCAGCCCACACTGTGCCTGCATGGTGCGGCTTGCATCTTCGCCTTTGGGAAGCTGCCGCTCGCCGATTCTCCCGGAGGCGAAGAAGCGGCTTCTTCGCACACAGAGCATTGGGCCGGTCGCGGTGAGCACCTAAGAGCGGCTTCTGCCGAAAGAAGCCGTGGACCAGCACATAGCTTTGGAGAGCTGCGTGTCTGCGTCTTCTGCGTGTCTTGCCGCTCAACACTCAGCAAAAAGCTTTTCCACCATATCTTGCAAAGAGAAACTCTACCAGGAAAGAAAACATCCAAAATCTTGTTCTAAAGCTTGCACGGAGGTCTGCAAAGAGTTTGGCAAGAATGAAAGGTAGTTGTCCAAAACTCGTTCTTTTCCAATATAATAGCCATGGAAAAGGCAGGAGAGTGGTAAAGTACTGTTTTCTCTAAGTCTGAAGGCTGCCCACACTGTGCCTGCATGGTGCGGCTTGCATCTTCGCCTTTGGGAAGCTGCCGCTCGCCGATTCTCCCGGAGGCAAAGAAGCGGCTTCTTCGCACACAGAGCATTGTGCCGGTCGCGGTGAGCACCTAAGAGCGGCTTCGGCCGAAAGAAGCCGTGGACCGGCACATAGCTTCGGAGAGCTGCGTGTCTGCGTCTTCTGCGTGTCTTGCCGCTCAACACTCAGCAAAAAGCTTTTCCACCATATCTTGCAAAGAGAAACTCTGCCAGGAAAGAAAACATCCAAAATCTTGTTCTAAAGCTTGCACGGAGGTCTGCAAAGAGTTTGGCAAGAATGAAAGGTAGTTGTCCAAAACTCTTTCTTTTCCAATATCATAACCATGGAAAAGGCAGGAGAGTGGTAAAGTACTGTTTTCTCTAAGTCTGAAGGCTGCCCACACTGTGCCTGCATGGTGCGGCTTGCATCTTCGCCTTTGGGAAGCTGCCGCTCGCCGATTCTCCCAGAGGCGAAGAAGCTGCTTCTTCGCACACAGAGCATTGGGCCGGTCGCGGTGACAATCTAAGAGCGGCTTCTGCCGAAAGAAGCCGTGGACCGGCACATAGCTTCGGAGAGCTGCGTATCTGCGTCTTCTGCGTGTCTTGCCGCTCAACACTCAGCAAAAAGCTTTTCCACCATATCTTGCAGAGAGAAGCTCTACCAGGAAAGAAAACATCCAAAATCTTGTTCTAAAGCTTGCACGGAGGTCTGCAAAGAGTTTGGCAAGAATGAAAGGTAGTTGTCCAAAACACGTTCTTTTCCAATATAATAACCATGGAAAAGGCAGGAGAGAGGTAAAGTACTGTTTTCTCTAAGTCTGAATGCAGCCCACACTGTGCCTGCATGGTGCGGCTTGCATCTTCGCCTTTGGGAAGCTGCCGCTCACCGATTCTCCCAGAGGCGAAGAAGCGGCTTCTTCGCACACAACATTGTGGCGAGCCCAGGGAGCTCCTGAGAGCGGTTTGTGCCGAAAGAAGCCCGGGATCGGCACTTAGCTTCGGAGAGCTGCGTATCTGCGTCTTCTGCGTGTCTTGCCGCTCAACACTCAGCAAAAAGCTTGTCCACCATATCTTGCAAAGAGAAACTCTGCCAGGAAAGAAAACATCCAAAATCTTGTTCTAAAGCTTGCACGGAGGTCTGCAAAGAGTTTGGCAAGAATGAAAGGTAGTTGTCCAAAACTCGTTCTTTTCCAATAGAATAACCATGGAAAAGGCAGGAGAGTGGTAAAGTACTGTTTTCTCTAAGTCTGAAGGCTGCCCACACTGTGCCTGCGTGCTGTGGCTTGCATCTTCGCCTTTGGGAAGCTGCCGCTCGCCGATTCTCCTGGAGGCGAAGAAGCGGCTTCTTCGCACACAACATTGTGGCGAGCCCAGGGAGCTCCTGAGAGCGGTTTGTGCCGAAAGAAGCCCGGGACCGGCACTTAGCTTCGGAGAGCTGCGTATCTGCGTCTTCTGCGTGTCTTGCCGCTCAACACTCAGCAAAAAGCTTTTCCACCATATCTTGCAAAGAGAAACTCTGCCAGGAAAGAAAACATCCAAAATCTTGTTCTAAAGCTTGCACGGAGGTCTGCAAAGACTTTTGCAAGAATGAAAGGTAGTTGTCCAAAACTCGTTCTTTTCCAATATAATAACAATGGAAAAGGCAGGAGAGTGGTAAAGTACTGTTTTCTCTAAGTCTGAAGGCTGCCCACATTGTGCCTGCATGGTGCGGCTTGCATCTTCGCCTTTGGGAAGCTGCCGCTCGCCGATTCTCCGGGAGGCGAAGAAGCGGCTTCTTCGCACACAGAGCATTGGGCCGGTCGCGGTGAGCACCTAAGAGCGGCTTCTGCCGAAAGAAGCCGTGGACCGGCACATAGCTTCGGAGAGCCGCGTGTCTGCGTCTTCTGCGTGTCTTGCCGCTCAACACTCAGCAAAAAGCTTTTCCACCATATCTTGCAGAGAGAAACTCTACCAGGAAAGAAAACATCCAAAATCTTGTTCTAAAGCTTGCACGGAGATCTGCAAAGAGTTTGGCAAGAATGAAAGGTAGTTGTCCAAAACTCGTTCTTTTCCAATATAATAACCATGGAAAAGGCAGGAGAGTAGTAAAGTACTGTTTTCTCTAAGTCTGAAGGCTGCCCACATTGTGCCTGCATGGTGCGGCTTGCATCTTCGCCTTTGGGAAGCTGCCGCTCGCCGATTCTCCCGGAGGCGAAGAAGCGGCTTCTTCGCACACAGAGCATTGGGCCGGTCGCGGTGAGCACCTAAGAGCGGCTTCTGCCGAAAGAAGCCGTGGACCGGCACTTAGCTTTGGAGAGCTGCGTGTCTGCGTCTTCTGCGTGTCTTGCCGCTCTACACTCAGCAAAAAGCTTTTCCACCATATCTTGCAAAGAGAAACTCTGCCAGGAAAGAAAACATCCAAAATCTTGTTCTAAAGCTTGCACGGAGGTCTGCAAAGAGTTTGGCAAGAATGAAAGGTAGTTGTCCAAAACACGTTCTTTTCCAATATAATAACCATGGAAAAGGCAGGAGAGAGGTAAAGTACTGTTTTCTCTAAGTCTGAATGCAGCCCACACTGTGCCTGCATGGTGCGGCTTGCATCTTCGCCTTTGGGAAGCTGCCGCTCGCCGATTCTCCTGGAGGCGAAGAAGCGGCTTCTTCGCACACAACATTGTGGCGAGCCCAGGGAGCTCCTGAGAGCGGTTTGTGCCGAAAGAAGCCCGGGACCGGCACTTAGCTTCGGAGAGCTGCGTATCTGCGTCTTCTGCGTGTCTTGCCGCTCAACACTCAGCAAAAAGCTTTTCCACCATATCTTGCAAAGAGAAACTCTGCCAGGAAAGAAAACATCCAAAATCTTGTTCTAAAGCTTGCACGGAGGTCTGCAAAGACTTTTGCAAGAATGAAAGGTAGTTGTCCAAAACTCGTTCTTTTCCAATATAATAACAATGGAAAAGGCAGGAGAGTGGTAAAGTACTGTTTTCTCTAAGTCTGAAGGCTGCCCACATTGTGCCTGCATGGTGCGGCTTGCATCTTCGCCTTTGGGAAGCTGCCGCTCGCCGATTCTCCGGGAGGCGAAGAAGCGGCTTCTTCGCACACAGAGCATTGGGCCGGTCGCGGTGAGCACCTAAGAGCGGCTTCTGCCGAAAGAAGCCGTGGACCGGCACATAGCTTCGGAGAGCCGCGTGTCTGCGTCTTCTGCGTGTCTTGCCGCTCAACACTCAGCAAAAAGCTTTTCCACCATATCTTGCAGAGAGAAACTCTACCAGGAAAGAAAACATCCAAAATCTTGTTCTAAAGCTTGCACGGAGATCTGCAAAGAGTTTGGCAAGAATGAAAGGTAGTTGTCCAAAACTCGTTCTTTTCCAATATAATAACCATGGAAAAGGCAGGAGAGTGGTAAAGTACTGTTTTCTCTAAGTCTGAAGGCTGCCCACACTGTGCCTGCATGCTGCGGCTTGCATCTTCGCCTTTGGGAAGCTGCCGCTCGCCGATTCTCCGGGAGGCGAAGAAGCGGCTTCTTCGCACACAGAGCATTGGGCCGGTCGCAGTGAGCACCTAAGAGTGGCTTCTGCCGAAACAAGCCGTGGACCGGCACTTAGCTTTGGAGAGCTGCGTGTCTGCGTCTTCTGCGTGTCTTGCCGCTCAACACTCAGCAAAAAGCTTTTCCACCATATCTTGCAAAGAGAAACTCTACCAGGAAAGAAAACATCCAAAATCTTGTTCTAAAGCTTGCACGGAGGTCTGCAAAGAGTTTGGCAAGAATGAAAGGTAGTTGTCCAAAACTCGTTCTTTTCCAATATAATAGCCATGGAAAAGGCAGGGGAGTGGTAGAGTACTGTTTTCTCTAAGTCTGAAGGCTGCCCACACTGTGCCTGCATGGTGCGGCTTGCATCTTTGCCTTTGGGAAGTTGCCGCTCGCCGATTCTCCCGGAGGCGAAGAAGCGGCTTCTTCGCACACAGAGCATTGGGCCGGTCGCGGTGAGCACCTAAGAGCGGCTTCTGCCGAAAGAAGCCGTGGACCGGCACTTAGCTTCGGAGAGCTGCGTATCTGCGTTTTCTGCGTGTCTTGCCGCTCAACACTCAGCAAAAAGCTTTTCCAGCATATCTTGCAAAGAGAAACTCTGCCAGGAAAGAAAACATCCAAAATCTTGTTCTAAAGCTTGCACGGAGGTCTGCAAAGACTTTTGCAAGAATGAAAGGTTGTTGTCCAAAACTCGTTCTTTTCCAATATAATAACCATGGAAAAGGCAGGAGAGTGGTAAAGTACTGTTTTCTCTAAGTCTGAAGGCTGCCCACACTGTGCCTGCATGGTGCGGCTTGCATCTTCGCCTTTGGGAAGCTGCCGCTCGCCGATTCTCCGGGAGGCGAAGAAGCGGCTTCTTCGCACACAGAGCATTGGGCCGGTCGCAGTGAGCACCTAAGAGTGGCTTCTGCCGAAACAAGCCGTGGACCGGCACTTAGCTTTGGAGAGCTGCGTGTCTGCGTCTTCTGCGTGTCTTGCCGCTCAACACTCAGCAAAAAGCTTTTCCACCATATCTTCCAAAGAGAAACTCTACCAGGAAAGAAAACATCCAAAATCTTGTTCTAAAGCTTGCACGGAGGTCTGCAAAGAGTTTGGCAAGAATGAAAGGTAGTTGTCCAAAACTCGTTCTTTTCCAATATAATAGCCATGGAAAAGGCAGGGGAGTGGTAGAGTACTGTTTTCTCTAAGTCTGAAGGCTGCCCACACTGTGCCTGCATGGTGCGGCTTGCATCTTTGCCTTTGGGAAGTTGCCGCTCGCCGATTCTCCCGGAGGCGAAGAAGCCGCTTCTTCGCACACAGAGCATTGGGCCGGTCGCGGTGAGCACCTAAGAGCGGCTTCTGCCGAAAGAAGCCGTGGACCGGCACTTAGCTTCGGAGAGCTGCGTATCTGCGTTTTCTGCGTGTCTTGCCGCTCAACACTCAGCAAAAAGCTTTTCCACCATATCTTGCAAAGAGAAACTCTGCCAGGAAAGAAAACATCCAAAATCTTGTTCTAAAGCTTGCACGGGGGTCTGCAAAGACTTTTGCAAGAATGAAAAGTTGTTGTCCAAAACTCGTTCTTTTCCAATATAATAACCATGGAAAAGGCAGGAGAGTGGTAAAGTACTGTTTTCTCTAAGTCTGAAGGCTGCCCACACTGTGCCTGCATGCTGCGGCTTGCATCTTCGCCTTTGGGAAGCTGCCGCTCGCCGATTCTCCGGGAGGCGAAGAAGCGGCTTCTTCGCACACAGAGCATTGGGCCGGTCGCAGTGAGCACCTAAGAGCGGCTTCTGCCGAAAGAAGCCGTGGACCGGCACTTAGCTTTGGAGAGCTGCGTGTCTGCGTCTTCTGCGTGTCTTGCCGCTCTACACTCAGCAAAAAGCTTTTCCACCATATCTTGCAAAGAGAAACTCTGCCAGGAAAGAAAACATCCAAAATCTTGTTCTAAAGCTTGCACGGAGGTCTGCAAAGAGTTTGGCAAGAATGAAAGGTAGTTGTCCAAAACACGTTCTTTTCCAATATAATAACCATGGAAAAGGCAGGAGAGAGGTAAAGTACTGTTTTCTCTAAGTCTGAATGCAGCCCACACTGTGCCTGCATGGTGCGGCTTGCATCTTCGCCTTTGGGAAGCTGCCGCTCGCCGATTCTCCCAGAGGCGAAGAAGCGGCTTCTTCGCACACAACATTGTGGCGAGCCCAGGGAGCTCCTGAGAGCGGTTTGTGCCGAAAGAAGCCCGGGACCGGCACTTAGCTTCGGAGAGCTGCGTATCTGCGTCTTCTGCGTGTCTTGCCGCTCAACACTCAGCAAAAAGCTTTTCCACCATATCTTGCAAAGAGAAACTCTGCCAGGAAAGAAAACTTCCAAAATCTTGTTCTAAAGCTTGCACGGGGGTCTGCAAAGAGTTTGGCAAGAATGAAAGGTAGTTGTCCAAAACTCGTTCTTTTCCAATATAATAACCATGGAAAAGGCAGGAGAGTGGTAAAGTACTGTTTTCTCTAAGTCTGAAGGCTGCCCACACTGTGCCTGCATGGTGCGGCTTGCATCTTCGCCTTTGGGAAGCTGCCACTCGCCGATTCTCCCGGAGGCGAAGAAGCGGCTTCTTCGCACACAGAGCATTGGGCCGGTCGCGGTGAGCACCTAAGAGCGGCTTCTGCCGAAAGAAGCCGTGGACCGGCACATAGCTTCGGAGAGCCGCGTGTCTGCATCTTCTGCGTGTCTTGCCGCTCAACACTCAGCAAAAAGCTTTTCCACCATATCTTGCAGAGAGAAACTCTACCAGGAAAGAAAACATCCAAAATCTTGTTCTAAAGCTTGCACGGAGGTCTGCAAAGAGTTTGGCAAGAATGAAAGGTAGTTGTCCAAAACTCGTTCTTTTCCAATATAATAGCCATGGAAAAGGCAGGAGAGTGGTAAAGGACTGTTTTCTCTAAGTCTGAAGGCTGCCCACACTGTGCCTGCATGCTGCGGCTTGCATCTTCGCCTTTGGGAAGCTGCCGCTCGCCGATTCTCCCGGAGGCGAAGAAGCGGCTTCTTCGCACACAGAGCATTGTGCCGGTCGCGGTGAGCACCTAAGAGCGGCTTCGGCCGAAAGAAGCCGTTGACCGGCACATAGCTTCGGAGAGCTGCGTGTCTGCGTCTTCTGCGTGTCTTGCCGCTCAACACTCAGCAAAAAGCTTTTCCACCATATCTTGCAAAGAGAAACTCTACCAGGAAAGAAAACATCCAAAATCTTGTTCTAAAGCTTGCACGGAGGTCTGCAAAGAGTTTGGCAAGAATGAAAGGTAGTTGTCCAAAACTCGTTCTTTTCCAATATAATAACCATGGAAAAGGCAGGAGAGTGGTAAAGTACTGTTTTCTCTAAGTCTGAAGGCTGCCCACACTGTGCCTGCATGCTGCGGCTTGCACCTTCGCCTTTGGGAAGCTGCCGCTCGCCGATTCTCCGGGAGGCGAAGAAGCGGCTTCTTCGCACACAGAGCATTGGGCCGGTCGCAGTGAGCACCTAAGAGTGGCTTCTGCCGAAACAAGCCGTGGACCGGCACTTAGCTTTGGAGAGCTGCGTGTCTGCGTCTTCTGCGTGTCTTGCCGCTCTACACTCAGCAAAAAGCTTTTCCACCATATCTTGCAAAGAGAAACTCTGCCAGGAAAGAAAACATCCAAAATCTTGTTCTAAAGCTTGCACGGAGGTCTGCAAAGAGTTTGGCAAGAATGAAAGGTAGTTGTCCAAAACTCGTTCTTTTCCAATATAATAACCATGGAAAAGGCAGGAGAGAGGTAAAGTACTGTTTTCTCTAAGTCTGAATGCAGCCCACACTGTGCCTGCATGGTGCGGCTTGCATCTTCGCCTTTGGGAAGCTGCCGCTCGCCGATTCTCCCAGAGGCGAAGAAGCGGCTTCTTCGCACACAGAGCATTGGGCCGGTCGCGGTGAGCACCTAAGAGCGGCTTCTGCCGAAAGAAGCCGTGGACCAGCACATAGCTTTGGAGAGCTGCGTGTCTGCGTCTTCTGCGTGTCTTGCCGCTCAACACTCAGCAAAAAGCTTTTCCACCATATCTTGCAAAGAGAAACTCTACCAGGAAAGAAAACATCCAAAATCTTGTTCTAAAGCTTGCACGGAGGTCTGCAAAGAGTTTGGCAAGAATGCAAGGTAGTTGTCCAAAACTCGTTCTTTTCCAATATAATAACAATGGAAAAGGCAGGAGAGTGGTAAAGTACTGTTTTCTCTAAGTCTGAAGGCTGCCCACACTGTGCCTGCATGCTGCGGCTTGCATCTTCGCCTTTGGGAAGCTGCCGCTCGCCGATTCTCCCGGAGGCGAAGAAGCGGCTTCTTCGCACACAGAGCATAGGGCCGGTCGCGGTTTGCACCTAAGAGCGGCTTCTGCCGAAAGAAGCCGTGGACCGGCACTTAGCTTCGGAGAGCTGCGTATCTGCGTCTTCTGCGTGTCTTGCCGCTCTACACTCAGCAAAAAGCTTGTCCAGCATATCTTGCAAAGAGAAACTCTGCCAGGAAAGAAAACATCCAAAATCTTGTTCTAAAGCTTGCACGGAGGTCTGCAAAGAGTTTGGCAAGAATGAAAGTTGTTGTCCAAAACTCGTTCTTTTCCAATATAATAACAATGGAAAAGGCAGGAGAGTGGTAAAGTACTGTTTTCTCTAAGTCTGAAGGCTGCCCACACTGTGCCTGCATGGTGCGGCTTGCATCTTCGCCTTTGGGAAGCTGCCGCTCGCCGATTCTCCCAGAGGCGAAGAAGCGGCTTCTTCGCACACAGAGCATTGGGCCGGTCGCGGTGATCACCTAAGAGCGGCTTCTGCCGAAAGAAGCCGTGGACCGGCACATAGCTTCGGAGAGCCGCGTGTCTTCGTCTTCTGCGTGTCTTGCCGCTCAACACTCAGCAAAATCTTTTCCACCATATCTTGCAGAGAGAAACTCTACCAGGAAAGAAAACATCCAAAATCTTCCTCTAAAGCCTGCACGGAGATCTGCAAAGAGTTTGGCAAGAATGAAAGGTAGTTGTCCAAAACTCGTTCTTTTCCAATATAATAACCATGGAAAAGGCAGGAGAGTGGTAAAGTACTGTTTTCTCTAAGTCTGAAGGCTGCCCACACTGTGCCTGCATGCTGCGGCTTGCATCTTCGCCTTTGGGAAGCTGCCGCTCGCCGATTCTCCGGGAGGCGAAGAAGCGGCTTCTTCGCACACAGAGCATTGGGCCGGTCGCAGTGAGCACCTAAGAGTGGCTTCTGCCGAAACAAGCCGTGGACCGGCACTTAGCTTTGGAGAGCTGCGTGTCTGCGTCTTCTGCGTGTCTTGCCGCTCTACACTCAGCAAAAAGCTTTTCCACCATATCTTCCAAAGAGAAACTCTACCAGGAAAGAAAACATCCAAAATCTTGTTCTAAAGCTTGCACGGAGGTCTGCAAAGAGTTTGGCAAGAATGAAAGGTAGTTGTCCAAAACTCGTTCTTTTCCAATATAATAACCATGGAAAAGGCAGGAGAGTGGTAAAGTACTGTTTTCTCTAAGTCTGAAGGCTGCCCACACTGTGCCTGCATGCTGCGGCTTGCACCTTCGCCTTTGGGAAGCTGCCGCTCGCCGATTCTCCGGGAGGCGAAGAAGCGGCTTCTTCGCACACAGAGCATTGGGCCGGTCGCAGTGAGCACCTAAGAGTGGCTTCTGCCGAAACAAGCCGTGGACCGGCACTTAGCTTTGGAGAGCTGCGTGTCTGCGTCTTCTGCGTGTCTTGCCGCTCTACACTCAGCAAAAAGCTTTTCCACCATATCTTGCAAAGAGAAACTCTGCCAGGAAAGAAAACATCCAAAATCTTGTTCTAAAGCTTGCACGGAGGTCTGCAAAGAGTTTGGCAAGAATGAAAGGTAGTTGTCCAAAACTCGTTCTTTTCCAATATAATAACCATGGAAAAGGCAGGAGAGAGGTAAAGTACTGTTTTCTCTAAGTCTGAATGCAGCCCACACTGTGCCTGCATGGTGCGGCTTGCATCTTCGCCTTTGGGAAGCTGCCGCTCGCCGATTCTCCCGGAGGCGAAGAAGCGGCTTCTTCGCACACAGAGCATTGGGCCGGTCGCGGTGAGCACCTAAGAGCGGCTTCTGCCGAAAGAAGCCGTGGACCAGCACATAGCTTTGGAGAGCTGCGTGTCTGCGTCTTCTGCGTGTCTTGCCGCTCAACACTCAGCAAAAAGCTTTTCCACCATATCTTGCAAAGAGAAACTCTACCAGGAAAGAAAACATCCAAAATCTTGTTCTAAAGCTTGCACGGAGGTCTGCAAAGAGTTTGGCAAGAATGAAAGGTAGTTGTCCAAAACTCGTTCTTTTCCAATATAATAGCCATGGAAAAGGCAGGAGAGTGGTAAAGTACTGTTTTCTCTAAGTCTGAAGGCTGCCCACACTGTGCCTGCATGGTGCGGCTTGCATCTTCGCCTTTGGGAAGCTGCCGCTCGCCGATTCTCCCGGAGGCAAAGAAGCGGCTTCTTCGCACACAGAGCATTGTGCCGGTCGCGGTGAGCACCTAAGAGCGGCTTCGGCCGAAAGAAGCCGTGGACCGGCACATAGCTTCGGAGAGCTGCGTGTCTGCGTCTTCTGCGTGTCTTGCCGCTCAACACTCAGCAAAAAGCTTTTCCACCATATCTTGCAAAGAGAAACTCTGCCAGGAAAGAAAACATCCAAAATCTTGTTCTAAAGCTTGCACGGAGGTCTGCAAAGAGTTTGGCAAGAATGAAAGGTAGTTGTCCAAAACTCTTTCTTTTCCAATATCATAACCATGGAAAAGGCAGGAGAGTGGTAAAGTACTGTTTTCTCTAAGTCTGAAGGCTGCCCACACTGTGCCTGCATGGTGCGGCTTGCATCTTCGCCTTTGGGAAGCTGCCGCTCGCCGATTCTCCCAGAGGCGAAGAAGCTGCTTCTTCGCACACAGAGCATTGGGCCGGTCGCGGTGACAATCTAAGAGCGGCTTCTGCCGAAAGAAGCCGTGGACCGGCACATAGCTTCGGAGAGCTGCGTATCTGCGTCTTCTGCGTGTCTTGCCGCTCAACACTCAGCAAAAAGCTTTTCCACCATATCTTGCAGAGAGAAGCTCTACCAGGAAAGAAAACATCCAAAATCTTGTTCTAAAGCTTGCACGGAGGTCTGCAAAGAGTTTGGCAAGAATGAAAGGTAGTTGTCCAAAACACGTTCTTTTCCAATATAATAACCATGGAAAAGGCAGGAGAGAGGTAAAGTACTGTTTTCTCTAAGTCTGAATGCAGCCCACACTGTGCCTGCATGGTGCGGCTTGCATCTTCGCCTTTGGGAAGCTGCCGCTCACCGATTCTCCCAGAGGCGAAGAAGCGGCTTCTTCGCACACAACATTGTGGCGAGCCCAGGGAGCTCCTGAGAGCGGTTTGTGCCGAAAGAAGCCCGGGATCGGCACTTAGCTTCGGAGAGCTGCGTATCTGCGTCTTCTGCGTGTCTTGCCGCTCAACACTCAGCAAAAAGCTTGTCCACCATATCTTGCAAAGAGAAACTCTGCCAGGAAAGAAAACATCCAAAATCTTGTTCTAAAGCTTGCACGGAGGTCTGCAAAGAGTTTGGCAAGAATGAAAGGTAGTTGTCCAAAACTCGTTCTTTTCCAATAGAATAACCATGGAAAAGGCAGGAGAGTGGTAAAGTACTGTTTTCTCTAAGTCTGAAGGCTGCCCACACTGTGCCTGCGTGCTGTGGCTTGCATCTTCGCCTTTGGGAAGCTGCCGCTCGCCGATTCTCCGGGAGGCGAAGAAGCGGCTTCTTCGCACACAGAGCATTGGGCCGGTCGCGGTGACAATCTAAGAGCGGCTTTTGCCGAAAGAAGCCGTGGACCGGCACTTAGCTTCGGAGAGCTGCGTATCTGCGTCTTCTGCGTGTCTTGCCGCTCAACACTCAGCAAAAAGCTTTTCCACCATATCTTGGAAAGAGAAACTCTGCCAGGAAAGAAAACATCCAAAATCTTGTTCTAAAGCTTGCACGGGGGTCTGCAAAGAGTTTGGCAAGAATGAAAGGTAGTTGTCCAAAACTCGTTCTTTTCCAATATAATAACCATGGAAAAGGCAGGAGAGTGGTAAAGTACTGTTTTCTCTAAGTCTGAAGGCTGCCCACACTGTGCCTGCATGCTGCGGCTTGCATCTTCGCCTTTGGGAAGCTGCCGCTCGCCGATTCTCCCGGAGGCGAAGAAGCGGCTTCTTCGCACACAGAGCATTGGGCCGGTCGCGGTGAGCACCTAAGAGCGGCTTCTGCCGAAAGAAGCCGTGGACCGGCACATAGCTTCGGAGAGCCGCGTGTCTGCATCTTCTGCGTGTCTTGCCGCTCAACACTCAGCAAAAAGCTTTTCCACCATATCTTGCAGAGAGAAGCTCTACCAGGAAAGAAAACATCCAAAATCTTGTTCTAAAGCTTGCACGGAGGTCTGCAAAGAGTTTGGCAAGAATGAAAGGTAGTTGTCCAAAACTCGTTCTTTTCCAATATAATAACCATGGAAAAGGCAGGAGAGAGGTAAAGTACTGTTTTCTCTAAGTCTGAATGCAGCCCACACTGTGCCTGCATGGTGCGGCTTGCATCTTCGCCTTTGGGAAGCTGCCGCTCGCCGATTCTCCCGGAGGCGAAGAAGCGGCTTCTTCGCACACAGAGCATTGGGCCGGTCGCGGTGAGCACCTAAGAGCGGCTTCTGCCGAAAGAAGCCGTGGACCAGCACATAGCTTTGGAGAGCTGCGTGTCTGCGTCTTCTGCGTGTCTTGCCGCTCAACACTCAGCAAAAAGCTTTTCCACCATATCTTGCAAAGAGAAACTCTACCAGGAAAGAAAACATCCAAAATCTTGTTCTAAAGCTTGCACGGAGGTCTGCAAAGAGTTTGGCAAGAATGCAAGGTAGTTGTCCAAAACTCGTTCTTTTCCAATATAATAACAATGGAAAAGGCAGGAGAGTGGTAAAGTACTGTTTTCTCTAAGTCTGAAGGCTGCCCACACTGTGCCTGCATGCTGCGGCTTGCATCTTCGCCTTTGGGAAGCTGCCGCTCGCCGATTCTCCGGGAGGCGAAGAAGCGGCTTCTTCGCACACAGAGCATAGGGCCGGTCGCGGTTTGCACCTAAGAGCGGCTTCTGCCGAAAGAAGCCGTGGACCGGCACTTAGCTTCGGAGAGCTGCGTATCTGCGTCTTCTGCGTGTCTTGCCGCTCTACACTCAGCAAAAAGCTTGTCCAGCATATCTTGCAAAGAGAAACTCTGCCAGGAAAGAAAACATCCAAAATCTTGTTCTAAAGCTTGCACGGAGGTCTGCAAAGAGTTTGGCAAGAATGAAAGTTGTTGTCCAAAACTCGTTCTTTTCCAATATAATAACAATGGAAAAGGCAGGAGAGTGGTAAAGTACTGTTTTCTCTAAGTCTGAAGGCTGCCCACACTGTGCCTGCATGGTGCGGCTTGCATCTTCGCCTTTGGGAAGCTGCCGCTCGCCGATTCTCCCGGAGGCGAAGAAGCGGCTTCTTCGCACACAGAGCATTGGGCCGGTCGCGGTGATCACCTAAGAGCGGCTTCTGCCGAAAGAAGCCGTGGACCGGCACATAGCTTCGGAGAGCCGCGTGTCTGCGTCTTCTGCGTGTCTTGCCGCTCAACACTCAGCAAAAAGCTTTTCCACCATATCTTGCAGAGAGAAACTCTACCAGGAAAGAAAACATCCAAAATCTTGCTCTAAAGCCTGCACGGAGATCTGCAAAGAGTTTGGCAAGAATGAAAGGTAGTTGTCCAAAACTCGTTCTTTTCCAATATAATAACCATGGAAAAGGCAGGAGAGTGGTAAAGTACTGTTTTCTCTAAGTCTGAAGGCTGCCCACACTGTGCCTGCATGGTGCGGCTTGCATCTTCGCCTTTGGGAAGCTGCCGCTCGCCGATTCTCCGGGAGGCGAAGAAGCGGCTTCTTCGCACACAGAGCATTGGGCCGGTCGCAGTGAGCACCTAAGAGTGGCTTCTGCCGAAACAAGCCGTGGACCGGCACTTAGCTTTGGAGAGCTGCGTGTCTGCGTCTTCTGCGTGTCTTGCCGCTCTACACTCAGCAAAAAGCTTTTCCACCATATCTTCCAAAGAGAAACTCTACCAGGAAAGAAAACATCCAAAATCTTGTTCTAAAGCTTGCACGGAGGTCTGCAAAGAGTTTGGCAAGAATGAAAAGTTGTTGTCCAAAACTCGTTCTTTTCCAATATAATAACAATGGAAAAGGCAGGAGAGTGGTAAAGTACTGTTTTCTCTAAGTCTGAAGGCTGCCCACACTGTGCCTGCATGGTGCGGCTTGCATCTTCGCCTTTGGGAAGCTGCCGCTCGCCGATCCTCCGGGAGGCGAAGAAGCGGCTTCTTCGCACACAGAGCATTGGGCCGGTCGCAGTGAGCACCTAAGAGCGGCTTCTGCCGAAAGAAGCCGTGGACCGGCACTTAGCTTTGGAGAGCTGCGTGTCTGCGTCTTCTGCGTGTCTTGCCGCTCTACACTCAGCAAAAAGCTTTTCCACCATATCTTGCAAAGAGAAACTCTGCCAGGAAAGAAAACATCCAAAATCTTGTTCTAAAGCTTGCACGGAGGTCTGCAAAGAGTTTGGCAAGAATGAAAGGTAGTTGTCCAAAACACGTTCTTTTCCAATATAATAACCATGGAAAAGGCAGGAGAGAGGTAAAGTACTGTTTTCTCTAAGTCTGAATGCAGCCCACACTGTGCCTGCA
The DNA here is from genome assembly GCF_037042795.1 of Molothrus aeneus. Taxonomy (NCBI): domain Eukaryota; kingdom Metazoa; phylum Chordata; class Aves; order Passeriformes; family Icteridae; genus Molothrus; species Molothrus aeneus. The sequence goes on from NW_027099225.1 coordinate 251,614, forward strand.
TGGTGCGGCTTGCATCTTCGCCTTTGGGAAGCTGCCGCTCGCCGATTCTCCCAGAGGCGAAGAAGCGGCTTCTTCGCCCACAACATTGTGGCGAGCCCAGGGAGCTCCTGAGAGCGGCTTTTGCCGAAAGAAGCCGTGGACCGGCACTTAGCTTCGGAGAGCTGCATATCTGCGTCTTCTGCGTGTCTTGCCGCTCAACACTCAGCAAAAAGCTTTTCCACCATATCTTGGAAAGAGAAACTCTACCAGGAAAGAAAACATCCAAAATCTTGTTCTAAAGCTTGCACGGAGGTCTGCAAAGAGTTTGGCAAGAATGAAAGGTAGTTGTCCAAAACTCGTTCTTTTCCAATATAATAGCCATGGAAAAGGCAGGAGAGTGGTAAAGTACTGTTTTCTCTAAGTCTGAAGGCTGCCCACACTGTGCCTGCATGGTGCGGCTTGCATCTTCGCCTTTGGGAAGCTGCCGCTCGCCGATTCTCCCGGAGGCAAAGAAGCGGCTTCTTCGCACACAGAGCATTGTGCCGGTCGCGGTGAGCACCTAAGAGCGGCTTCGGCCGAAAGAAGCCGTGGACCGGCACATAGCTTCGGAGAGCTGCGTGTCTGCGTCTTCTGCGTGTCTTGCCGCTCAACACTCAGCAAAAAGCTTTTCCACCATATCTTGCAAAGAGAAACTCTGCCAGGAAAGAAAACATCCAAAATCTTGTTCTAAAGCTTGCACGGAGGTCTGCAAAGAGTTTGGCAAGAATGAAAGGTAGTTGTCCAAAACTCGTTCTTTTCCAATATCATAACCATGGAAAAGGCAGGAGAGTGGTAAAGTACTGTTTTCTCTAAGTCTGAAGGCTGCCCACACTGTGCCTGCATGGTGCGGCTTGCATCTTCGCCTTTGGGAAGCTGCCGCTCGCCGATTCTCCCAGAGGCGAAGAAGCTGCTTCTTCGCACACAGAGCATTGGGCCGGTCGCGGTGACAATCTAAGAGCGGCTTCTGCCGAAAGAAGCCGTGGACCGGCACATAGCTTCGGAGAGCTGCGTATCTGCGTCTTCTGCGTGTCTTGCCGCTCAACACTCAGCAAAAAGCTTTTCCACCATATCTTGCAGAGAGAAGCTCTACCAGGAAAGAAAACATCCAAAATCTTGTTCTAAAGCTTGCACGGAGGTCTGCAAAGAGTTTGGCAAGAATGAAAGGTAGTTGTCCAAAACACGTTCTTTTCCAATATAATAACCATGGAAAAGGCAGGAGAGAGGTAAAGTACTGTTTTCTCTAAGTCTGAATGCAGCCCACACTGTGCCTGCATGGTGCGGCTTGCATCTTCGCCTTTGGGAAGCTGCCGCTCACCGATTCTCCCAGAGGCGAAGAAGCGGCTTCTTCGCACACAACATTGTGGCGAGCCCAGGGAGCTCCTGAGAGCGGTTTGTGCCGAAAGAAGCCCGGGATCGGCACTTAGCTTCGGAGAGCTGCGTATCTGCGTCTTCTGCGTGTCTTGCCGCTCAACACTCAGCAAAAAGCTTGTCCACCATATCTTGCAAGGAGAAACTCTGCCAGGAAAGAAAACATCCAAAATCTTGTTCTAAAGCTTGCACGGAGGTCTGCAAAGAGTTTGGCAAGAATGAAAGGTAGTTGTCCAAAACTCGTTCTTTTCCAATAGAATAACCATGGAAAAGGCAGGAGAGTGGTAAAGTACTGTTTTCTCTAAGTCTGAAGGCTGCCCACACTGTGCCTGCGTGCTGTGGCTTGCATCTTCGCCTTTGGGAAGCTGCCGCTCGCCGATTCTCCGGGAGGCGAAGAAGCGGCTTCTTCGCACACAGAGCATTGGGCCGGTCGCGGTGACAATCTAAGAGCGGCTTTTGCCGAAAGAAGCCGTGGACCGGCACTTAGCTTCGGAGAGCTGCGTATCTGCGTCTTCTGCGTGTCTTGCCGCTCAACACTCAGCAAAAAGCTTTTCCACCATATCTTGGAAAGAGAAACTCTGCCAGGAAAGAAAACATCCAAAATCTTGTTCTAAAGCTTGCACGGGGGTCTGCAAAGAGTTTGGCAAGAATGAAAGGTAGTTGTCCAAAACTCGTTCTTTTCCAATATAATAACCATGGAAAAGGCAGGAGAGTGGTAAAGTACTGTTTTCTCTAAGTCTGAAGGCTGCCCACACTGTGCCTGCATGCTGCGGCTTGCATCTTCGCCTTTGGGAAGCTGCCGCTCGCCGATTCTCCCGGAGGCGAAGAAGCGGCTTCTTCGCACACAGAGCATTGGGCCGGTCGCGGTGAGCACCTAAGAGCGGCTTCTGCCGAAAGAAGCCGTGGACCGGCACATAGCTTCGGAGAGCCGCGTGTCTGCATCTTCTGCGTGTCTTGCCGCTCAACACTCAGCAAAAAGCTTTTCCACCATATCTTGCAGAGAGAAGCTCTACCAGGAAAGAAAACATCCAAAATCTTGTTCTAAAGCTTGCACGGAGGTCTGCAAAGAGTTTGGCAAGAATGAAAGGTAGTTGTCCAAAACTCGTTCTTTTCCAATATAATAGCCATGGAAAAGGCAGGAGAGTGGTAAAGTACTGTTTTCTCTAAGTCTGAAGGCTGCCCACACTGTGCCTGCATGGTGCGGCTTGCATCTTCGCCTTTGGGAAGCTGCCGCTCGCCGATTCTCCCGGAGGCGAAGAAGCGGCTTCTTCGCACACAGAGCATTGTGCCGGTCGCGGTGAGCACCTAAGAGCGGCTTCGGCCGAAAGAAGCCGTGGACCGGCACATAGCTTCGGAGAGCTGCGTGTCTGCGTCTTCTGCGTGTCTTGCCGCTCAACACTCAGCAAAAAGCTTTTCCACCATATCTTGCAAAGAGAAACTCTACCAGGAAAGAAAACATCCAAAATCTTGTTCTAAAGCTTGCACGGAGGTCTGCAAAGAGTTTGGCAAGAATGAAAGGTAGTTGTCCAAAACTCGTTCTTTTCCAATATAATAACCATGGAAAAGGCAGGAGAGTGGTAAAGTACTGTTTTCTCTAAGTCTGAAGGCTGCCCACACTGTGCCTGCATGCTGCGGCTTGCACCTTCGCCTTTGGGAAGCTGCCGCTCGCCGATTCTCCGGGAGGCGAAGAAGCGGCTTCTTCGCACACAGAGCATTGGGCCGGTCGCAGTGAGCACCTAAGAGTGGCTTCTGCCGAAACAAGCCGTGGACCGGCACTTAGCTTTGGAGAGCTGCGTGTCTGCGTCTTCTGCGTGTCTTGCCGCTCTACACTCAGCAAAAAGCTTTTCCACCATATCTTGCAAAGAGAAACTCTGCCAGGAAAGAAAACATCCAAAATCTTGTTCTAAAGCTTGCACGGAGGTCTGCAAAGAGTTTGGCAAGAATGAAAGGTAGTTGTCCAAAACTCGTTCTTTTCCAATATAATAACCATGGAAAAGGCAGGAGAGAGGTAAAGTACTGTTTTCTCTAAGTCTGAATGCAGCCCACACTGTGCCTGCATGGTGCGGCTTGCATCTTCGCCTTTGGGAAGCTGCCGCTCGCCGATTCTCCCGGAGGCGAAGAAGCGGCTTCTTCGCACACAGAGCATTGGGCCGGTCGCGGTGAGCACCTAAGGGCGGCTTCTGCCGAAAGAAGCCATGGACCGGCACATAGCTTTGGAGAGCTGCGTGTCTGCGTCTTCTGCGTGTCTTGCCGCTCAACACTCAGCAAAAAGCTTTTCCACCATATCTTGCAAAGAGAAACTCTACCAGGAAAGAAAACATCCAAAATCTTGTTCTAAAGCTTGCACGGAGGTCTGCAAAGAGTTTGGCAAGAATGAAAGGTAGTTGTCCAAAACTCGTTCTTTTCCAATATAATAACAATGGAAAAGGCAGGAGAGTGGTAAAGTACTGTTTTCTCTAAGTCTGAAGGCTGCCCACACTGTGCCTGCATGGTGCGGCTTGCATCTTCGCCTTTGGGAAGCTGCCGCTCGCCGATTCTCCCGGAGGCGAAGAAGCGGCTTCTTCGCACACAGAGCATTGTGCCGGTCGCGGTGAGCACCTATGAGCGGCTTCTGCCGAAAGAAGCCGTGGACCGGCACTTAGCTTCGGAGAGCTGCGTATCTGCGTCTTCTGCGTGTCTTGCCGCTCAACACTCAGCAAAAAGCTTTTCCAGCATATCTTGCAAAGAGAAACTCTGCCAGGATAGAAAACATCCAAAATCTTGTTCTAAAGCTTGCACGGAGGTCTGCAAAGAGTTTGGCAAGAATGAAAGGTAGTTGTCCAAAACACGTTCTTTTCCAATATAATAACCATGGAAAAGGCAGGAGAGAGGTAAAGTACTGTTTTCTCTAAGTCTGAATGCAGCCCACACTGTGCCTGCATGGTGCGGCTTGCATCTTCGCCTTTGGGAAGCTGCCGCTCGCCGATTCTCCCAGAGGCGAAGAAGCGGCTTCTTCGCACACAACATTGTGGCGAGCCCAGGGAGCTCCTGAGAGCGGTTTGTGCCGAAAGAAGCCCGGGACCGGCACTTAGCTTCGGAGAGCTGCGTATCTGCGTCTTCTGCGTGTCTTGCCGCTCAACACTCAGCAAAAAGCTTTTCCACCATATCTTGCAAAGAGAAACTCTGCCAGGAAAGAAAACATCCAAAATCTTGTTCTAAAGCTTGCACGGAGGTCTGCAAAGAGTTTGGCAAGAATGAAAGGTAGTTGTCCAAAACTCGTTCTTTTCCAATAGAATAACCATGGAAAAGGCAGGAGAGTGGTAAAGTACTGTTTTCTCTATGTCTGAAGGCTGCCCACACTGTGCCTGCATGGTGCGGCTTGCATCTTCGCCTTTGGGGAGCTGCGGCTCGCCGATTCTCCCGGAGGCGAAGAAGCTGCTTCTTCGCACACAACATTAGTGGCGAGCGCATTCAGCTCCTGAGAGTGGTTTGTGCTGAAAGAAGCCCGGGACCGGCACTTAGCTTCGGAGAGCTGCGTATCTGCGTCTTCTGCGTGTCTTGCCGCTCAACACTCAGCAAAAAGCTTTTCCACCATATCTTGCAAAGAGAAACTCTGCCAGGAAAGAAAACATCCAAAATCTTGTTCTAAAGCTTGCACGGGGGTCTGCAAAGAGTTTGGCAAGAATGAAAGGTTGTTGTCCAAAACTCGTTCTTTTCCAATATAATAACCATGGAAAAGGCAGGAGAGTGGTAAAGTACTGTTTTCTCTAAGTCTGAAGGCTGCCCACACTGTGCCTGCATGCTGCGGCTTGCATCTTCGCCTTTGGGAAGCTGCCGCTCGCCGATTCTCCCGGAGGCGAAGAAGCGGCTTCTTCGCACACAGAGCATTGGGCCGGTCGCGGTGAGCACCTAAGAGCGGCTTCTGCCGAAAGAAGCCGTGGACCGGCACTTAGCTTCGGAGAGCTGCGTATCTGCGTCTTCTGCGTGTCTTGCCGCTCAACACTCAGCAAAAAGCTTTTCCACCATATCTTGCAAAGAGAAACTCTACCAGGAAAGAAAACATCCAAAATCTTGTTCTAAAGCTTGCACGGAGGTCTGCAAAGAGTTTGGCAAGAATGAAACGTTGTTGTCCAAAACTCGTTCTTTTCCAATATAATAACCATGGAAAAGGCAGGAGAGAGGTAAAGTACTGTTTTCTCTAAGTCTGAATGCAGCCCACACTGTGCCTGCATGGTGCGGCTTGCATCTTCGCCTTTGGGAAGCTGCCGCTCGCCGATTCTCCCGGAGGCGAAGAAGCGGCTTCTTCGCACACAGAGCATTGGGCCGGTCGCGGTGAGCACCTAAGAGCGGCTTCTGCCGAAAGAAGCCGTGGACCAGCACATAGCTTTGGAGAGCTGCGTGTCTGCGTCTTCTGCGTGTCTTGCCGCTCAACACTCAGCAAAAAGCTTTTCCACCATATCTTGCAAAGAGAAACTCTACCAGGAAAGAAAACATCCAAAATCTTGTTCTAAAGCTTGCACGGGGGTCTGCAAAGAGTTTGGCAAGAATGAAAGGTAGTTGTCCAAAACTCGTTCTTTTCCAATATAATAGCCATGGAAAAGGCTGGAGAGTGGTAAAGTACTGTTTTCTCTAAGTCTGAAGGCTGCCCACACTGTGCCTGCATGGTGCGGCTTGCATCTTCGCCTTTGGGAAGCTGCCGCTCGCCGATTCTCCCGGAGGCGAAGAAGCGGCTTCTTCGCACACAGAGCATTGTGCCGGTCGCGGTGAGCACCTAAGAGCGGCTTCGGCCGAAAGAAGCCGTTGACCGGCACATAGCTTCGGAGAGCTGCGTGTCTGCGTCTTCTGCGTGTCTTGCCGCTCAACACTCAGCAAAAAGCTTTTCCACCATATCTTGCAAAGAGAAACTCTACCAGGAAAGAAAACATCCAAAATCTTGTTCTAAAGCTTGCACGGAGGTCTGCAAAGAGTTTGGCAAGAATGAAAGGTAGTTGTCCAAAACTCGTTCTTTTCCAATAGAATAACCATGGAAAAGGCAGGAGAGTGGTAAAGTACTGTTTTCTCTAAGTCTGAAGGCTGCCCACACTTTGCCTGCATGCTGCGGCTTGCATCTTCGCCTTTGGGAAGCTGCCGCTCGCCGATTCTCCGGGAGGCGAAGAAGCGGCTTCTTCGCACACAGAGCATTGGGCCGGTCGCAGTGAGCACCTAAGAGTGGCTTCTGCCGAAACAAGCCGTGGACCGGCACTTAGCTTTGGAGAGCTGCGTGTCTGCGTCTTCTGCGTGTCTTGCCGCTCTACACTCAGCAAAAAGCTTTTCCACCATATCTTGCAAAGAGAAACTCTGCCAGGAAAGAAAACATCCAAAATCTTGTTCTAAAGCTTGCACGGAGGTCTGCAAAGAGTTTGGCAAGAATGAAAGGTAGTTGTCCAAAACTCGTTCTTTTCCAATATAATAACCATGGAAAAGGCAGGAGAGAGGTAAAGTACTGTTTTCTCTAAGTCTGAATGCAGCCCACACTGTGCCTGCATGGTGCGGCTTGCATCTTCGCCTTTGGGAAGCTGCCGCTCGCCGATTCTCCCAGAGGCGAAGAAGCTGCTTCTTCGCACACAACATTGTGGCGAGCCCAGGGAGCTCCTGAGAGCGGTTTGTGCCGAAAGAAGCCCGGGACCGGCACTTAGCTTCGGAGAGCTGCATATCTGCGTCTTCTGCGTGTCTTGCCGCTCAACACTCAGCAAAAAGCTTTTCCACCATATCTTGCAAAGAGAAACTCTGCCAGGAAAGAAAACATCCAAAATCTTGTTCTAAAGCTTGCACGGAGGTCTGCAAAGAGTTTGGCAAGAATGAAAGGTAGTTGTCCAAAACTCGTTCTTTTCCAATAGAATAACCATGGAAAAGGCAGGAGAGTGGTAAAGTACTGTTTTCTCTATGTCTGAAGGCTGCCCACACTGTGCCTGCATGCTGCGGCTTGCATCTTCGCCTTTGGGAAGCTGCCGCTCGCCGATTCTCCCGGAGGCGAAGAAGCGGCTTCTTCGCACACAGAGCATTGGGCCGGTCGCAGTGAGCACCTAAGAGTGGCTTCTGCCGAAAGAAGCCGTGGACCGGCAGTTAGCTTTGGGAGCTGCGTGTCTGCGTCTTCTGCGTGTCTTGCCGCTCTACACTCAGCAAAAAGCTTTTCCACCATATCTTGCAAAGAGAAACTCTGCCAGGAAAGAAAACATCCAAAATCTTGTTCTAAAGCTTGCACGGGGGTCTGCAAAGAGTTTGGCAAGAATGAAAGGTAGTTGTCCAAAACTCGTTCTTTTCCAATATAATAACCCTGGAAAAGGCAGGAGAGTGGTAAAGTACTGTTTTCTCTAAGTCTGAAGGCTGCCCACACTGTGCCTGCATGGTGCGGCTTGCATCTTCGCCTTTGGGGAGCTGCGGCTCGCCGATTCTCCCGGAGGCGAAGAAGCTGCTTCTTCGCACACAACATTAGTGGCGAGCGCAGGGAGCTCCTGAGAGTGGTTTGTGCTGAAAGAAGCCCGGGACCGGCACTTAGCTTCGGAGAGCTGCGTATCTGCGTCTTCTGCGTGTCTTGCCGCTCAACACTCAGCAAAAAGCTTTTCCACCATATCTTGCAAAGAGAAACTCTGCCAGGAAAGAAAACATCCAAAATCTTGTTCTAAAGCTTGCACGGGGGTCTGCAAAGAGTTTGGCAAGAATGAAAGGTTGTTGTCCAAAACTCGTTCTTTTCCAATAGAATAACCATGGAAAAGGCAGGAGAGTGGTAAAGTACTGTTTTCTCTAAGTCTGAAGGCTGCCCACACTGTGCCTGCATGCTGCGGCTTGCATCTTCGCCTTTGGGAAGCTGCCGCTCGCCGATTCTCCCGGAGGCGAAGAAGCGGCTTCTTCGCACACAGAGCATTGGGCCGGTCGCGGTGACAATCTAAGAGCGGCTTCTGCCGAAAGAAGCCGTGGACCGGCACATAGCTTCGGAGAGCTGCGTATCTGCGTCTTCTGCGTGTCTTGCCGCTCAACACTCAGCAAAAAGCTTTTCCACCATATCTTGCAAAGAGAAACTCTGCCAGGAAAGAAAACATCCAAAATCTTGTTCTAAAGCTTGCACGGGGGTCTGCAAAGAGTTTGGCAAGAATGAAAGGTAGTTGTCCAAAACTCGTTCTTTTCCAATAGAATAACCATGGAAAAGGCAGGAGAGTGGTAAAGTACTGTTTTCTCTAAGTCTGAAGGCTGCCCACACTGTGCCTGCATGGTGCGGCTTGCATCTTCGCCTTTGGGAAGCTGCCGCTCGCCGATTCTCCCGGAGGCGAAGAAGCAGCTTATTCGCACACAGAGCATTGGGCCGGTCGCGGTGACAATCTAAGAGCGGCTTTTGCCGAAAGAAGCCGTGGACCGGCACTTAGCTTCGGAGACCTGCGTATCTGCGTCTTCTGCGTGTCTTGCCGCTCAACACTCAGCAAAAAGCTTTTCCACCATATCTTGCAAAGAGAAACTCTGCCAGGAAAGAAAACATCCAAAATCTTGTTCTAAAGCTTGCATGGAGGTCTGCAAAGATTTTGCAAGAATGAAAGGTAGTTGTCCAAATCTCGTTCTTTTCCAATATAATAACCATGGAAAAGGCAGGAGAGAGGTAAAGTACTGTTTTCTCTAAGTCTGAAGGCTGCCCACACTGTGCCTGCATGGTGCGGCTTGCATCTTCGCCTTTGGGAAGCTGCCGCTCACCGATTCTCCCGGAGGCGCAGAAGCGGCTTCTTCGCACACAGAGCATTGTGGCGAGCGCATGGACCTCCTGAGAGCGGTTTGTGGCGAAAGATGCCCGGGACCGGCACTTAGCTTCGGAGAGCTGCGTATCTGCGTCTTCTGCGTGTCTTGCCGCTCTACACTCAGCAAAAAGCTTTTCCACCATATCTTGCAAAGAGAAACTCTGCCAGGAAAGAAAACATCCAAAATCTTGTTCTAAAGCTTGCACGGAGGTCTGCAAAGAGTTTGGCAAGAATGAAAGGTAGTTGTCCAAAACTCGTTCTTTTCCAATAGAATAACCATGGAAAAGGCAGGAGAGTGGTAAAGTACTGTTTTCTCTATGTCTGAAGGCTGCCCACACTGTGCCTGCATGCTGCGGCTTGCATCTTCGCCTTTGGGAAGCTGCCGCTCGCCGATTCTCCCGGAGGCGAAGAAGCAGCTTATTCGCACACAGAGCATTGGGCCGGTCGCGGTGACAATCTAAGAGCGGCTTTTGCCGAAAGAAGCCGTGGACCGGCACTTAGCTTCGGAGAGCTGCGTATCTGCGTCTTCTGCGTGTCTTGCCGCTCAACACTCAGCAAAAAGCTTTTCCACCATATCTTGCAAAGAGAAACTCTGCCAGGAAAGAAAACATCCAAAATCTTGTTCTAAAGCTTGCATGGAGGTCTGCAAAGATTTTGCAAGAATGAAAGGTAGTTGTCCAAATCTCGTTCTTTTCCAATATAATAACCATGGAAAAGGCAGGAGAGAGGTAAAGTACTGTTTTCTCTAAGTCTGAAGGCTGCCCACACTGTGCCTGCATGGTGCGGCTTGCATCTTCGCCTTTGGGAAGCTGCCGCTCACCGATTCTCCCGGAGGCGCAGAAGCGGCTTCTTCGCACACAGAGCATTGTGGCGAGCGCATGGACCTCCTGAGAGCGGTTTGTGGCGAAAGATGCCCGGGACCGGCACTTAGCTTCGGAGAGCTGCGTATCTGCGTCTTCTGCGTGTCTTGCCGCTCTACACTCAGCAAAAAGCTTTTCCACCATATCTTGCAAAGAGAAACTCTGCCAGGAAAGAAAACATCCAAAATCTTGTTCTAAAGCTTGCACGGGGGTCTGCAAAGAGTTTGGCAAGAATGAAAGGTTGTTGTCCAAAACTCGTTCTTTTCCAATATAATAACCATGGAAAAGGCAGGAGAGTGGTAAAGTACTGTTTTCTCTAAGTCTGAAGGCTGCCCACACTGTGCCTGCATGCTGCGGCTTGCATCTTCGCCTTTGGGAAGCTGCCGCTCGCCGATTCTCCCGGAGGCGAAGAAGCGGCTTCTTCGCACACAGAGCATTGGGCCGGTCGCGGTGAGCACCTAAGAGCGGCTTCTGCCGAAAGAAGCCGTGGACCGGCACTTAGCTTCGGAGAGCTGCGTATCTGCGTCTTCTGCGTGTCTTGCCGCTCAACACTCAGCAAAAAGCTTTTCCACCATATCTTGCAAAGAGAAACTCTACCAGGAAAGAAAACATCCAAAATCTTGTTCTAAAGCTTGCACGGAGGTCTGCAAAGAGTTTGGCAAGAATGAAACGTTGTTGTCCAAAACTCGTTCTTTTCCAATATAATAACCATGGAAAAGGCAGGAGAGAGGTAAAGTACTGTTTTCTCTAAGTCTGAATGCAGCCCACACTGTGCCTGCATGCTGCGGCTTGCATCTTCGCCTTTGGGAAGCTGCCGCTCGCCGATTCTCCCGGAGGCGAAGAAGCGGCTTCTTCGCACACAGAGCATTGGGCCGGTCGCGGTGAGCACCTAAGAGCGGCTTCTGCCGAAAGAAGCCGTGGACCAGCACATAGCTTTGGAGAGCTGCGTGTCTGCGTCTTCTGCGTGTCTTGCCGCTCAACACTCAGCAAAAAGCTTTTCCACCATATCTTGCAAAGAGAAACTCTACCAGGAAAGAAAACATCCAAAATCTTGTTCTAAAGCTTGCACGGAGGTCTGCAAAGAGTTTGGCAAGAATGCAAGGTAGTTGTCCAAAACTCGTTCTTTTCCAATATAATAGCCATGGAAAAGGCAGGAGAGTGGTAAAGTACTGTTTTCTCTAAGTCTGAAGGCTGCCCACACTGTGCCTGCATGCTGCGGCTTGCATCTTCGCCTTTGGGAAGCTGCCGCTCGCCGATTCTCCCGGAGGCGAAGAAGCGGCTTCTTCGCACACAGAGCATTGGGCCGGTCGCGGTTTGCACCTAAGAGCGGCTTCTGCCGAAAGAAGCCGTGGACCGGCACTTAGCTTCGGAGAGCTGCGTATCTGCGTCTTCTGCGTGTCTTGCCGCTCTACACTCAGCAAAAAGCTTTTCCACCATATCTTGCAAAGAGAAACTCTGCCAGGAAAGAAAACATCCAAAATCTTGTTCTAAACCTTGCACGGAGGTCTGCAAAGAGTTTGGCAAGAATGAAAGGTAGTTGTCCAAAACTCGTTCTTTTCCAATAGAATAACCATGGAAAAGGCAGGAGAGTGGTAAAGTACTGTTTTCTCTAAGTCTGAAGGCTGCCCACACTGTGCCTGCGTGCTGTGGCTTGCATCTTCGCCTTTGGGAAGCTGCCGCTCGCCGATTCTCCGGGAGGCGAAGAAGCGGCTTCTTCGCACACAGAGCATTGGGCCGGTCGCGGTGACAATCTAAGAGCGGCTTTTGCCGAAAGAAGCCGTGGACCGGCACTTAGCTTCGGAGAGCTGCGTATCTGCGTCTTCTGCGTGTCTTGCCGCTCAACACTCAGCAAAAAGCTTTTCCACCATATCTTGCAAAGAGAAACTCTGCCAGGAAAGAAAACATCCAAAATCTTGTTCTAAAGCTTGCACGGGGGTCTGCAAAGAGTTTGGCAAGAATGAAAGGTAGTTGTCCAAAACTCGTTCTTTTCCAATATAATAACCATGGAAAAGGCAGGAGAGTGGTAAAGTACTGTTTTCTCTAAGTCTGAAGGCTGCCCACACTGTGCCTGCATGGTGCGGCTTGCATCTTCGCCTTTGGGAAGCTGCCGCTCGCCGATTCTCCCGGAGGCGAAGAAGCGGCTTCTTCGCACACAGAGCATTGGGCCGGTCGCGGTGAGCACCTAAGAGCAGCTTCTGCCGAAAGAAGCCGTGGACCGGCACATAGCTTCGGAGAGCCGCGTGTCTGCATCTTCTGCGTGTCTTGCCGCTCAACACTCAGCAAAAAGCTTTTCCACCATATCTTGCAGAGAGAAGCTCTACCAGGAAAGAAAACATCCAAAATCTTGTTCTAAAGCTTGCACGGAGGTCTGCAAAGAGTTTGGCAAGAATGAAAGGTAGTTGTCCAAAACTCGTTCTTTTCCAATATAATAGCCATGGAAAAGGCTGGAGAGTGGTAAAGTACTGTTTTCTCTAAGTCTGAAGGCTGCCCACACTGTGCCTGCATGGTGCGGCTTGCATCTTCGCCTTTGGGAAGCTGCCGCTCGCCGATTCTCCCGGAGGCGAAGAAGCGGCTTCTTCGCACACAGAGCATTGTGCCGGTCGCGGTGAGCACCTAAGAGCGGCTTCGGCCGAAAGAAGCCGTTGACCGGCACATAGCTTCGGAGAGCTGCGTGTCTGCGTCTTCTGCGTGTCTTGCCGCTCAACACTCAGCAAAAAGCTTTTCCACCATATCTTGCAAAGAGAAACTCTACCAGGAAAGAAAACATCCAAAATCTTGTTCTAAAGCTTGCACGGAGGTCTGCAAAGAGTTTGGCAAGAATGAAAGGTAGTTGTCCAAAACTCGTTCTTTTCCAATAGAATAACCATGGAAAAGGCAGGAGAGTGGTAAAGTACTGTTTTCTCTAAGTCTGAAGGCTGCCCACACTGTGCCTGCATGCTGCGGCTTGCATCTTCGCCTTTGGGAAGCTGCCGCTCGCCGATTCTCCGGGAGGCGAAGAAGCGGCTTCTTCGCACACAGAGCATTGGGCCGGTCGCAGTGAGCACCTAAGAGTGGCTTCTGCCGAAACAAGCCGTGGACCGGCACTTAGCTTCGGAGAGCTGCGTGTCTGCGTCTTCTGCGTGTCTTGCCGCTCTACACTCAGCAAAAAGCTTTTCCACCATATCTTGCAAAGAGAAACTCTGCCAGGAAAGAAAACATCCAAAATCTTGTTCTAAAGCTTGCACGGAGGTCTGCAAAGAGTTTGGCAAGAATGAAAGGTAGTTGTCCAAAACTCGTTCTTTTCCAATATAATAACCATGGAAAAGGCAGGAGAGAGGTAAAGTACTGTTTTCTCTAAGTCTGAATGCAGCCCACACTGTGCCTGCATGGTGCGGCTTGCATCTTCGCCTTTGGGAAGCTGCCGCTCGCCGATTCTCCCGCAGGCGAAGAAGCGGCTTCTTCACACACAGAGCATTGTGGCGAGCGCAGGGAGCTCCTGAGAGCGGTTTGTGCCGAAAGAAGCCCGGGACCGGCACTTAGCTTCGGAGAGCTGCGTATCTGCGTCTTCTGCGTGTCTTGCCGCTCAACACTCAGCAAAAAGCTTTTCCACCATATCTTGCAAAGAGAAACTCTGCCAGGAAAGAAAACATCCAAAATCTTGTTCTAAAGCTTGCACGGAGGTCTGCAAAGAGTTGGGCAAGAATGAAAGGTAGTTGTCCAAAACTCGTTCTTTTCCAATAGAATAACCATGGAAAAGGCAGGAGAGTGGTAAAGTACTGTTTTCTCTAAGTCTGAAGGCTGCCCACACTGTGCCTGCATGCTGCGGCTTGCATCTTCGCCTTTGGGAAGCTGCCGCTCGCCGATTCTCCCGGAGGCGAAGAAGCGGCTTCTTCGCACACAGAGCATTGGGCCGGTCGCAGTGAGCACCTAAGAGTGGCTTCTGCCGAAAGAAGCCGTGGACCGGCAGTTAGCTTTGGGAGCTGCGTGTCTGCGTCTTCTGCGTGTCTTGCCGCTCTACACTCAGCAAAAAGCTTTTCCACCATATCTTGCAAAGAGAAACTCTGCCAGGAAAGAAAACATCCAAAATCTTGTTCTAAAGCTTGCACGGGGGTCTGCAAAGAGTTTGGCAAGAATGAAAGGTAGTTGTCCAAAACTCGTTCTTTTCCAATATAATAACCATGGAAAAGGCAGGAGAGTGGTAAAGTACTGTTTTCTCTAAGTCTGAAGGCTGCCCACACTGTGCCTGCATGGTGCGGCTTGCATCTTCGCCTTTGGGGAGCTGCGGCTCGCCGATTCTCCCGGAGGCGAAGAAGCTGCTTCTTCGCACACAACATTAGTGGCGAGCGCAGGGAGCTCCTGAGAGTGGTTTGTGCTGAAAGAAGCCCGGGACCGGCACTTAGCTTCGGAGAGCTGCGTATCTGCGTCTTCTGCGTGTCTTGCCGCTCAACACTCAGCAAAAAGCTTTTCCACCATATCTTGCAAAGAGAAACTCTGCCAGGAAAGAAAACATCCAAAATCTTGTTCTAAAGCTTGCACGGGGGTCTGCAAAGAGTTTGGCAAGAATGAAAGGTTGTTGTCCAAAACTCGTTCTTTTCCAATAGAATAACCATGGAAAAGGCAGGAGAGTGGTAAAGTACTGTTTTCTCTAAGTCTGAAGGCTGCCCACACTGTGCCTGCATGGTGCGGCTTGCATCTTCGCCTTTGGGAAGCTGCCGCTCGCCGATTCTCCCGGAGGCGAAGAAGCGGCTTCTTCGCACACAGAGCATTGGGCCGGTCGCGGTGACAATCTAAGAGCGGCTTTTGCCGAAAGAAGCCGTGGACCGGCACATAGCTTCGGAGAGCTGCGTATCTGCGTCTTCTGCGTGTCTTGCCGCTCAACACTCAGCAAAAAGCTTTTCCACCATATCTTGCAAAGAGAAAATCTGCCAGGAAAGAAAACATCCAAAATCTTGTTCTAAAGCTTGCACGGGGGTCTGCAAAGAGTTTGGCAAGAATGAAAGGTAGTTGTCCAAAACTCGTTCTTTTCCAATAGAATAACCATGGAAAAGGCAGGAGAGTGGTAAAGTACTGTTTTCTCTAAGTCTGAAGGCTGCCCACACTGTGCCTGCATGCTGCGGCTTGCATCTTCGCCTTTGGGAAGCTGCCGCTCGCCGATTCTCCCGGAGGCGAAGAAGCAGCTTATTCGCACACAGAGCATTGGGCCGGTCGCGGTGACAATCTAAGAGCGGCTTTTGCCGAAAGAAGCCGTGGACCGGCACTTAGCTTCGGAGAGCTGCGTATCTGCGTCTTCTGCGTGTCTTGCCGCTCAACACTCAGCAAAAAGCTTTTCCACCATATCTTGCAAAGAGAAACTCTGCCAGGAAAGAAAACATCCAAAATCTTGTTCTAAAGCTTGCATGGAGGTCTGCAAAGATTTTGCAAGAATGAAAGGTAGTTGTCCAAATCTCGTTCTTTTCCAATATAATAACCATGGAAAAGGCAGGAGAGAGGTAAAGTACTGTTTTCTCTAAGTCTGAAGGCTGCCCACACTGTGCCTGCATGGTGCGGCTTGCATCTTCGCCTTTGGGAAGCTGCCGCTCACCGATTCTCCCGGAGGCGCAGAAGCGGCTTCTTCGCACACAGAGCATTGTGGCGAGCGCATGGACCTCCTGAGAGCGGTTTGTGCCGAAAGATGCCCGGGACCGGCACTTAGCTTCGGAGAGCTGCGTATCTGCGTCTTCTGCGTGTCTTGCCGCTCTACACTCAGCAAAAAGCTTTTCCACCATATCTTGCAAAGAGAAACTCTGCCAGGAAAGAAAACATCCAAAATCTTGTTCTAAAGCTTGCACGGAGGTCTGCAAAGAGTTTGGCAAGAATGAAAGGTAGTTGTCCAAAACTCGTTCTTTTCCAATATCATAACAATGGAAAAGGCAGGAGAGTGGTAAAGTACTGTTTTCTCTAAGTCTGAATGCAGCTCACACTGTGCCTGCATGGTGCGGCTTGCATCTTCGTCTTTGGGAAGCTGCCGCTCGCCGATTCTCCCGGAGGCGAAGAAGCGGCTTCTTCGCACACAGAGCATTGGGCCGGTCGCGGTGAGCACCTAAGAGCGGCTTCTGCCGAAAGAAGCCGTGGACCGGCACTTAGCTTCGGAGAGCTGCGTATCTGCGTCTTCTGCGTGTCTTGCCGCTCAACACTCAGCAAAAAGCTTTTCCACCATATCTTGCAAAGAGAAACTCTGCCAGGAAAGAAAACATCCAAAATCTTGTTCTAAAGCTTGCACGGAGGTCTGCAAAGAGTTTGGCAAGAATGAAAGGTAGTTGTCCAAAACTCGTTCTTTTCCAATAGAATAACCATGGAAAAGGCAGGAGAGTGGTAAAGTACTGTTTTCTCTATGTCTGAAGGCTGCCCACACTGCGCCTGCATGCTGCGGCTTGCATCTTCGCCTTTGGGAAGCTGCCGCTCGCCGATTCTCCCGGAGGCGAAGAAGCAGCTTATTCGCACACAGAGCATTGGGCCGGTCGCGGTGACAATCTAAGAGCGGCTTTTGCCGAAAGAAGCCGTGGACCGGCACTTAGCTTCGGAGAGCTGCGTATCTGCGTCTTCTGCGTGTCTTGCCGCTCAACACTCAGCAAAAAGCTTTTCCACCATATCTTGCAAAGAGAAACTCTGCCAGGAAAGAAAACATCCAAAATCTTGTTCTAAAGCTTGCACAGAGGTCTGCAAAGATTTTGCAAGAATGAAAGGTAGTTGTCCAAATCTCGTTCTTTTCCAATATAATAACCATGGAAAAGGCAGGAGAGAGGTAAAGTACTGTTTTCTCTAAGTCTGAAGGCTGCCCACACTGTGCCTGCATGGTGCGGCTTGCATCTTCGCCTTTGGGAAGCTGCCGCTCACCGATTCTCCCGGAGGCGCAGAAGCGGCTTCTTCGCACACAGAGCATTGTGGCGAGCGCATGGACCTCCTGAGAGCGGTTTGTGGCGAAAGATGCCCGGGACCGGCACTTAGCTTCGGAGAGCTGCGTATCTGCGTCTTCTGCGTGTCTTGCCGCTCTACACTCAGCAAAAAGCTTTTCCACCATATCTTGCAAAGAGAAACTCTGCCAGGAAAGAAAACATCCAAAATCTTGTTCTAAAGCTTGCACGGAGGTCTGCAAAGAGTTTGGCAAGAATGAAAGGTAGTTGTCCAAAACTCGTTCTTTTCCAATATCATAACAATGGAAAAGGCAGGAGAGTGGTAAAGTACTGTTTTCTCTAAGTCTGAATGCAGCTCACACTGTGCCTGCATGGTGCGGCTTGCATCTTCGTCTTTGGGAAGCTGCCGCTCGCCGATTCTCCCGGCGGCGAAGAAGCGGCTTCTTCGCACACAGAGCATTGGGCCGGTCGCGGTGAGCACCTAAGAGCGGCTTCTGCCGAAAGAAGCCGTGGACCGGCACTTAGCTTCGGAGAGCTGCGTATCTGCGTCTTCTGCGTGTCTTGCCACTCAACACTCAGCAAAAAGCTTTTCCACCATATCTTGCAAAGAGAAACTCTGCCAGGAAAGAAAACATCCAAAATCTTGTTCTAAAGCTTGCACGGAGGTCTGCAAAGAGTTTGGCAAGAAAGAAAGGTAGTTGTCCAAAACTCGTTCTTTTCCAATAGAATAACCATGGAAAAGGCAGGAGAGTGGTAAAGTACTGTTTTCTCTATGTCTGAAGGCTGCCCACACTGTGCCTGCATGCTGCGGCTTGCATCTTCGCCTTTGGGAAGCTGCCGCTCGCCGATTCTCCCGGAGGCGAAGAAGCGTCTTCTTCGCACACAGAGCATTGGGCCGGTCGCAGTGAGCACCTAAGAGTGGCTTCTGCCGAAAGAAGCCGTGGACCGGCAGTTAGCTTTGGGAGCGGCGTGTCTGCGTCTTCTGCGTGTCTTGCCGCTCTACACTCAGCAAAAAGCTTTTCCACCATATCTTGCAAAGAGAAACTCTGCCAGGAAAGAAAACATCCAAAATCTTGTTCTAAAGCTTGCACGGAGGTCTGCAAAGAGTTTGGCAAGAATGAAAGGTAGTTGTCCAAAACTCGTTCTTTTCCAATATAATAGCCATGGAAAAGGCAGGAGAGTGGTAAAGTACTGTTTTCTCTAAGTCTGAAGGCTGCCCACACTGTGCCTGCATGGTGCGGCTTGCATCTTCGCCTTTGGGAAGCTGCCGCTCGCCGATTCTCCCGGAGGCGAAGAAGCGGCTTCTTCGCACACAGAGCATTGGGCCGGTCGCGGTGAGCACCTAAGAGCGGCTTCGGCCGAAAGAAGCCGTTGACCGGCACATAGCTTCGGAGAGCTGCGTGTCTGCGTCTTCTGCGTGTCTTGCCGCTCAACACTCAGCAAAAAGCTTTTCCACCATATCTTGCAAAGAGAAACTCTACCAGGAAAGAAAACATCCAAAATCTTGTTCTAAAGCTTGCACGGAGGTCTGCAAAGAGTTTGGCAAGAATGAAAGGTAGTTGTCCAAAACTCGTTCTTTTCCAATATAATAACCATGGAAAAGGCAGGAGAGTGGTAAAGTACTGTTTTCTCTAAGTCTGAAGGCTGCCCACACTGTGCCTGCATGCTGCGGCTTGCACCTTCGCCTTTGGGAAGCTGCCGCTCGCCGATTCTCCGGGAGGCGAAGAAGCGGCTTCTTCGCACACAGAGCATTGGGCCGGTCGCAGTGAGCACCTAAGTGTGGCTTCTGCCGAAACAAGCCGTGGACCGGCACTTAGCTTTGGAGAGCTGCGTGTCTGCGTCTTCTGCGTGTCTTGCCGCTCTACACTCAGCAAAAAGCTTTTCCACCATATCTTGCAAAGAGAAACTCTGCCAGGAAAGAAAACATCCAAAATCTTGTTCTAAAGCTTGCACGGAGGTCTGCAAAGAGTTTGGCAAGAATGAAAGTTAGTTGTCCAAAACTCGTTCTTTTCCAATAGAATAACCATGGAAAAGGCAGGAGAGTGGTAAAGTACTGTTTTCTCTAAGTCTGAAGGCTGCCCACACTGTGCCTGCATGGTGCGGCTTGCATCTTCGCCTTTGGGGAGCTGCGGCTCGCCGATTCTCCCGGAGGCGAAGAAGCTGCTTCTTCGCACACAACATTAGTGGCGAGCGCAGGGAGCTCCTGAGAGTGGTTTGTGCTGAAAGAAGCCCGGGACCGGCACTTAGCTTCGGAGAGCTGCGTATCTGCGTCTTCTGCGTGTCTTGCCGCTCAACACTCAGCAAAAAGCTTTTCCACCATATCTTGCAAAGAGAAACTCTGCCAGGAAAGAAAACATCCAAAATCTTGTTCTAAAGATTGCACGGGGGTCTGCAAAGAGTTTGGCAAGAATGAAAGGTTGTTGTCCAAAACTCGTTCTTTTCCAATAGAATAACCATGGAAAAGGCAGGAGAGTGGTAAAGTACTGTTTTCTCTAAGTCTGAAGGCTGCCCACACTGTGCCTGCATGCTGCGGCTTGCATCTTCGCCTTTGGGAAGCTGCCGCTCGCCGATTCTCCCGGAGGCGAAGAAGCAGCTTATTCGCACACAGAGCATTGGGCCGGTCGCGGTGACAATCTAAGAGCGGCTTTTGCCGAAAGAAGCCGTGGACCGGCACTTAGCTTCGGAGAGCTGCGTATCTGCGTCTTCTGCGTGTCTTGCCGCTCAACACTCAGCAAAAAGCTTTTCCACCATATCTTGCAAAGAGAAACTCTGCCAGGAAAGAAAACATCCAAAATCTTGTTCTAAAGCTTGCACGGAGGTCTGCAAAGATTTTGCAAGAATGAAAGGTAGTTGTCCAAATCTCGTTCTTTTCCAATATAATAACCATGGAAAAGGCAGGAGAGAGGTAAAGTACTGTTTTCTCTAAGTCTGAAGGCTGCCCACACTGTGCCTGCATGGTGCGGCTTGCATCTTCGCCTTTGGGAAGCTGCCGCTCACCGATTCTCCCGGAGGCGCAGAAGCGGCTTCTTCGCACACAGAGCATTGTGGCGAGCGCATGGACCTCCTGAGAGCGGTTTGTGGCGAAAGATGCCCGGGACCGGCACTTAGCTTCGGAGAGCTGCGTATCTGCGTCTTCTGCGTGTCTTGCCGCTCTACACTCAGCAAAAAGCTTTTCCACCATATCTTGCAAAGAGAAACTCTGCCAGGAAAGAAAACATCCAAAATCTTGTTCTAAAGCTTGCACGGAGGTCTGCAAAGAGTTTGGCAAGAATGAAAGGTAGTTGTCCAAAACTCGTTCTTTTCCAATATCATAACAATGGAAAAGGCAGGAGAGTGGTAAAGTACTGTTTTCTCTAAGTCTGAATGCAGCTCACACTGTGCCTGCATGGTGCGGCTTGCATCTTCGTCTTTGGGAAGCTGCCGCTCGCCGATTCTCCTGGAGGCGAAGAAGCGGCTTCTTCGCACACAGAGCATTGGGCCGGTCGCGGTGAGCACCTAAGAGCGGCTTCTGCCGAAAGAAGCCGTGGACCGGCACTTAGCTTCGGAGAGCTGCGTATCTGCGTCTTCTGCGTGTCTTGCCGCTCAACACTCAGCAAAAAGCTTTTCCACCATATCTTGCAAAGAGAAACTCTACCAGGAAAGAAAACATCCAAAATCTTGTTCTAAAGCTTGCACGGAGGTCTGCAAAGAGTTTGGCAAGAATGAAAGGTAGTTGTCCAAAACTCGTTCTTTTCCAATAGAATAACCATGGAAAAGGCAGGAGAGTGGTAAAGTACTGTTTTCTCTAAGTCTGAAGGCTGCCCACACTGTGCCTGCGTGCTGTGGCTTGCATCTTCGCCTTTGGGAAGCTGCCGCTCGCCGATTCTCCGGGAGGCGAAGAAGCGGCTTCTTCGCACACAGAGCATTGGGCCGGTCGCGGTGACAATCTAAGAGCGGCTTTTGCCGAAAGAAGCCGTGGACCGGCACTTAGCTTCGGAGAGCTGCATATCTGCGTCTTCTGCGTGTCTTGCCGCTCAACACTCAGCAAAAAGCTTTTCCACCATATCTTGCAAAGAGAAACTCTACCAGGAAAGAAAACATCCAAAATCTTGTTCTAAAGCTTGCACGGAGGTCTGCAAAGAGTTTGGCAAGAATGAAAGGTAGTTGTCCAAAACTCGTTCTTTTCCAATATAATAGCCATGGAAAAGGCAGGAGAGTGGTAAAGTACTGTTTTCTCTAAGTCTGAAGGCTGCCCACACTGTGCCTGCATGGTGCGGCTTGCATCTTCGCCTTTGGGAAGCTGCCGCTCGCCGATTCTCCCGGAGGCGAAGAAGCGGCTTCTTCGCACACAGAGCATTGGGCCGGTCGCGGTGAGCACCTAAGAGCGGCTTCTGCCGAAAGAAGCCGTGGACCGGCACTTAGCTTCGGAGAGCTGCGTATCTGCGTCTTCTGCGTGTCTTGCCGCTCAACACTCAGCAAAAAGCTTTTCCACCATATCTTGCAAAGAGAAACTCTGCCAGGAAAGAAAACATCCAAAATCTTGTTCTAAAGCTTGCACGGGGGTCTGCAAAGACTTTTGCAAGAATGAAAAGTTGTTGTCCAAAACTCGTACTTTTCCAATATAATAACCATGGAAAAGGCAGGAGAGTGGTAAAGTACTGTTTTCTCTAAGTCTGAAGGCTGCCCACACTGTGCCTGCATGCTGCGGCTTGCATCTTCGCCTTTGGGAAGCTGCCGCTCGCCGATTCTCCGGGAGGCGAAGAAGCGGCTTCTTCGCACACAGAGCATTGGGCCGGTCGCAGTGAGCACCTAAGAGCGGCTTCTGCCGAAAGAAGCCGTGGACCGGCACTTAGCTTTGGAGAGCTGCGTGTCTGCGTCTTCTGCGTGTCTTGCCGCTCAACACTCAGCAAAAAGCTTTTCCACCATATCTTGCAAAGAGAAACTCTGCCAGGAAAGAAAACATCCAAAATCTTGTTCTAAAGCTTGCACGGAGGTCTGCAAAGAGTTTGGCAAGAATGAAAGGTAGTTGTCCAAAACAGGTTCTTTTCCAATATAATAACCATGGAAAAGGCAGGAGAGAGGTAAAGTACTGTTTTCTCTAAGTCTGAATGCAGCCCACACTGTGCCTGCGTGCTGTGGCTTGCATCTTCGCCTTTGGGAAGCTGCCGCTCGCCGATTCTCCCAGAGGCGAAGAAGCGGCTTCTTCGCACACAGAGCATTGGGCCGGTCGCGGTGACAATCTAAGAGCGGCTTTTGCCAAAAGAAGCCGTGTACCGGCACTTAGCTTCGGAGAGCTGCGTATCTGCGTCTTCTGCGTGTCTTGCCGCTCAACACTCAGCAAAAAGCTTTTCCACCATATCTTGCAAAGAGAAACTCTGCCAGGAAAGAAAACATCCAAAATCTTGTTCTAAAGCTTGCACGGGGGTCTGCAAAGAGTTTGGCAAGAATGAAAGGTAGTTGTCCAAAACTCGTTCTTTTCCAATATAATAACCATGGAAAAGGCAGGAGAGTGGTAAAGTACTGTTTTCTCTAAGTCTGAAGGCTGCCCACACTGTGCCTGCATGGTGCGGCTTGCATCTTCGCCTTTGGGAAGCTGCCGCTCGCCGATTCTCCCGGAGGCGAAGAAGCGGCTTCTTCGCACACACAGCATTGGGCCGGTCGCAGTGAGTACCTAAGAGTGGCTTCTGCCGAAAGAAGCCGTGGACCGGCAGTTAGCTTTGGGAGCTGCGTGTCTGCGTCTTCTGCGTGTCTTGCCGCTCTACACTCAGCAAAAAGCTTTTCCACCATATCTTGCAAAGAGAAACTCTGCCAGGAAAGAAAACATCCAAAATCTTGTTCTAAAGCTTGCACGGGGGTCTGCAAAGAGTTTGGCAAGAATGAAAGTTAGTTGTCCAAAACTCGTTCTTTTCCAATAGAATAACCATGGAAAAGGCAGGAGAGTGGTAAAGTACTGTTTTCTCTAAGTCTGAAGGCTGCCCACACTGTGCCTGCATGGTGCGGCTTGCATCTTCGCCTTTGGGGAGCTGCGGCTCGCCGATTCTCCCGGAGGCGAAGAAGCTGCTTCTTCGCACACAACATTAGTGGCGAGCGCAGGGAGCTCCTGAGAGTGGTTTGTGCTGAAAGAAGCCCGGGACCGGCACTTAGCTTCGGAGAGCTGCGTATCTGCGTCTTCTGCGTGTCTTGCCGCTCAACACTCAGCAAAAAGCTTTTCCACCATATCTTGCAAAGAGAAATTCTGCCAGGAAAGAAAACATCCAAAATCTTGTTCTAAAGCTTGCATGGAGGTCTGCCAAGATTTTGCAAGAATGAAAGGTAGTTGTCCAAATCTCGTTCTTTTCCAATATAATAACCATGGAAAAGGCAGGAGAGAGGTAAAGTACTGTTTTCTCTAAGTCTGAAGGCTGCCCACACTGTGCCTGCATGGTGCGGCTTGCATCTTCGCCTTTGGGAAGCTGCCGCTCACCGATTCTCCCGGAGGCGCAGAAGCGGCTTCTTCGCACACAGAGCATTGTGGCGAGCGCATGGACCTCCTGAGAGCGGTTTGTGGCGAAAGATGCCCGGGACCGGCACTTAGCTTTGGAGAGCTGCGTATCTGCGTCTTCTGCGTGTCTTGCCGCTCTACACTCAGCAAAAAGCTTTTCCACCATATCTTGCAAAGAGAAACTCTGCCAGGAAAGAAAACATCCAAAATCTTGTTCTAAAGCTTGCACGGAGGTCTGCAAAGAGTTTGGCAAGAATGAAAGGTAGTTGTCCAAAACTCGTTCTTTTCCAATATCATAACAATGGAAAAGGCAGGAGAGTGGTAAAGTACTGTTTTCTCTAAGTCTGAATGCAGCTCACACTGTGCCTGCATGGTGCGGCTTGCATCTTCGTCTTTGGGAAGCTGCCGCTCGCCGATTCTCCCGGAGGCGAAGAAGCGGCTTCTTCGCACACAGAGCATTGGGCCGGTCGCGGTGAGCACCTAAGAGCGGCTTCTGCCGAAAGAAGCCGTGGACCGGCACTTAGCTTCGGAGAGCTGCGTATCTGCGTCTTCTGCGTGTCTTGCCGCTCAACACTCAGCAAAAAGCTTTTCCACCATATCTTGCAAAGAGAAACTCTGCCAGGAAAGAAAACATCCAAAATCTTGTTCTAAAGCTTGCACGGAGGTCTGCAAAGAGTTTGGCAAGAATGAAAGGTAGTTGTCCAAAACTCGTTCTTTTCCAATAGAATAACTATGGAAAAGGCAGGAGAGTGGTAAAGTACTGGTTTCTCTAAGTCTGAATGCTGCCCACACTGTGCCTGCATGGTACGGCTTGCATCTTCGCCTTTGGGAAGCTGCCGCTCGCCGATTCTCCCGGAGGCGAAGAAGCTGCTTCTTCGCACGCAACATTGTGGCGCGCCCAGGCAGCTCCTGAGAGTGGTTTGTGCCGAAAGAAGCCCGGGACCGGCACTGAGCTTCGGAGAGCTGCGTATCTGCGTCTTCTGCGTGTCTTGCCGCTCAACACTCAGCAAAAAGCTTGTCCACCATATCTTGCAAAGAGAAACTCTGCCAGGAAAGAAAACATCCAAAATCTTGTTCTAAAGCTTGCACGGAGGTCTGCAAAGAGTTTGGCAAGAATGAAAGGTAGTTGTCCAAAACTCGTTCTTTTCCAATAGAATAACCATGGAAAAGGCAGGAGAGTGGTAAAGTACTGTTTTCTCTAAGTCTGAATGCAGCCCACACTGTGCCTGCATGGTGCGGCTTGCATCTTCGCCTTTGGGAAGCTGCCGCTCGCCGATTCTCCCGGAGGCGAAGAAGCGGCTTCTTCGCACACAGAGCATTGGGCCGGTCGCGGTGAGCACCTAAGAGCGGTTTGTGCCGAAAGAAGCCGTGGACCGGCACTTAGCTTCGGAGAGCTGCGTATCTGCGTCTTTTGCGTGTCTTGCCGCTCAACACTCAGCAAAAAGCTTTTCCACCATATCTTGCAAAGAGAAACTCTGCCAGGAAAGAAAACATCCACAATCTTGTTCTAAAGCTTGCACGGAGGTCTGCAAAGAGTTTGGCAAGAATGAAAGGTAGTTGTCCAAAACTCGTTCTTTTCCAATATAATAACCATGGAAAAGGCAGGAGAGTGGTAAAGTACTGTTTTCTCGAAGTCTGAAGGCTGCCCGCACTGTGCCTGCATGGTGCGGCTTGCATCTTCGCCTTTGGGAAGCTGCCGCTCACCGATTCTCCCGGAGGCGAAGAAGCGGCTTCTTCGCACGCAACATTGTGGCGCGCGCAGGGAGCTCCTGAGAGCGGTTTGTGCCGAAAGAAGCCCGGGACCGGCACTTAGCTTCGGAGAGCTGCGTATCTGCGTCTTCTGCGTGTCTTGCCGCTCAACACTCAGCAAAAAGCTTGTCCACCATATCTTGCAAAGAGAAACTCTGCCAGGAAAGAAAACATCCAAAATCTTGTTCTAAAGCTTGCACGGAGGTCTGCAAAGAGTTTGGCAAGAATGAAAGGTAGTTGTCCAAAACTCGTTCTTTTCCAATATCATAACAATGGAAAAGGCAGGAGAGTGGTAAAGTACTGTTTTCTCTAAGTCTGAATGCAGCCCACACTGTGCCTGCATGGTGCGGCTTGCATCTTCGCCTTTGGGAAGCTGCCGCTCGCCGATTCTCCCGGAGGCGAAGAAGCGGCTTCTTCGCACACAGAGCATTGGGCCGGTCGCGGTGAGCACCTAAGAGCGGCTTCTGCCGAAAGAAGCCGTGGACCGGCACTTAGCTTCGGAGAGCTGCGTATCTGCGTCTTCTGCGTGTCTTGCCGCTCAACACTCAGCAAAAAGCTTTTCCACCATATCTTGCAAAGAGAAACTCTGCCAGGAAAGAAAACATCCAAAATCTTGTTCTAAAGCTTGCACGGAGGTCTGCAAAGAGTTTGGCAAGAATGAAAGGTAGTTGTCCAAAATTCGTTCTTTTCCAATATAATAACCATGGAAAAGGCAGGAGAGTGGTAAAGTACTGTTTTCTCTAAGTCTGAAGGCTGCCCACACTGTGCCTGCATGGTGCGGCTTGCATCTTCGCCTTTGGGAAGCTGCCGCTCACCGATTCTCCCGGAGGCGAAGAAGCGGCTTCTTCGCACGCAACATTGTGGCGCGCGCAGGGAGCTCCTGAGAGCGGTTTGTGCCGAAAGAAGCCCAGGACCGGCACTTAGCTTCGGAGAGCTGCGTATCTGCGTCTTCTGCGTGTCTTGCCGCTCAACACTCAGCAAAAAGCTTGTCCACCATATCTTGCAAAGAGAAACTCTGCCAGGAAAGAAAACATCCAAAATCTTGTTCTAAAGCTTGCACGGAGGTCTGCAAAGAGTTTGGCAAGAATGAAAGGTAGTTGTCCAAAACTCGTTCTTTTTCAATATCATAACAATGGAAAAGGCAGGAGAGTGGTAAAGTACTGTTTTCTCTAAGTCTGAAGGCTGCCCACACTGTGCCTGCATGGTGCGGCTTGCATCTTCGCCTTTGGGAAGCTGCGGCTCACCGATTCTCCCGGAGGCGAAGAAGCGGCTTCTTCGCACACAGAGCATTGGGCCGGTCGCGGTGAGCACCTAAGAGCGGCTTCTGCCGAAAGAAGCCGTGTACCGGCACATAGCTTCGGAGAGCTGCCTATCTGCGTCTTCTGCGTGTCTTGCCGCTCAACACTCAGCAAAAAGCTTTTCCACCATATCTTGCACAGAGAAAATCTACTAGGAAAGAAAACATCCAAAATCTTCTTCTAAAGCTTGCACGGAGGTCTGCAAAGAGTTTGGCAAGAATGAAAGGTAGTTGTCCAAAACTCGTTCTTTTCCAATATAATAACCATGGAAAAGGCTGGAGAGAGGTAAAGTACTGGTTTCTCTAAGTCTGAATGCTGCCCACACTGTGCCTGTGTGGTGCAGCTTGCATCTTCGCCTTTGGGAAGCTGCCGCTCGCCGATTCTCCCGGAGGCGAAGAAGCAGCTTATTCGCACACAGAGCATTGTGGCGAGCGCATGGAGCTCCTGAGAGTGGCTTGTGCCGAAAGAAGCCCGGGACCGGCACTTAGCTTTGGAGAGCTGCGTATCTGCGTCTTCTGCGTGTCTTGCCGCTCAACACTCAGCAAAAAGCTTTTCCACTATATCTTGCAAAGAGAAACTCTGCCAGGAAAGAAAACATCCAAAATCTTGTTCTAAAGCTTGCACGGAGGTCTGCAAAGAGTTTGGCAAGAATGAAAGGTAGTTGTCCAAAACTCGTTCTTTTCCAATATAATAGCAATGGAAAAGGCAGGAGAGTGGTAAAGTACTGTTTTCTCTAAGTCTGAATGCAGCCCACACTGTGCCTGCATGGTGCGGCTTGCATCTTCGCCTTTGGGAAGCTGCCGCTCGCCGATTCTCCCGGAGGCGAAGAAGCGGCTTCTTCGCACACAGAGCATTGGGCCCGTCGCGGTGAGCGCCTAAGAGCGGCTTCTGCCGAAAGAAGCCGTGGACCGGCACTTAGCTTCGGAGAGCTGCGTATCTGCGTCTTCTGCGTGTCTTGCCGCTCTACACTCAGCAAAAAGCTTTTCCACCATATCTTGCAAAGAGAAACTCTGCCAGGAAAGAAAACATCCAAAATCTTGTTCTAAAGCTTGCACGGAGGTCTGCAAAGACTTTTGCAAGAATGAAAGGTTGTTGTCCAAAACTCGTTCTTTTCCAATATAATAACCATGGAAAAGGCAGGAGAGTGGTAAAGTACTGTTTTCTCTAAGTCTGAAGGCTGCCCACACTGTGCCTGCATGGTGCGGCTTGCATCTTCGCCTTTGGGAAGCTGCCGCTCGCCGATTCTCCCGGAGGCGAAGAAGCAGCTTCTTCGCACACAGAGCATTGGGCCGGTCGCGGTGAGCACCTAAGAGCGGCTTCTGCCGAAAGAAGCCGTGGACCGGCACTTAGCTTCGGAGAGCTGCGTATCTGCGTCTTCTGCGTGTCTTGCCGCTCTACACTCAGCAAAAAGCTTTTACACCATATCTTGCAAAGAGAAACTCTGCCAGGAAAGAAAACATCCAAAATCTTGTTCTAAAGCTTGCACGGAGGTCTGCAAAGACTTTTGCAAGAATGAAAGGTTGTTGTCCAAAACTCGTTCTTTTCCAATATAATAACCATGGAAAAGGCAGGAGAGAGGTAAAGTACTGTTTTCTCTATGTCTGAAGGCTGCCCACACTGTTCCTGCGTGGTGCGGCTTGCATCTTCGCCTTTGGGAAGCTGCCGCTCGCCGATTCTCCCGGAGGCGAGGAAGCGGCTTCTTCGCACACAGTGCATTGGGCCGGTCGCAGTGACAATCTAAGAGCGGTTTGTGCCGAAAGAAGCCCGGGACCGGCACTTAGCTTCGGAGAGCTGCGTGTCTGCGTCTTCTGCGTGTCTTGCCGCTCAACACTCAGCAAAAAGCTTTTCCACCATATCTTGCAAAGAGAAACTCTGCCAGGAAAGAAAACATCCAAAATCTTGTTCTAAACCTTGCACGGAGGTCTGCAAAGAGTTTGGCAAGAATGAAAGGTAGTTGTCCAAAACTCGTTCTTTTCCAATAGAATAACCATGGAAAAGGCAGGAGAGTGGTAAAGTACTGGTTTCTCTAAGTCTGAATGCTGCCCACACTGTGCCTGCATGGTGCGGCTTGCATCTTCGCCTTTGGGAAGCTGCCGCTCACCGATTCTCCCGGAGGCGAAGAAGCTGCTTCTTCGCACGCAACATTGTGGCACGCGCAGGGAGCTCCTGAGAGCGGTTTGTGCCGAAAGAAGCCCGGGACCGGCACTTAGCTTCGAAGAGCTGCGTATCTGCGTCTTCTGCGTGTCTTGCCGCTCTACACTCAGCAAAAAGCTTGTCCACCATATCTTGCAAAGAGAAACTCTGCCAGGAAAGAAAACATCCAAAATCTTGTTCTAAAGCTTGCACGGAGGTCTGCAAAGAGTTTGGCAAGAATGAAAGGTAGTTGTCCAAAACTCGTTCTTTTCCAATATCATAACAATGGAAAAGGCAGGAGAGTGGTAAAGTACTGTTTTCTCTAAGTCTGAAGGCTGCCCACACTGTGCCTGCATGGTGCGGCTTGCATCTTCGCCTTTGGGAAGCTGCCGCTCGCCGATTCTCCCGGAGGCGAAGAAGCGGCTTCTTCGCACACAGAGCATTGGGCCGGTCGCGGTGAGCACCTAAGAGCGGCTTCTGCCGAAAGAAGCCGTGGACCGGCACTTAGCTTCGGAGAGCTGCGTATCTGCGTCTTCTGCGTGTCTTGCCGCTCAACACTCAGCAAAAAGCTTTTCCACCATATCTTGCAAAGAGAAACTCTGCCAGGAAAGAAAACATCCAAAATCTTGTTCTAAAGCTTGCACGGAGGTCTGCAAAGAGTTTGGCAAGAATGAAAGGTAGTTGTCCAAAATTCGTTCTTTTCCAATATAATAACCATGGAAAAGGCAGGAGAGTGGTAAAGTACTGTTTTCTCTAAGTCTGAAGGCTGCCCACACTGTGCCTGCATGGTGCGGCTTGCATCTTCGCCTTTGGGAAGCTGCCGCTCGCCGATTCTCCCGGAGGCGAAGAAGCGGCTTCTTCGCACGCAACATTGTGGCGCGCGCAGGGAGCTCCTGAGAGCGGTTTGTGCCGAAAGAAGCCCGGGACCGGCACTTAGCTTCGGAGAGCTGCGTATCTGCGTCTTCTGCGTGTCTTGCCGCTCAACACTCAGCAAAAAGCTTGTCCACCATATCTTGCAAAGAGAAACTCTGCCAGGAAAGAAAACATCCAAAATCTTGTTCTAAAGCTTGCACGGAGGTCTGCAAAGAGTTTGGCAAGAATGAAAGGTAGTTGTCCAAAACTCGTTCTTTTTCAATATCATAACAATGGAAAAGGCAGGAGAGTGGTAAAGTACTGTTTTCTCTAAGTCTGAATGCTGCCCACACTGTGCCTGCATGGTGCGGCTTGCATCTTCGCCTTTGGGAAGCTGCCGCTCACCGATTCTCCCGCAGGCGAAGAAGCGGCTTCTTCGCACACAGAGCATTGGGCCGGTCGCGGTGAGCACCTAAGAGCGGCTTCTGCCGAAAGAAGCCGTGTACCGGCACATAGCTTCGGAGAGCTGCCTATCTGCGTCTTCTGCGTGTCTTGCCGCTCAACACTCAGCAAAAAACTTTTCCACCATATCTTGCACAGAGAAACTCTGCCAGGAAAGAAAACATCCAAAATCTTCTTCTAAAGGTTGCACGGAGGTCTGCAAAGAGTTTGGCAAGAATGAAAGGTAGTTGTCCAAAACTCGTTCTTTTCCAATATAATAACCATGGAAAAGGCTGGAGAGAGGTAAAGTACTGGTTTCTCTAAGTCTGAATGCTGCCCACACTGTGCCTGTGTGGTGCAGCTTGCATCTTCGCCTTTGGGAAGCTGCCGCTCGCCGATTCTCCCGGAGGCGAAGAAGCAGCTTATTCGCACACAGAGCATTGTGGCGAGCGCAGGGAGCTCCTGAGAGTGGCTTGTGCCGAAAGAAGCCCGGGACCGGCACTTAGCTTTGGAGAGCTGCGTATCTGCGTCTTCTGCGTGTCTTGCCGCTCAACACTCAGCAAAAAGCTTGTCCACCATATCTTGCAAAGAGAAACTCTGCCAGGAAAGAAAACATCCAAAATCTTGTTCTAAAGCTTGCACGGAGGTCTGCAAAGAGTTTGGCAAGAATGAAAGGTAGTTGTCCAAAACTCGTTCTTTTCCAATATAATAGCCATGGAAAAGGCAGGAGAGTGGTAAAGTACTGTTTTCTCTATGTCTGAAGGCTGCCCACACTGTGCCTGCATGCTGCGGCTTGCATCTTCGCCTTTGGGAAGCTGCCGCTCGCCGATTCTCCCGGAGGCGAAGAAGCGGCTTCTTCGCACACAGAGCATTGGGCCGGTCGCAGTGAGTACCTAAGAGTGGCTTCTGCCGAAAGAAGCCGTGGACCGGCAGTTAGCTTTGGGAGCTGCGTGTCTGCGTCTTCTGCGTGTCTTGCCGCTCTACACTCAGCAAAAAGCTTTTCCACCATATCTTGCAAAGAGAAACTCTGCCAGGAAAGAAAACATCCAAAATCTTGTTCTAAAGCTTGCACGGGGGTCTGCAAAGAGTTTGGCAAGAATGAAAGTTAGTTGTCCAAAACTCGTTCTTTTCCAATAGAATAACCATGGAAAAGGCAGGAGAGTGGTAAAGTACTGTTTTCTCTAAGTCTGAAGGCTGCCCACACTGTGCCTGCATGGTGCGGCTTGCATCTTCGCCTTTGGGGAGGTGCGGCTCGCCGATTCTCCCGGAGGCGAAGAAGCTGCTTCTTCGCACACAACATTAGTGGCGAGCGCAGGGAGCTCCTGAGAGTGGTTTGTGCTGAAAGAAGCCCGGGACCGGCACTTAGCTTCGGAGAGCTGCGTATCTGCGTCTTCTGCGTGTCTTGCCGCTCAACACTCAGCAAAAAGCTTTTCCACCATATCTTGCAAAGAGAAACTCTGCCAGGAAAGAAAACATCCAAAATCTTGTTCTAAAGCTTGCATGGAGGTCTGCCAAGATTTTGCAAGAATGAAAGGTAGTTGTCCAAATCTCGTTCTTTTCCAATATAATAACCATGGAAAAGGCAGGAGAGAGGTAAAGTACTGTTTTCTCTAAGTCTGAAGGCTGCCCACACTGTGCCTGCATGGTGCGGCTTGCATCTTCGCCTTTGGGAAGCTGCCGCTCACCGATTCTCCCGGAGGCGCAGAAGCGGCTTCTTCGCACACAGAGCATTGTGGCGAGCGCATGGACCTCCTGAGAGCGGTTTGTGGCGAAAGATGCCCGGGACCGGCACTTAGCTTTGGAGAGCTGCGTATCTGCGTCTTCTGCGTGTCTTGCCGCTCTACACTCAGCAAAAAGCTTTTCCACCATATCTTGCAAAGAGAAACTCTGCCAGGAAAGAAAACATCCAAAATCTTGTTCTAAAGCTTGCACGGAGGTCTGCAAAGAGTTTGGCAAGAATGAAAGGTAGTTGTCCAAAACTCGTTCTTTTCCAATATCATAACAATGGAAAAGGCAGGAGAGTGGTAAAGTACTGTTTTCTCTAAGTCTGAATGCAGCTCACACTGTGCCTGCATGGTGCGGCTTGCATCTTCGTCTTTGGGAAGCTGCCGCTCGCCGATTCTCCCGGAGGCGAAGAAGCGGCTTCTTCGCACACAGAGCATTGGGCCGGTCGCGGTGAGCACCTAAGAGCGGCTTCTGCCGAAAGAAGCCGTGGACCGGCACTTAGCTTCGGAGAGCTGCGTATCTGCGTCTTCTGCGTGTCTTGCCGCTCAACACTCAGCAAAAAGCTTTTCCACCATATCTTGCAAAGAGAAACTCTGCCAGGAAAGAAAACATCCAAAATCTTGTTCTAAAGCTTGCACGGAGGTCTGCAAAGAGTTTGGCAAGAATGAAAGGTAGTTGTCCAAAACTCGTTCTTTTCCAATAGAATAACTATGGAAAAGGCAGGAGAGTGGTAAAGTACTGGTTTCTCTAAGTCTGAATGCTGCCCACACTGTGCCTGCATGGTACGGCTTGCATCTTCGCCTTTGGGAAGCTGCCGCTCACCGATTCTCCCGGAGGCGAAGAAGCGGCTTCTTCGCACACAGAGCATTGGGCCAGTCGCGGTGAGCACCTAAGAGCGGTTTGTGCCGAAAGAAGCCGTGGACCGGCACTTAGCTTCGGAGAGCTGCGTATCTGCGTCTTTTGCGTGTCTTGCCGCTCAACACTCAGCAAAAAGCTTTTCCACCATATCTTGCAAAGAGAAACTCTGCCAGGAAAGAAAACATCCAAAATCTTGTTCTAAAGCTTGCACGGAGGTCTGCAAAGAGTTTGGCAAGAATGAAAGGTAGTTGTCCAAAACTCGTTCTTTTCCAATATAATAACCATGGAAAAGGCAGGAGAGTGGTAAAGTACTGTTTTCTCGAAGTCTGAAGGCTGCCCGCACTGTGCCTGCATGGTGCGGCTTGCATCTTCGCCTTTGGGAAGCTGCCGCTCACCGATTCTCCCGGAGGCGAAGAAGCGGCTTCTTCGCACGCAACATTGTGGCGCGCGCAGGGAGCTCCTGAGAGCGGTTTGTGCCGAAAGAAGCCCGGGACCGGCACTTAGCTTCGGAGAGCTGCGTATCTGCGTCTTCTGCGTGTCTTGCCGCTCAACACTCAGCAAAAAGCTTGTCCACCATATCTTGCAAAGAGAAACTCTGCCAGGAAAGAAAACATCCAAAATCTTGTTCTAAAGCTTGCACGGAGGTCTGCAAAGAGTTTGGCAAGAATGAAAGGTAGTTGTCCAAAACTCGTTCTTTTCCAATATCATAACAATGGAAAAGGCAGGAGAGTGGTAAAGTACTGTTTTCTCTAAGTCTGAATGCAGCCCACACTGTGCCTGCATGGTGCGGCTTGCATCTTCGCCTTTGGGAAGCTGCCGCTCGCCGATTCTCCCGGAGGCGAAGAAGCGGCTTCTTCGCACACAGAGCATTGGGCCGGTCGCGGTGAGCACCTAAGAGCGGCTTCTGCCGAAAGAAGCCGTGGACCGGCACTTAGCTTCGGAGAGCTGCGTATCTGCGTCTTCTGCGTGTCTTGCCGCTCAACACTCAGCAAAAAGCTTTTCCACCATATCTTGCAAAGAGAAACTCTGCCAGGAAAGAAAACATCCAAAATCTTGTTCTAAAGCTTGCACGGAGGTCTGCAAAGAGTTTGGCAAGAATGAAAGGTAGTTGTCCAAAATTCGTTCTTTTCCAATATAATAACCATGGAAAAGGCAGGAGAGTGGTAAAGTACTGTTTTCTCTAAGTCTGAAGGCTGCCCACACTGTGCCTGCATGGTGCGGCTTGCATCTTCGCCTTTGGGAAGCTGCCGCTCACCGATTCTCCCGGAGGCGAAGAAGCGGCTTCTTCGCACGCAACATTGTGGCGCGCGCAGGGAGCTCCTGAGAGCGGTTTGTGCCGAAAGAAGCCCAGGACCGGCACTTAGCTTCGGAGAGCTGCGTATCTGCGTCTTCTGCGTGTCTTGCCGCTCAACACTCAGCAAAAAGCTTGTCCACCATATCTTGCAAAGAGAAACTCTGCCAGGAAAGAAAACATCCAAAATCTTGTTCTAAAGCTTGCACGGAGGTCTGCAAAGAGTTTGGCAAGAATGAAAGGTAGTTGTCCAAAACTCGTTCTTTTTCAATATCATAACAATGGAAAAGGCAGGAGAGTGGTAAAGTACTGTTTTCTCTAAGTCTGAAGGCTGCCCACACTGTGCCTGCATGGTGCGGCTTGCATCTTCGCCTTTGGGAAGCTGCGGCTCACCGATTCTCCCGGAGGCGAAGAAGCGGCTTCTTCGCACACAGAGCATTGGGCCGGTCGCGGTGAGCACCTAAGAGCGGCTTCTGCCGAAAGAAGCCGTGTACCGGCACATAGCTTCGGAGAGCTGCCTATCTGCGTCTTCTGCGTGTCTTGCCGCTCAACACTCAGCAAAAAGCTTTTCCACCATATCTTGCACAGAGAAAATCTACTAGGAAAGAAAACATCCAAAATCTTCTTCTAAAGCTTGCACGGAGGTCTGCAAAGAGTTTGGCAAGAATGAAAGGTAGTTGTCCAAAACTCGTTCTTTTCCAATATAATAACCATGGAAAAGGCTGGAGAGAGGTAAAGTACTGGTTTCTCTAAGTCTGAATGCTGCCCACACTGTGCCTGTGTGGTGCAGCTTGCATCTTCGCCTTTGGGAAGCTGCCGCTCGCCGATTCTCCCGGAGGCGAAGAAGCAGCTTATTCGCACACAGAGCATTGTGGCGAGCGCATGGAGCTCCTGAGAGTGGCTTGTGCCGAAAGAAGCCCGGGACCGGCACTTAGCTTTGGAGAGCTGCGTATCTGCGTCTTCTGCGTGTCTTGCCGCTCAACACTCAGCAAAAAGCTTTTCCACTATATCTTGCAAAGAGAAACTCTGCCAGGAAAGAAAACATCCAAAATCTTGTTCTAAAGCTTGCACGGAGGTCTGCAAAGAGTTTGGCAAGAATGAAAGGTAGTTGTCCAAAACTCGTTCTTTTCCAATATAATAGCAATGGAAAAGGCAGGAGAGTGGTAAAGTACTGTTTTCTCTAAGTCTGAATGCAGCCCACACTGTGCCTGCATGGTGCGGCTTGCATCTTCGCCTTTGGGAAGCTGCCGCTCGCCGATTCTCCCGGAGGCGAAGAAGCGGCTTCTTCGCACACAGAGCATTGGGCCCGTCGCGGTGAGCGCCTAAGAGCGGCTTCTGCCGAAAGAAGCCGTGGACCGGCACTTAGCTTCGGAGAGCTGCGTATCTGCGTCTTCTGCGTGTCTTGCCGCTCTACACTCAGCAAAAAGCTTTTCCACCATATCTTGCAAAGAGAAACTCTGCCAGGAAAGAAAACATCCAAAATCTTGTTCTAAAGCTTGCACGGAGGTCTGCAAAGACTTTTGCAAGAATGAAAGGTTGTTGTCCAAAACTCGTTCTTTTCCAATATAATAACCATGGAAAAGGCAGGAGAGTGGTAAAGTACTGTTTTCTCTAAGTCTGAAGGCTGCCCACACTGTGCCTGCATGGTGCGGCTTGCATCTTCGCCTTTGGGAAGCTGCCGCTCGCCGATTCTCCCGGAGGCGAAGAAGCAGCTTCTTCGCACACAGAGCATTGGGCCGGTCGCGGTGAGCACCTAAGAGCGGCTTCTGCCGAAAGAAGCCGTGGACCGGCACTTAGCTTCGGAGAGCTGCGTATCTGCGTCTTCTGCGTGTCTTGCCGCTCTACACTCAGCAAAAAGCTTTTACACCATATCTTGCAAAGAGAAACTCTGCCAGGAAAGAAAACATCCAAAATCTTGTTCTAAAGCTTGCACGGAGGTCTGCAAAGACTTTTGCAAGAATGAAAGGTTGTTGTCCAAAACTCGTTCTTTTCCAATATAATAACCATGGAAAAGGCAGGAGAGAGGTAAAGTACTGTTTTCTCTATGTCTGAAGGCTGCCCACACTGTTCCTGCGTGGTGCGGCTTGCATCTTCGCCTTTGGGAAGCTGCCGCTCGCCGATTCTCCCGGAGGCGAGGAAGCGGCTTCTTCGCACACAGTGCATTGGGCCGGTCGCAGTGACAATCTAAGAGCGGTTTGTGCCGAAAGAAGCCCGGGACCGGCACTTAGCTTCGGAGAGCTGCGTGTCTGCGTCTTCTGCGTGTCTTGCCGCTCAACACTCAGCAAAAAGCTTTTCCACCATATCTTGCAAAGAGAAACTCTGCCAGGAAAGAAAACATCCAAAATCTTGTTCTAAACCTTGCACGGAGGTCTGCAAAGAGTTTGGCAAGAATGAAAGGTAGTTGTCCAAAACTCGTTCTTTTCCAATAGAATAACCATGGAAAAGGCAGGAGAGTGGTAAAGTACTGGTTTCTCTAAGTCTGAATGCTGCCCACACTGTGCCTGCATGGTGCGGCTTGCATCTTCGCCTTTGGGAAGCTGCCGCTCACCGATTCTCCCGGAGGCGAAGAAGCTGCTTCTTCGCACGCAACATTGTGGCACGCGCAGGGAGCTCCTGAGAGCGGTTTGTGCCGAAAGAAGCCCGGGACCGGCACTTAGCTTCGAAGAGCTGCGTATCTGCGTCTTCTGCGTGTCTTGCCGCTCAACACTCAGCAAAAAGCTTGTCCACCATATCTTGCAAAGAGAAACTCTGCCAGGAAAGAAAACATCCAAAATCTTGTTCTAAAGCTTGCACGGAGGTCTGCAAAGAGTTTGGCAAGAATGAAAGGTAGTTGTCCAAAACTCGTTCTTTTCCAATATCATAACAATGGAAAAGGCAGGAGAGTGGTAAAGTACTGTTTTCTCTAAGTCTGAAGGCTGCCCACACTGTGCCTGCATGGTGCGGCTTGCATCTTCGCCTTTGGGAAGCTGCCGCTCGCCGATTCTCCCGGAGGCGAAGAAGCGGCTTCTTCGCACACAGAGCATTGGGCCGGTCGCGGTGAGCACCTAAGAGCGGCTTCTGCCGAAAGAAGCCGTGGACCGGCACTTAGCTTCGGAGAGCTGCGTATCTGCGTCTTCTGCGTGTCTTGCCGCTCAACACTCAGCAAAAAGCTTTTCCACCATATCTTGCAAAGAGAAACTCTGCCAGGAAAGAAAACATCCAAAATCTTGTTCTAAAGCTTGCACGGAGGTCTGCAAAGAGTTTGGCAAGAATGAAAGGTAGTTGTCCAAAATTCGTTCTTTTCCAATATAATAACCATGGAAAAGGCAGGAGAGTGGTAAAGTACTGTTTTCTCTAAGTCTGAAGGCTGCCCACACTGTGCCTGCATGGTGCGGCTTGCATCTTCGCCTTTGGGAAGCTGCCGCTCGCCGATTCTCCCGGAGGCG
Source organism: Molothrus aeneus (assembly GCF_037042795.1). NCBI lineage: Eukaryota > Metazoa > Chordata > Aves > Passeriformes > Icteridae > Molothrus > Molothrus aeneus. The sequence continues at coordinate 288,697 of NW_027099225.1, forward strand.
AAGAAGCGGCTTCTTCGCACGCAACATTGTGGCGCGCGCAGGGAGCTCCTGAGAGTGGCTTGTGCCGAAAGAAGCCCGGGACCGGCACTTAGCTTTGGAGAGCTGCGTATCTGCGTCTTCTGCGTGTCTTGCCGCTCAACACTCAGCAAAAAGCTTGTCCACCATATCTTGCAAAGAGAAACTCTGCCAGGAAAGAAAACATCCAAAATCTTGTTCTAAAGCTTGCACGGAGGTCTGCAAAGAGTTTGGCAAGAATGAAAGGTAGTTGTCCAAAACTCGTTCTTTTCCAATATAATAGCCATGGAAAAGGCAGGAGAGTGGTAAAGTACTGTTTTCTCTAAGTCTGAAGGCTGCCCACACTGTGCCTGCGTGGTGCGGCTTGCATCTTCGCCTTTGGGAAGCTGCCGCTCGCCGATTCTCCCGGAGGCGAAGAATCGGCTTCTTCACACACAGAGCATTGTGGCGAGCGCAGGGAGCTCCTGAGAGTGGTTTGTGCCGAAAGAATCCTGGGACCGGCACTTAGCTTCGGAGAGCTGCGTATCTGCGTCTTTTGCGTGTCTTGCCGCTCAACACTCAGCAAAAAGCTTTTCCACCATATCTTGCAAAGAGAAACTCTGCCAGGAAAGAAAACATCCAAAATCTTGTTCTAAAGCTTGCACGGAGGTCTGCAAAGAGTTTGGCAAGAATGAAATGTAGTTGTCCAAAACTCGTTCTTTTCCAATATAATAACCATGGAAAAGGCAGGAGAGTGGTAAAGTACTGTTTTCTCTAAGTTTGAAGGCTGCCCACACTGTGCCTGCATGGTGCGGCTTGCATCTTCGCCTTTGGGAAGCTGCCGCTCACCGATTCTCCCGGAGGCGAAGAAGCGGCTTCTTCGCACGCAACATTGTGGCGCGCGCAGGGAGCTCCTGAGAGTGGTTTGTGCCGAAAGAAGCCCGGGACCGGCACTTAGCTTCGGAGAGCTGCGTATCTGCGTCTTCTGCGTGTCTTGCCGCTCAACACTCAGCAAAAAGCTTGTCCACCATATCTTGCAAAGAGAAAATCTGCCAGGAAAGAAAACATCCAAAATCTTGTTCTAAAGCTTGCACGCAGGTCTGCAAAGAGTTTGGCAAGAATGAAAGGTAGTTGTCCAAAACTCGTTCTTTTCCAATATAATAGCAATGGAAAAGGCAGGAGAGTGGTAAAGTACTGTTTTCTCTAAGTCTGAATGCAGCCCACACTGTGCCTGCATGGTGCGGCTTGCATCTTCGCCTTTGGGAAGCTGCCGCTCGCCGATTCTCCCGGAGGCGAAGAAGCGGCTTCTTCGCACACAGAGCATTGGGCCGGTCGCGGTGAGCGCCTAAGAGCGGCTTCTGCCGAAAGAAGCCGTGGACCGGCACTTAGCTTCGGAGAGCTGCGTATCTGCGTCTTCTGCGTGTCTTGCCGCTCTACACTCAGCAAAAAGCTTTTCCACCATATCTTGCAAAGAGAAACTCTGCCAGGAAAGAAAACATCCAAAATCTTGTTCTAAAGCTTGCACGGAGGTCTGCAAAGACTTTTGCAAGAATGAAAGGTAGTTGTCCAAAACTCGTTCTTTTCCAATATAATAACCATGGAAAAGGCAGGAGAGAGGTAAAGTACTGTTTTCTCTATGTCTGAAGGCTGCCCACACTGTTCCTGCGTGGTGCGGCTTGCATCTTCGCCTTTGGGAAGCTGCCGCTCGCCGATTCTCCCGGAGGCGAAGAAGCGGCTTCTTCGCACACAGAGCATTGGGCCGGTCGCGGTGAGCACCTAAGAGCGGCTTCTGCCGAAAGAAGCCGTGGACCGGCACTTAGCTTCGGAGAGCTGCGTATCTGCGTCTTCTGCGTGTCTTGCCGCTCTACACTCAGCAAAAAGCTTTTACACCATATCTTGCAAAGAGAAACTCTGCCAGGAAAGAAAACATCCAAAATCTTGTTCTAAAGCTTGCACGGAGGTCTGCAAAGACTTTTGCAAGAATGAAAGGTTGTTGTCCAAAACTCGTTCTTTTCCAATATAATAACCATGGAAAAGGCAGGAGAGAGGTAAAGTACTGTTTTCTCTATGTCTGAAGGCTGCCCACACTGTTCCTGCGTGGTGCGGCTTGCATCTTCGCCTTTGGGAAGCTGCTGCTCGCCGATTCTCCCGGAGGCGAGGAAGCGGCTTCTTCGCACACAGTGCATTGGGCCGGTCGCAGTGACAATCTAAGAGCGGTTTGTGCCGAAAGAAGCCCGGGACCGGCACTTAGCTTCGGAGAGCTGCGTGTCTGCGTCTTCTGCGTGTCTTGCCGCTCAACACTCAGCAAAAAGCTTTTCCACCATATCTTGCAAAGAGAAACTCTGCCAGGAAAGAAAACATCCAAAATCTTGTTCTAAACCTTGCACGGAGGTCTGCAAAGAGTTTGGCAAGAATGAAAGGTAGTTGTCCAAAACTCGTTCTTTTCCAATAGAATAACCATGGAAAAGGCAGGAGAGTGGTAAAGTACTGTTTTCTCTAAGTCTGAAGGCTGCCCACACTGTGCCTGCATGGTGCGGCTTGCATCTTCGCCTTTGGGAAGCTGCCGCTCGCCGATTCTCCCGGAGGCGAAGAAGCGGCTTCTTCGCACGCAACATTGTGGCGCGCGCAGGGAGCTCCTGAGAGCGGTTTGTGCCGAAAGAAGCCCGGGACCGGCACTTAGCTTCGGAGAGCTGCGTATCTGCGTCTTCTGCGTGTCTTGCCGCTCAACACTCAGCAAAAAGCTTGTCCACCATATCTTGCAAAGAGAAACTCTGCCAGGAAAGAAAACATCCAAAATCTTGTTCTAAAGCTTGCACGGAGGTCTGCAAAGAGTTTGGCAAGAATGAAAGGTAGTTGTCCAAAACTCGTTCTTTTTCAATATCATAACAATGGAAAAGGCAGGAGAGTGGTAAAGTACTGTTTTCTCTAAGTCTGAATGCTGCCCACACTGTGCCTGCATGGTGCGGCTTGCATCTTCGCCTTTGGGAAGCTGCCGCTCACCGATTCTCCCGGAGGCGAAGAAGCGGCTTCTTCGCACACAGAGCATTGGGCCGGTCGCGGTGAGCACCTAAGAGCGGCTTCTGCCGAAAGAAGCCGTGTACCGGCACATAGCTTCGGAGAGCTGCCTATCTGCGTCTTCTGCGTGTCTTGCCGCTCAACACTCAGCAAAAAACTTTTCCACCATATCTTGCACAGAGAAACTCTGCCAGGAAAGAAAACATCCAAAATCTTCTTCTAAAGGTTGCACGGAGGTCTGCAAAGAGTTTGGCAAGAATGAAAGGTAGTTGTCCAAAACTCGTTCTTTTCCAATATAATAACCATGGAAAAGGCTGGAGAGAGGTAAAGTACTGGTTTCTCTAAGTCTGAATGCTGCCCACACTGTGCCTGTGTGGTGCAGCTTGCATCTTCGCCTTTGGGAAGCTGCCGCTCGCCGATTCTCCCGGAGGCGAAGAAGCAGCTTATTCGCACACAGAGCATTGTGGCGAGCGCAGGGAGCTCCTGAGAGTGGCTTGTGCCGAAAGAAGCCCGGGACCGGCACTTAGCTTTGGAGAGCTGCGTATCTGCGTCTTCTGCGTGTCTTGCCGCTCAACACTCAGCAAAAAGCTTGTCCACCATATCTTGCAAAGAGAAACTCTGCCAGGAAAGAAAACATCCAAAATCTTGTTCTAAAGCTTGCACGGAGGTCTGCAAAGAGTTTGGCAAGAATGAAAGGTAGTTGTCCAAAACTCGTTCTTTTCCAATATAATAGCCATGGAAAAGGCAGGAGAGTGGTAAAGTACTGTTTTCTCTAAGTCTGAAGGCTGCCCACACTGTGCCTGCGTGGTGCGGCTTGCATCTTCGCCTTTGGGAAGCTGCCGCTCGCCGATTCTCCCGGAGGCGAAGAATCGGCTTCTTCACACACAGAGCATTGTGGCGAGCGCAGGGAGCTCCTGAGAGTGGTTTGTGCCGAAAGAATCCTGGGACCGGCACTTAGCTTCGGAGAGCTGCGTATCTGCGTCTTTTGCGTGTCTTGCCGCTCAACACTCAGCAAAAAGCTTTTCCACCATATCTTGCAAAGAGAAACTCTGCCAGGAAAGAAAACATCCAAAATCTTGTTCTAAAGCTTGCACGGAGGTCTGCAAAGAGTTTGGCAAGAATGAAATGTAGTTGTCCAAAACTCGTTCTTTTCCAATATAATAACCATGGAAAAGGCAGGAGAGTGGTAAAGTACTGTTTTCTCTAAGTCTGAAGGCTGCCCACACTGTGCCTGCATGGTGCGGCTTGCATCTTCGCCTTTGGGAAGCTGCCGCTCACCGATTCTCCCGGAGGCGAAGAAGCGGCTTCTTCGCACGCAACATTGTGGCGCGCGCAGGGAGCTCCTGAGAGTGGTTTGTGCCGAAAGAAGCCCGGGACCGGCACTTAGCTTCGGAGAGCTGCGTATCTGCGTCTTCTGCGTGTCTTGCCGCTCAACACTCAGCAAAAAGCTTGTCCACCATATCTTGCAAAGAGAAAATCTGCCAGGAAAGAAAACATCCAAAATCTTGTTCTAAAGCTTGCACGGAGGTCTGCAAAGAGTTTGGCAAGAATGAAAGGTAGTTGTCCAAAACTCGTTCTTTTCCAATATCATAACAATGGAAAAGGCAGGAGAGTGGTAAAGTACTGTTTTCTCTAAGTCTGAATGCAGCCCACACTGTGCCTGCATGGTGCGGCTTGCATCTTCGCCTTTGGGAAGCTGCCGCTCGCCGATTCTCCCGGAGGCGAAGAAGCGGCTTCTTCGCACACAGAGCATTGGGCCGGTCGCGGTGAGCACCTAAGAGCGGCTTCTGCCAAAAGAAGCCGTGGACCGGCACTTAGCTTCGGAGAGCTGCGTATCTGCGTCTTCTGCGTGTCTTGCCGCTCAACACTCAGCAAAAAGCTTTTCCACCATATCTTGCAAAGAGAAACTCTGCCAGGAAAGAAAACATCCAAAATCTTGTTCTAAAGCTTGCACGGAGGTCTGCAAAGAGTTTGGCAAGAATGAAAGGTAGTTGTCCAAAATTCGTTCTTTTCCAATATAATAACCATGGAAAAGGCAGGAGAGTGGTAAAGTACTGTTTTCTCTAAGTCTGAAGGCTGCCCACACTGTGCCTGCATGGTGCGGCTTGCATCTTCGCCTTTGGGAAGCTGCCGCTCACCGATTCTCCCGGAGGCGAAGAAGCGGCTTCTTCGCACGCAACATTGTGGCGCGCGCAGGGAGCTCCTGAGAGCGGTTTGTGCCGAAAGAAGCCCGGGACCGGCACTTAGCTTCGGAGAGCTGCGTATCTGCGTCTTCTGCGTGTCTTGCCGCTCAACACTCAGCAAAAAGCTTGTCCACCATATCTTGCAAAGAGAAACTCTGCCAGGAAAGAAAACATCCAAAATCTTGTTCTAAAGCTTGCACGGAGGTCTGCAAAGAGTTTGGCAAGAATGAAAGGTAGTTGTCCAAAACTCGTTCTTTTTCAATATCATAACAATGGAAAAGGCAGGAGAGTGGTAAAGTACTGTTTTCTCTAAGTCTGAAGGCTGCCCACACTGTGCCTGCATGGTGCGGCTTGCATCTTCGCCTTTGGGAAGCTGCCGCTCACCGATTCTCCCGGAGGCGAAGAAGCGGCTTCTTCGCACACAGAGCATTGGGCCGGTCGCGGTGAGCACCTAAGAGCGGCTTCTGCCGAAAGAAGCCGTGTACCGGCACATAGCTTCGGAGAGCTGCCTATCTGCGTCTTCTGCGTGTCTTGCCGCTCAACACTCAGCAAAAAGCTTTTCCACCATATCTTGCACAGAGAAACTCTACTAGGAAAGAAAACATCCAAAATCTTCTTCTAAAGCTTGCACGGAGGTCTGCAAAGAGTTTGGCAAGAATGAAAGGTAGTTGTCCAAAACTCGTTCTTTTCCAATATAATAACCATGGAAAAGGCTGGAGAGAGGTAAAGTACTGGTTTCTCTAAGTCTGAATGCTGCCCACACTGTGCCTGTGTGGTGCAGCTTGCATCTTCGCCTTTGGGAAGCTGCCGCTCGCCGATTCTCCCGGAGGCGAAGAAGCAGCTTATTCGCACACAGAGCATTGTGGCGAGCGCATGGAGCTCCTGAGAGTGGCTTGTGCTGAAAGAAGCCCGGGACCGGCACTTAGCTTTGGAGAGCTGCGTATCTGCGTCTTCTGCGTGTCTTGCCGCTCAACACTCAGCAAAAAGCTTTTCCACTATATCTTGCAAAGAGAAACTCTGCCAGGAAAGAAAACATCCAAAATCTTGTTCTAAAGCTTGCACGCAGGTCTGCAAAGAGTTTGGCAAGAATGAAAGGTAGTTGTCCAAAACTCGTTCTTTTCCAATATAATAGCAATGGAAAAGGCAGGAGAGTGGTAAAGTACTGTTTTCTCTAAGTCTGAATGCAGCCCACACTGTGCCTGCATGGTGCGGCTTGCATCTTCGCCTTTGGGAAGCTGCCGCTCGCCGATTCTCCCGGAGGCGAAGAAGCGGCTTCTTCGCACACAGAGCATTGGGCCGGTCGCGGTGAGCGCCTAAGAGCGGCTTCTGCCGAAAGAAGCCGTGGACCGGCACTTAGCTTCGGAGAGCTGCGTATCTGCGTCTTCTGCGTGTCTTGCCGCTCTACACTCAGCAAAAAGCTTTTCCACCATATCTTGCAAAGAGAAACTCTGCCAGGAAAGAAAACATCCAAAATCTTGTTCTAAAGCTTGCACGGAGGTCTGCAAAGACTTTTGCAAGAATGAAAGGTAGTTGTCCAAAACTCGTTCTTTTCCAATATAATAACCATGGAAAAGGCAGGAGAGAGGTAAAGTACTGTTTTCTCTATGTCTGAAGGCTGCCCACACTGTTCCTGCGTGGTGCGGCTTGCATCTTCGCCTTTGGGAAGCTGCCGCTCGCCGATTCTCCCGGAGGCGAAGAAGCGGCTTCTTCGCACACAGAGCATTGGGCCGGTCGCGGTGAGCACCTAAGAGCGGCTTCTGCCGAAAGAAGCCGTGGACCGGCACTTAGCTTCGGAGAGCTGCGTATCTGCGTCTTCTTCGTGTCTTGCCGCTCTACACTCAGCAAAAAGCTTTTACACCATATCTTGCAAAGAGAAACTCTGCCAGGAAAGAAAACATCCAAAATCTTGTTCTAAAGCTTGCACGGAGGTCTGCAAAGACTTTTGCAAGAATGAAAGGTTGTTGTCCAAAACTCGTTCTTTTCCAATATAATAACCATGGAAAAGGCAGGAGAGAGGTAAAGTACTGTTTTCTCTATGTCTGAAGGCTGCCCACACTGTTCCTGCGTGGTGCGGCTTGCATCTTCGCCTTTGGGAAGCTGCCGCTCGCCGATTCTCCCGGAGGCGAGGAAGCGGCTTCTTCGCACACAGTGCATTGGGCCGGTCGCAGTGACAATCTAAGAGCGGTTTGTGCCGAAAGAAGCCCGGGACCGGCACTTAGCTTCGGAGAGCTGCGTGTCTGCGTCTTCTGCGTGTCTTGCCGCTCAACACTCAGCAAAAAGCTTTTCCACCATATCTTGCAAAGAGAAACTCTGCCAGGAAAGAAAACATCCAAAATCTTGTTCTAAACGTTGCACGGAGGTCTGCAAAGAGTTTGGCAAGAATGAAAGGTAGTTGTCCAAAACTCGTTCTTTTCCAATAGAATAACCATGGAAAAGGCAGGAGAGTGGTAAAGTACTGGTTTCTCTAAGTCTGAATGCTGCCCACACTGTGCCTGCATGGTGCGGCTTGCATCTTCGCCTTTGGGAAGCTGCCGCTCACCGATTCTCCCGGAGGCGAAGAAGCTGCTTCTTCGCACGCAACATTGTAGCACGCGCAGGGAGCTCCTGAGAGCGGTTTGTGCCGAAAGAAGCCCGGGACCGGCACTTAGCTTCGAAGAGCTGCGTATCTGCGTCTTCTGCGTGTCTTGCCGCTCAACACTCAGCAAAAAGCTTGTCCACCATATCTTGCAAAGAGAAACTCTGCCAGGAAAGAAAACATCCAAAATCTTGTTCTAAAGCTTGCACGGAGGTCTGCAAAGAGTTTGGCAAGAATGAAAGGTAGTTGTCCAAAACTCGTTCTTTTCCAATATCATAACAATGGAAAAGGCAGGAGAGTGGTAAAGTACTGTTTTCTCTATGTCTGAAGGCTGCCCACACTGTGCCTGCATGGTGCGGCTTGCATCTTCGCCTTTGGGAAGCTGCCGCTCGCCGATTCTCCCGGAGGCGAAGAAGCAGCTTCTTCGCACACAGAGCATTGGGCCGGTCGCGGTGAGCACCTAAGAGCGGCTTCTGCCGAAAGAAGCCGTGGACCGGCACTTAGCTTCGGAGAGCTGCGTATCTGCGTCTTCTGCGTGTCTTGCCGCTCTACACTCAGCAAAAAGCTTTTACACCATATCTTGCAAAGAGAAACTCTGCCAGGAAAGAAAACATCCAAAATCTTGTTCTAAAGCTTGCACGGAGGTCTGCAAAGACTTTTGCAAGAATGAAAGGTTGTTGTCCAAAACTCGTTCTTTTCCAATATAATAACCATGGAAAAGGCAGGAGAGAGGTAAAGTACTGTTTTCTCTATGTCTGAAGGCTGCCCACACTGTTCCTGCGTGGTGCGGCTTGCATCTTCGCCTTTGGGAAGCTGCCGCTCGCCGATTCTCCCGGAGGCGAGGAAGCGGCTTCTTCGCACACAGTGCATTGGGCCGGTCGCAGTGACAATCTAAGAGCGGTTTGTGCCGAAAGAAGCCCGGGACCGGCACTTAGCTTCGGAGAGCTGCGTGTCTGCGTCTTCTGCGTGTCTTGCCGCTCAACACTCAGCAAAAAGCTTTTCCACCATATCTTGCAAAGAGAAACTCTGCCAGGAAAGAAAACATCCAAAATCTTGTTCTAAACCTTGCACGGAGGTCTGCAAAGAGTTTGGCAAGAATGAAAGGTAGTTGTCCAAAACTCGTTCTTTTCCAATAGAATAACCATGGAAAAGGCAGGAGAGTGGTAAAGTACTGGTTTCTCTAAGTCTGAATGCTGCCCACACTGTGCCTGCATGGTGCGGCTTGCATCTTCGCCTTTGGGAAGCTGCCGCTCACCGATTCTCCCGGAGGCGAAGAAGCTGCTTCTTCGCACGCAACATTGTGGCACGCGCAGGGAGCTCCTGAGAGCGGTTTGTGCCGAAAGAAGCCCGGGACCGGCACTTAGCTTCGAAGAGCTGCGTATCTGCGTCTTCTGCGTGTCTTGCCGCTCAACACTCAGCAAAAAGCTTGTCCACCATATCTTGCAAAGAGAAACTCTGCCAGGAAAGAAAACATCCAAAATCTTGTTCTAAAGCTTGCACGGAGGTCTGCAAAGAGTTTGGCAAGAATGAAAGGTAGTTGTCCAAAACTCGTTCTTTTCCAATATCATAACAATGGAAAAGGCAGGAGAGTGGTAAAGTACTGTTTTCTCTAAGTCTGAAGGCTGCCCACACTGTGCCTGCATGGTGCGGCTTGCATCTTCGCCTTTGGGAAGCTGCCGCTCGCCGATTCTCCCGGAGGCGAAGAAGCGGCTTCTTCGCACACAGAGCATTGGGCCGGTCGCGGTGAGCACCTAAGAGCGGCTTCTGCCGAAAGAAGCCGTGGACCGGCACTTAGCTTCGGAGAGCTGCGTATCTGCGTCTTCTGCGTGTCTTGCCGCTCAACACTCAGCAAAAAGCTTTTCCACCATATCTTGCAAAGAGAAACTCTGCCAGGAAAGAAAACATCCAAAATCTTGTTCTAAAGCTTGCACGGAGGTCTGCAAAGAGTTTGGCAAGAATGAAAGGTAGTTGTCCAAAATTCGTTCTTTTCCAATATAATAACCATGGAAAAGGCAGGAGAGTGGTAAAGTACTGTTTTCTCTAAGTCTGAAGGCTGCCCACACTGTGCCTGCATGGTGCGGCTTGCATCTTCGCCTTTGGGAAGCTGCCGCTCGCCGATTCTCCCGGAGGCGAAGAAGCGGCTTCTTCGCACGCAACATTGTGGCGCGCGCAGGGAGCTCCTGAGAGCGGTTTGTGCCGAAAGAAGCCCGGGACCGGCACTTAGCTTCGGAGAGCTGCGTATCTGCGTCTTCTGCGTGTCTTGCCGCTCAACACTCAGCAAAAAGCTTGTCCACCATATCTTGCAAAGAGAAACTCTGCCAGGAAAGAAAACATCCAAAATCTTGTTCTAAAGCTTGCACGGAGGTCTGCAAAGAGTTTGGCAAGAATGAAAGGTAGTTGTCCAAAACTCGTTCTTTTTCAATATCATAACAATGGAAAAGGCAGGAGAGTGGTAAAGTACTGTTTTCTCTAAGTCTGAATGCTGCCCACACTGTGCCTGCATGGTGCGGCTTGCATCTTCGCCTTTGGGAAGCTGCCGCTCACCGATTCTCCCGCAGGCGAAGAAGCGGCTTCTTCGCACACAGAGCATTGGGCCGGTCGCGGTGAGCACCTAAGAGCGGCTTCTGCCGAAAGAAGCCGTGTACCGGCACATAGCTTCGGAGAGCTGCCTATCTGCGTCTTCTGCGTGTCTTGCCGCTCAACACTCAGCAAAAAACTTTTCCACCATATCTTGCACAGAGAAACTCTGCCAGGAAAGAAAACATCCAAAATCTTCTTCTAAAGGTTGCACGGAGGTCTGCAAAGAGTTTGGCAAGAATGAAAGGTAGTTGTCCAAAACTCGTTCTTTTCCAATATAATAACCATGGAAAAGGCTGGAGAGAGGTAAAGTACTGGTTTCTCTAAGTCTGAATGCTGCCCACACTGTGCCTGTGTGGTGCAGCTTGCATCTTCGCCTTTGGGAAGCTGCCGCTCGCCGATTCTCCCGGAGGCGAAGAAGCAGCTTATTCGCACACAGAGCATTGTGGCGAGCGCAGGGAGCTCCTGAGAGTGGCTTGTGCCGAAAGAAGCCCGGGACCGGCACTTAGCTTTGGAGAGCTGCGTATCTGCGTCTTCTGCGTGTCTTGCCGCTCAACACTCAGCAAAAAGCTTGTCCACCATATCTTGCAAAGAGAAACTCTGCCAGGAAAGAAAACATCCAAAATCTTGTTCTAAAGCTTGCACGGAGGTCTGCAAAGAGTTTGGCAAGAATGAAAGGTAGTTGTCCAAAACTCGTTCTTTTCCAATATAATAGCCATGGAAAAGGCAGGAGAGTGGTAAAGTACTGTTTTCTCTAAGTCTGAAGGCTGCCCACACTGTGCCTGCGTGGTGCGGCTTGCATCTTCGCCTTTGGGAAGCTGCCGCTCGCCGATTCTCCCGGAGGCGAAGAATCGGCTTCTTCACACACAGAGCATTGTGGCGAGCGCAGGGAGCTCCTGAGAGTGGTTTGTGCCGAAAGAATCCTGGGACCGGCACTTAGCTTCGGAGAGCTGCGTATCT